>NW_012026890.1:812584-920026 GCF_000956235.1 Wasmannia auropunctata
ATATATATATATATATATATAATGATCAAGTATAAAAATGAAGTGAAATGAGTTCTTCGACGAAAAGGAGTCTCTCTCTTCTCCAGATCTCCTTGTAATATACTGCGAAGCAGAAATTATTCACGCGATATCACTGACAACGCGCTTATTGTACATTTGGGGGGGGGGCGGGGGATCGTGCGAGGGGGAAAACGGGGAACAATTGCGCGAAGAGCAACGAAATGAAATCCTTGACGCGGTATCGCGAACGCTCTCGGATTACGCTTCAGCAGCGCGGTTGCGGATTTTGCCACGTTACACGCTGCTGAATTGGTAAACTACCCTTTCCCGCATGAACAAACGGGGCCGCGTAATCGTGCCCCACTTTCCCCCGCGAAAACCCTCTCGCGCAACGGCGAACAATCTCGTGGAAACGTACCCAGGTAGGTGCTGTTGGTAATAACCCAGAAGAGTTTTAGCGGATCAACCATTAAACCACGTTCATCACATAAACGAGCCGGCCCGATATAGACGACGGACCCAGACCGCTACCAGGCTTCGGCCACCACTACCGGGGGGAGTTCCCCGCTTCGGCGGTATCACCCTAGTTTACCGCTTCCGGTCGACCTCCCGCCGGTCGGAACTGTCGCGCACACACTTTCTCTCTCTCTCTCTCTCACTGCATACACACACGGCGAGCCCGGGAGAGGACGTTTATCTCTGCTGACCACCCGACACTGGACCAACCGACGTCGTACACACCTACAGACACAGGTGCACACGTCACTGAGAGATTCACCACGACTCGCTGTGCGATTCACTGTCTCTCCGGATGTGGCCTGGCTGTTTGAGCTCGTCGAGTAGGGATGAGGAAAACTCTCGGACGTTTCTCCCCGTAACTTCTGCCACTTCGACACGCGCTCCTCGCGTCACCCGTTCCCGTCTGCTTCTGACGGATTCCCGTCGCGCGTCGAATCGCGCGCTCCGATTTCGCGTTACACTCCCGTTACAATCACGCCGCGGGCCAGCACCGACGTGTCGGTACGTCCTGCTCCTGTCAACAGCATGGTTTTTACCGTATTACCCCGGTTCAGCGTCGCTCCGCGCGCGCGTTTATGCACACGTGTGTAAATCGCGGATCGGCACACGGTGCTGCGACGGATGTGGAAAACGCGGGTCCAGCGAGGGAGAGAGGAACGGAGCGTGATCGAGAGACGGAACGCGGCGTGAAAGGGAGAGGAACGAGTGGAGAGTAGCGAGAGCAGACGAGGAGTCGCGGAAGCGAGAGAACGCGGGTGAGGGTGAGCGAGAGAGGGTAACGGACGATCAGCGTTAGGGGGGGGAGAGTCCGACGGCGCGGCGAGAGAAGCGACGTCGGCGTCGGCGTCGACGGCGGCGGCGGCGGCGGCGGCGGTGGCGACGATGCCGGCAGTGGCGGCGGCGACGGCGGGACAGCTAGCTACTCCTCGCAAGGGGGACGAAAGCGGGGACGAGGCACGACGTTCGCGCGCGAACGTGCTACGTGCGATATACACACACGGCAAGGGGAAAGCAATGGGTATACGCGCGGAGGCCGACGGCCGTCGCGCCGCGCCGCGCCGCGACGACGAGGGGGCCCAGATTTGCGCAGCCGCGCCAAATCAGTCGGCGGCGCACAATCCACCCTCAGTCAATATACTGTGTCACCGCGTAACGCGGAATCGCAGGAATGCGCGGTCCTGCCGTGCGTACATCTGGCCTACGCGGCCACCTGGACGCGGAAACGCGTGAGAGACGCGCGAATGTTGACGAGCACGAGATCGACGGATTCTGCCCTGCGTTCCGCTGCGTTCCAACGCTCGCACTATGACGGAAGGCTAAATTAGAGGGCTAAGTGGGCGGAAGTGGTATACTTCGTCCAACCATGCGGAAGTTTACGTTTTGCCATATTTATCCGAGATTCTCAAAGAGCTACGAATTTATCAGTAAACACGCGTTTTACGAAATAATTATTCATATTGTATCGAATTCGTATCGTATTAGATAAAAGAGAAGTATTTTATTACTTGGAAATTCCATTTAAAGGAACACTAATGCTTTATCCATATTTCCTCGGATGAAATCATGTGTACTTAACACGATTCTAAATCGCCCTTTGTAACACACCACTCTGAGTTATTTAGTTCATTAGTTGAAGAGTGCAAACGGTGGTAAATTCCATGATATAATCACTACGCTATTTCCATTGATCAGCCAAATAGTTGAGAGTAGACAATGAAATCTCGGTATGAATGATCTCAAGCGTTCTATAATGTTACACGCTCCGAATTAATTTTCAATCAACTCTATAATTAGAAAAATCATTAAAATTCTTTCTCCCGAAACTTGTATTTTATTCTTTAATCAATAATTTATTATTCTCGTTTACGCAGTAATTTTCATTTTAAGACATAAGACAAATAAAATTAAAGAAAATGTGTAGCTGTACAATTTTGTTAATCTGTCTCAAATAATATCAGCTAAAGATTTTCTTCTCCTTCAAAATCAAACCTATTTTTATTATATAAATCTGAATGCGTGTAAATGGCAACTTTTGTAACATTCAACGGGATTTTTTAAATCTTTTTTTACCTAATTCTCGTTCTCTCGGGTCTTTTTTTTCGATTATTTCGAGAATTCGATTCCGAATAGTTTTGCGTCCCCGTTCGGAAGGGTTGCGCACGTGCTTCGAGTTTGCAGCCAACATGCTCGGTTGAATCCGAAACTTTGATTCAGCACTTATTCAGCGCGTTTATTTCCGTGCGTCTCGTACCTACCAAATTCGCGTAGAAGGAACGGCGGGGTTTTCTTTCCTCGCGCGGAAGGGAAAGATGGAGGAAAATGTAAATAAAAGACACGATTCCGTAATGCGTCTTTCATATGGCGCGACTGTCAGGTGCGAGACGGAATGTCTCCTTTGCACTCTCTTCAGCATGTGAAATATCATGATATCGCATCTCCGAGTCTGTCTGAGACTCCAGCTCGTCTCAAATAAGTGTCAATGCTCGACATTATTGACACACTATCTCGCGGAAAGAGAGAGAGAGAGAGAGAGAGAGAGAAAGGGGGGAAGAAAGAGAGACTGCATACCTTGGAAAACTTATTTCGAACGAAAGGTTCGTCGTAACTCGCAAGAATTTTCAAAGTTATTATGATTATCTTGATAGCTAATTCCCTATTAACTTCCTGCTAAGTCCGCATGAAGTTAAATTTTCGTTCCCTGGCTTATAATTTAAAAAATTGTACCTAACTTTCGCCATTAAATATTCTCTAAGAGGAGTTGCCGTATCTGTATAACTGACAAGGGAAAGGGAAGGGGAATATGATAGCACTGAGGGAGGAGCGCGCGCGTGTAATATGTGGATAGGTAATAGCGCTCGTCAACAGATTTACTCGAGAGATTATGGGCGAATATCCGGTGCCTGACAACCGTTTAAATATACAGTTACATTTGCTTTGGATTAAAGCGCTGCGTTAAATCTCGATCGGTGCAAACCCGGTGCGTATGGAATGCCGTCCGTAAATCCGGGACATTCCACGACGACGCGTGCTGCACGTAGTCGTAAACAACACAGCAGCAAAACATATAGCGACGCGGGTGCGACGGGGGGGCTAAGCAAAGTGCTCGCCGTGTCCGGGTAGTCTCCATATTATAGCGAATATTGTGGTGCCCGACTAATTAAGCGCGCGACATACTCGGATTAGATTTCCGTCTCGGTTCTGGCACAGATCGATCCTGGAGAAAGCGATCGATGAGACGCGCGAGCCCCAGCTGGTGGGGCTTATGGATGATGTTATGGAAATGACGAAGTAGATTAAGTTTGTCTATCGTGCGACGCGTCAGTGATTCTCAACGCCTTCTCAAATCCCGTAAAAAAAAATCTTTCTATAAATCTTTCTCCGTCAAATTTGATTAATGTGAAACGTATATGAATCAGACAAATTATATATTACGTGGAAAAGTTGTAATATAAGAAATAATAAATAATGTATGAAATTCCTGAGTGCGCACTCGAGGACGCGAATAGAATTTATCAGTGGAAATTCCAAAGCTGTTTTCATCTTTCTTTGTGCGTCTCTCTCTCTTTCTCTCACTCTTTTCGATGTAACATGTCTTATAAAATACGCGCATCAAAGAAGTTCTGCACCAGTTGGATTCAAACAAAGTTAAACCGCAATCGAGAAAGTATGTCAAGGTAGTCCTAGTACTTTTAACAAAAGTAGATCACAGTTTTATATTTATAAAGTATACCGAGCCATATTTATCAAGTTTTAGTTCATCTCTTTTTTTTATCTTTGATCCTTTATTTTCCAATTATTTTTCAATTGCCGTCTGTTAAATTGCGAATTGATTGATATGAATATATAAGAACATATAAGATTACATACTTCACGATTTCGTTTATACATATTTCTCTCTACCTTGCGTTTGATTTTATATTAAACTGAAGGAGTTGAGGAACACTTTACTCCGATCTTAGAATTTTAAAGTCTTGCATAGTCACGGGGAAAATTCGAGAGAGAAGTCGTGCATCTGTTCGCGCAACCACTTTCAAGCGGCTGTCGAGGCATTACCGCAATCCACCGGATCTATCATCCTTCATTGAATCTTCAAAGAGCATTTCGCATTCAGCTCTGACATTCGCTAATCTATTCCCGAACACGACAGACGAGATCGGTACTTTCCGACTTATATCTTCGCGAATTGCCTCTGATTTTGATACACTTGGAATATTTTATAGAGCGAATATATGTGTATATTAATTTTTCCTCATACTCGTGGAGTTGAGACTGAGCTGCAAAGCTAAATCATTGAAAATATGTATGTTAAAAATTTGTGAGAAACAAAATTTTTACTTCTCGTGAATGATATATTTTATTGCGCTAATTTATAAATAGATATCGAGCTTCGATCTTTTCCATCTCTCGGCGAGAGATGCAGTATTGATAGCTTCGCAGGATAGTTTTAATCCTTAATTTCGCATGCTAATAGAAACAAAGGAACCTGGCTAAAGTGAATCTCATTTGTCCTAAAAACCTACCGAGATTCGTCAAAGTCGGAAGAGAAAGGTTCGTGAATATTTCTTGCTGCGGAACAAGCTTCGGCTAAAGTACCGGAATCTATTTCCGAAGAAGAACGACGCCGTGTAGGTTGCACCGATAAATAATATACGAACCGATTTGCCGGAAGTCGTTGCACGCTTCTCGTGCGGAACTCGGAACCGGGCTCGAGCACAACACAGAACTTTGACGAGCTGTATTACGGTATAATACAATGTTAACGAGGGCGGCGTCGATAATGTGGGGCGACTAACTCTGATGGGGCGATCCTGTTAAAGTATTTCTGAGACAATTTCGAAACTTTCTAAGAGATACTCCGTTTATATGTACGCGAAACGCAGGCTCGACGACAGTATCGACATCGGTGCAAACAGTTTTTTTGTGACCGATATCGAGTATTGATTTTCAAATCAAGTTGATCATTCGTAAAACCACGCGAACCGCATTCCCACGAAATGCTTGATTCTATATCATGAATTTTGTAATGGTGCCGCTTTATCTTGAATTATATCGTCTAAAACGACGATAGAGTACGTGAAAAAGCGATTCAATTTCGTGTAATTATATTATTCTACTTTTTTTTTAAAGAAATTTTTGTTACGTTTTCCACCAGTGGACAGAAAATATTTAATATTTCCAATTTGAAATATATGACAGCTCTGTGTAAAATACCTTTGTACACTTTGTAACAATTATTGTTTCATAAATTCGAAATAAATAAAATTACAATCATGTCAATTATATTATTTCTAAATGTATAACTACTTTGAAACAAAGCGCAACGAATAATTGGGATAATATAGATATGCATAGCAGATATGCAAAAGAGATCTTTTTACAATCTCTGAAAAATTTTACGAAGCTAGCATAATCATACTTTTATGGAGATCGTACTTCTTGCATTTTGCAATATTGCATGCATATTTTTATAAATAATTGACCCGATTGAAGCTGAAGCACTCGATTTTATGTATTAAAGAACGGCGAGAAGTTATTTGTATTACGTGATTATTATTCACGAAAGAGCGCTTTTCGAAAGCGAGCTACAGCATAATCAAACATTTCGATCATACTTAACATTTCGCCCGAGCAATTTCCATTTGCTAATTGAACATATATGTCGCGCCGATGCATTTGGAAGTGGACAGGAGGTCCGATTGTTTGTAGTGGATAAAAAATTGATATTAATAACATCGGAGTAACCGAACGTTGCGCACCAGTTCTGCACTATAACAGAACGACACTTTTTAAATTGACTGTTTGTTAACTGTGACATTTAGGCAAAATAATATTCGGATACTATTCCATGGATAATCCTAGGAAATTGTGTTGATGTAATATTTGAATATCGTTCGTAACCATCTACTTGGCCATGCATAGAGACTAATTACATCGCAATTGTTACGCAAACGCGTCGATAATGGATTTCGCGGGATCGAGTGTCATAAATAGCGGCTATTAATACAGCAACCAATTTACGCGGTAACCACGCGTGTAATGCGTTTCCGCGTGCATAATTTGTATGAATTACGCAGAGCTACTGACTTATTACGTAAGCAATAGAAAATTTTTCTAACGACAAGTGTAATTTCAGTTCACGGAGAGGCACGACTTTATTTTACGAAATTCCGACGTAATAATATTGCTTTGAAATCGATGTACATGTTATTTCGTCTACAATTTATATTTTGAAATTATTTACATTTCGAAAGAATTATGTACACACATCAATAGAGTGCAAATTATAATTTGAAATTCAACAAATTTAATAAATTCTGTATATGTATAATTTACGGAAAATATGTAAATATGTGCAGTTCTCGAAAAAAAAAAAAAAATGAAAAATTATAAGTTTTATCAATTTTACAAAGAGGTATCCTATCTTAAAGTATTTTTTTATTTTTAATTAGTGCTTTAGCAATTATGAATTCTCTCTCTCGTATAGGAGATATCATACGTGCGCTCGTCAATGAAAATATAGTCCACTTTTTAATAATATTTGCAACTGACTGACAAGAGCAGGGAAGAGGAGTCGTTTGTATAAACGCAATATGAACGTAAACCGATACATATCTCACAACTGCTCGCCTTTTTATCATGGTTTCATCATAAACCCACGTACGATCGAAGGCTCTCGCGAGCGTGGATATTTTCCGAACAAAGGAAAAGCGCGACGATATCGGCAAAACATCAAAAGTGTTTTTCTCCCTGGCTCGGTTGGCATGCGCAGCTCGCTGTCGTCGTTACTGCGAAGGGGGGGTGAACGATGCACTGGGTGATCGCGCATAGAATGCGGAAACCGGTAAAATGCGATTTGTAGATTCGTACGACAAGCGGCACGACAAGTGGTTGACAGGCACACGACGGCCGACACCGCATAGCAGCTGATCGAAAATTCTATTCTTCGGACAAATTCATGCGAGCTCACGGATCCATCTGCCCGACCAATGCGATGGACGGCGAAGCTACAACCGGCTAAAACGCGACGATCGACCGGCGTATGCTGGCGATGGTATGTATGCTGGCGAAATTTTTACACTCTCCCTTTGATATTTGATATTTTTCAGCTCGAAGTGTTGGAGCTCAAAACCTATAATTTAATCCTTTTAATTTTTAATCGTACATTTAAAATTATTTATTTATTTTTTTATTAGTATTGATAAAAATGCCATTAAAGAAATTGTAAAAAATAAATTATAAAATTATTTTTCTAAAATTTATTAATAAAAAAATCCATAAGGAGAGAGAGAGAGAGAGAGAATATATGTAGGTACATATTATATGTATATATCCCATCATCAGATATATATTGATATCTATTTTTTAATAGAGAAAAAGAGAGAAATTTTTATGAATATTTAAAAATCCACAAATTCGGATTTGAATTGTAAAAAATGTTAATGTTTTAGTCACATTCTCTTTCAATAAAAATAACAATATAATGTGTGTGATGTAAAAAGTGTAATATAAATATGCTTGCTGATGAATTACATAATTCAAGTACTTTTTATTAAATTGGTTGAGTTTAAATTAAAATAAATCGAGCCACAACATCTACTTTGTTTTAGAATACGGTTTCGTTGCGGAATGAAAGTAAGAGACACAGATATTTGAGTTTACAATTGCAAATTCTGTTCAGTTTCAACATTTATTGGTTTTCTAGAAGAAGATTACAATTTTAATTAATGTAGCTTTAAATTAAAAGAGAGATAAAAAAATAATGCGTAACACATGCAAAATAATAATTGGAATACACCGATCTATGCTTAATATCTAAGAAATTAAGAAATACATCGGCGAACTACTTCGTCGAAAAGCAAGAGATGAAATGGCCTACTTTGCTTTTTTTTTTGAAAACATTAACTCCGGCATTCGAATCTGTAAATTTTCTGCACGCCGGTCCGGTACTTTTGTCCGGTGAAAAGACGTTCTATCTTGAAAGTAACAATAGCGCGCTGGCTGATAGAGCCATTCCTGAGCGATGGAGTTGTAATGGAATACTTGTTTGAACCTTTCGCCATTCGCTTGCCAAGTGGAAAGAAAAAGTGAGATATTTCAATGTCGGAAGTTTCGCCGGGAACTGCTGACTTACTTGGAATTAATTTTGGAGAGAGAGAGAGAGAGAGAGAGAGAGAGAGAGAGAGAGAGAGAGAGAGGGAGAGATATGATTTCAAGCAAAAGGGTGTTACTTTGGATTAATTCCGTAAGAAATGGATTTACGATGATAAGGAGGCGGAGGTGCTAAACGGCTAGCGGAAAGTCTCTTCTCAGCAACGACATCCCTACCGTTAATTCTTGCCGTGAAATAATTTTCGCCCGGGGCGCGGAACGAAATTTAATTTGCCGGACAATAATAGTTAGTTATTATCGCGCGAGCGCGGCCAAGTGCAATCCATACAACGGTTATTTAGTCACGCAATTAAATGTCATGCGCTCTGGAAGAATTTTCCTTTCCCAGCGAAAAACAATCTCAATTAAACACGAGTATTGTTGATTGATCGACAGAAATTAATGAGGCCTTCATATTCCGTTCCGCGTTAATACGAGAGCTGTTTACTTTAATGGCATATTGCACCAATTAATATCGAAATGCGCGGCATTATTTTCCCTTTTTGAGCATCGCAATGCAATTGTGAAAACGCCATCGCGTTTATGCAAAAATAAAATGTCGCGATGTAATATTTAAGGAGAGAAAAAGCGATAAGCGACATTAATTAATTCAACTCGAGGGTGAGACATACATTTTGTTGGTTCGTGCGTGCGTGCGATCAACAATATTCATCCATCTTAAATCGTTGCATCCCATTTGCCTCTGCAAATGCCGGGAATTGCTGGTATGCAATCTAGACTCGGCGACGACATGACTGAGTCGACACAACGCGGATCCTCCATCGATTCCCCGGCTCCTCCCCAGCATAGTTTCAAGACAATCCCCCAAGATAATGATTGACCGTCCGATTCTATCAACGGTGTTACGCGCTCCGTTGAAGACGGAGGCATGCAACACCGGTTACTGGCTCGCGCTCGCGAACGCGCGGCACTTTTTTCACGCTCGATGTTCATGCAAAGTAAGAAATACACAGTAATTGGAGTGAAACTTGGGACATTCGTTACTCGGGGATTCTTTTTGAAGGAAGAAACTTTTCCACGAACTCTCTTTCACGCTTCGCTTTTCCCTGGTGTGTGCGCGCGCGCGCGCGACTATCTCGTTTAAAGAATTTCGCGCTCGCACGATTCTCGCGTATTTTTCACTTGGCGCGGACAAACGTACAATTCGGTGCTAAATAGAGAAAGTCCGGCGGGGAAAATGCAGAATTTTCGTCTGAGTGATCAAGAGTCGAGGAAATACTTATATTACTTTTTCTACACGCGCTTTTCTTCGCTTTGGCAAATATCTCGATTACCGAAAGGTTAATTTTGATCAAAAAAGAATCATTATTTTGCCAGAAAGTCGGAATTTTCTTAGGATAAAGTGAAAATTTGAAATCTGCAGTGATCAATTCGAGGCCGTGATCGATTACGTTGCGCTTCGTCGTTCGTAACCATCACACAATTAATCGATGAAATGACGTTTGCTTGGAAACTGTCATTTACACTGCGCGCTTCTCTATCGGACACGCGCGAGATATCGCACAAGCCGAAGATTAGATGATGCCAGATGCGTCACTCAAATTCTCATTTGCTTGTAATAATGAGTGATTATAATTTTCAATATTGTTTATAATATGATGTACTTTTGGCGCCATTGTCTGTCATGAATAAATATACATATTTTAATTATTATAAACCAAAGCGATTTTTTTTTCTTCTTGAATCGACATTGTAGTCATTTTCTCAGTTACTCATTTAATCCCAGTTTATTAATTACTAATTCTTAAATTAGTAATTACTAATAATAAATTTAAATTATTTAACTAAAATTAAAAATAAAAAAATATATAAGAATTTAGATTACTTAAATTCTTAAATTACTAGGTAATAATAAATAGCTATCACGGAGAATTTTGAAAATGTTTAAATCTTTGCGTCTGAAAAACTGCAGAATATTTTCAGGAGATGCAAAAGGAAAGAAAGAATCAAATCGCGGCAATGTTCTGCAACTGGCCAAAATGCAAGTAACTGCGTAACTTCTCTAATCGCGCTCGCGTTTGTGCAGTAACTACTTATGCGAAACTCGCATAAAAGATACATTACAAATGTTACGTAAACGCAAGTAGCAATCACGTATTACGAGTGCAGATGGCCTTAATGGATTAAGAGCATCCCTTATGTAGAGCAATCGCAACCGAAGGGGATCGCGTGTCGGCGTATCGATTGCTCATTGGCTATGCATCGCGTTACGCTGCGGTTATCGCGGGCGATGGAAAATAGCCGGGTATAATCCGTTGCAGCGTTGATTTTATCCGACACACATATAATACCCTCCGCAAACACACACGTACGTGCGTATGTGTGCGCGCGCGCGCGCGCGCGTATACCTGAAATATAATAACAACGCTCGGGCGAACTTCTGGATGTTCTCCAGCGCGTTTTAGTCGCGTCGAACTTGTTCGCGGATACGGCGATACAACGGCGAAGGGCCGCAGGCATTCTCCAGGCCGGCCAGCGCTCGGAATTTGGCTAATAATCCGTCGCAAATTCCGGAAATTTCGTTACCGCGCGTTGGCGACGATATATATATAATATATCTGTATGTATATATATATATATATATATATATATATATGTATATATGCAAAACGTATTACGAAAGTTAATCTCTCGATCAACATTGAGACGGCCGCAATGCAGGATCGGCGGGGATAGCGGGATCTGCACGAGAGAGCGATTCGGATGGCGCCGCGCCGCGCCGCGCAACCCCGGATGTAATAATCGCCTCGCGGTTTCGCGCTGCTCGACGCATCGTGCCCGCCCCGCGTTTCGAAACTTCCGGTAATGAGCACTTGCAAGTGATCCGCTCTATTGCACGAACAAGAAGCAGGATTAAATGTTACAGCCACGGCGAGCGTGACGTCATTTCGTCTCTATTCAATCAGTACTTACTCCCTCCTCCTCCTCCTCGTAGAGCGTAATCCTTTCATCTCCCGATCCGAATTACAACGCTGGAATTAATTCCGGCATATTGGCCCGCGTTCTGATTGCGGAATTAGCCCTAAACGTGAACGGATGACTAATGTGCCGGTGTTTACATCGGAATATCAAATTTCTCGAAATACTTAAATGTTTGCTCGTCGCCTGAATTTCTAGTGGATTTCCTTGTGTCAGAATTGTAACGCAAGCATCACAACCGTATATTGCCGAAATATTTAATGCATTATATTAAAAGCAGTAATAAATTCCATGTGAAATGTGATGAATTTTTTGTTATTTTTTTTTTTTTTTATAAAATGATTGATTCTAAGATTGTCGAGAAATTTATTTTTTTGGTGTAAAATTTTTGTTTTGTTTTGCGCGTATTTTTATTAATTGTGTCCCATTTTGCATTTATGTTTGCTCGTCGCTTGAATTTCTAATGGATTTTCTTGTATCAGAATTGTAATTATACAAGCATCACAATATTGTATCGCCGAAATATATTTAATGCGTTAAAAGCAGTAATAAATTTCATATAAAATGTGATGGACTTTTTGCTATTTTTTTTTTTTTTAAGTAAAAATGGTTGATTCTAAGATTGCCGAGAAATGTATTTTTTGGTGTAAAGTTTTTGTTTTGTTTTGCGCATATTTTCATCAATCCCATTTTGCATTTATCGTCGAAAGCCGAATGAGAAAGTAGGAGAGTTTAGATGATAAAGTAGAAGAATCAACGCGCTCGAGGGGTTGCTGGCGGGCTAACAAGACGCGAATATGAAACATGCGATATTTCGCGAAATTTATCGGCGTGCTCCGCGGTCGAATTCAGTTGCCCGGAAGTCGAGTTCTTACGGTCTAACTTACGTACTGCTGAACTTAGCCTGAGAAACACGGACGACAGATCGGGTCGACATAAAAATCGTCGCCAAGTTTCACGGTATAACTCACCGGATAAGCTGCGGCCGTCCTGCAGGCTAAGTGAAACGGACACGGCGCGAACAAATATCCGAAAACACTTCCCGCTTCACGGTTTCGCCCGCGACTAACTTCCGTTTCCCCGAGCCTCGTTGACAATCCATGCGAGAGCAGGTACGGACGGCGGATGGGGGTTTTCGTGCTTCGGGGCTATTAATCTCTGGGTACCCGCAACATAACCGAACAAGCAGATGTTGAGACGAACACGTCCCATTCTATATTCCCGCATTCTACATGTATATATCGTCTTATATATTCAAATTATTCTACTAGAAGCCAGTTGTGTGCCATTGAGATCTAAATTTCATTGATGTGTCCTATGTACAAGTTCTCTCATTCTAATTTCATCGATTTGCCTTTACATTCGTGATGAAAGTCAATCGATGATTGACGCATGTGCTTTTACAGAATTCACCGCATTGATGTTATCACACTTTTGCTCGAAGTGTCCATTTTTTTAATGTTCAACCTTTGAAGTTACGCGAGACAGTGGATATTTATCACGTCTTCCGTCATCGGTTTTTATTATAATTTTAAATGCAAATTTGATTTTCACTCGGCATATACGTGGTACTTCATAAAAAGAGATACATATCCAAAAAATATGGTGCGTCATATTTACTCGATGTCAATCTGTCTCCGACGAAAACGGCGTAATGGAGACTTGCATGTCGAATGAGTTTGCGGGTGCCTGTGTTTACCTTTACTTTCAATATTTTTCCAAACCGGTCCGATATATTCCCGCGTGTTGTCGCACTTTTTTGCAGGCACGCTGCTACGAACACGTCCTGCCAATTAGCGCGTTTCGCGATGCTATTCTCCCGCGCCGGTTGTCCACGTGGATTATTTACGAGTTTCTGGCGCACACGTGGGGATCGCGTCGAAAACCTAATGGCATTATCGATACTGCGGGTAACCGAAGATTCATCACGCGCGAAATGGATGCGAAATGATGAGCGTCGGAGGGGGGGAAAAAAAACGTGATGCGATACGAATTGTCCGGCATGCGGAGTGTCATCTGTCAAGAATACCTCGATATCCGATATCTCTTTTGGCACGTGCTCGTGCATTGAATATCCCGAACGTTAATCGCAATTGAATTTTGGCAGAATTCGGTAAATTTCCTGGTGAAATATCGGATTTTCACGAAGTTTTCGTTAATGGCAGCTATGTACACGCGAGCCCGAGAACGAATTTCGCCCAAAAAGAGCGAACGTTTTTCGTAGTGCTTGTTATTTTTTTTCTTTTTCATTCTCTTTTTTTTTTGGTTTTGCAAGAGTTTCGCAAAAACAGCATGTTAACGACAATCCTCCGCGAGGGCAAAGGATATTAAATTTCGCAAAAATTTGCTTTTTACTCAGCGGTGAATATGCGAGAAAATGCACTCAATGCGCATTTTTCGGTAAAAATATATTTCTTTGATGAATATTAAGTTAGTTCTTTCCAAAGAGACTGGACGATTGACCTAATTACAGAATTATTCAATTTCAAAAGTTATAAGTTTGTCAAATAAAATTGTAATTTGTATAAGCGATAAAAAATACCGAGCGGTTCCATTTAAAGTTCGTTTAAACAGAAATTCAATTAGCGTTACATTGGCAAAGTGCGCAACGAAAAACATTCATAAATTGCTGCGTATGATAATTTCTATCGGGTAGACATGACATGTAAAAATTTGCTGCAATTCTCGTAAAAAAAAAGAGGCAGAAGAAGAATAAAAACGAACTGTCGGCCGCGCAATTCTCCACTACTTAATTGATACTGAAATATGAGGATTCCATGGATTACCGCTTTGCTGTTAATTAAACTCTTTAATGAGGTAACCTGATTAAAGTCTGCTGATAATGAGATTTGATGTAAATTGAATACTTGCGTTTCACTTCGCATTGCCGGTTTAAACGACACTTTTAAAACGACGCGTGATACAAATCTCTCGTAATTACTTTCACGTTGAAGATTGCACAACTATCGTTGAAATAAGATAATTAAATGAGATAATGTACGCACGAAATATTTAAATGTACTATAAATTTTGGCGCATGCACGCGCCAAACACACACATGCACACACACACAATTTTTTGACAGCAGTCATTTTGAAATGAAAACAAACTCTGTAACGCGGCTATATATAAATATAAATCTCAGTGGTTTCGCCTTTGTTACATGAATAATATACTATAATAAAATAATATGACTATAATAATAATAATAATACTTCATCTTTTGTAATGTAACAAAACCGTAAAAAATTATTCCTGCATAAAATTAATATTATTAGGATAAAGCTAATTTTTTTTTTATTACGCTCTTGCTAATGCAGTAAGAAAAACTTTTTGTTGTACAGGCTCAACGAAGTCGACGTTTAAACAAAAGTCGCGCTTTGCGTAATAAAATGCTGGCTACGCGCGGGCAGATACATTTTCGCCTGGAGTCGAGGGAAGGCTTGTGCGGGACATGTTAATCTATTTAGCAACTTCGTTGGTAGTTTAGTGAAAAGGGACATGAAAAAAAGAGACAATAACACCCGCTACACCCGCCCGTTATTACGCGGTCAGCTTGATAATTACGCGGTACGCTCTCGCCTCATGTTTAAGCGAGTGAAGAATGAAATTTTGATGAATCTTTCTACGGGGCGCGGGTATATGGCCGTCGCCAAATTGGATTCAGTTCCCCGGGATACGGGGGACTTTGTAAAAGTGTCGTTTTCCCGCAAAACATCGAATACGTTATTTCCGTTGGGGCGCGGTTTAAGCCGTCTCGAATGAATTTTGCATAGGGATGGCAACTCTCCCCAGCAACTTTTAGGATTATAATCCTTGCGGGGACTTAACAAACTTTGCGGCGAAACGGACGTGATCTGTAGAGAATGATACTTGTTCCAGCATCACGTAGTCCATAAAGTAGAAAAATATGTAATAATTAATTTTATTCATTTCGAAACATATTATACCGATCGGTGTCCTTCGTGTTTAATAATTTCCATGTTAAATCTCTCGTTAAACAGAGTTCCCGAATTGCAATGTGTTTTATTAAAGATCAGAGGAAAGGTTTATAATTTTGCGTCGCGTTGTGTACTCCCAAAATTTCAATCACTGGTGTTTTAATGTTATTATACTTTTATCGTGAAAATTATGCGCCGAGAGCGTGGCCGATTGAAATATTTGTCAGTTCTCGTAAATCGTTCTTTGATACTCGCCGCACACCCTATATACATTTACACAGAAATGATGATAATCCCGGAATACATTGTCGGATACATCGGATGCGAGAGATTGACGTCGCGCGCTGCTTTACTGCACCTGTGCATCGGAACCTCTCTCCGTCGTCATTACTTTATGCAACAAAGCACGAACGCGGGCATGGAGAGGGCGGGAGCGGGTAACCGGAGAAGATCCCGTAAACGCTGAAAACGTCAGATGCGCATACCGAGGATACTAGCGAACTTAGGCGCGCATTGATACTCGGGGAGTAACAAAAGACGAGATTCGCTCCCGGGATCCGGAAGTTACTGCAGTGATCGCGTCGTCAATTATCATCTGCGCGCGGTACAATAAAAAACGAAGAAAAGAAGAGCCAGTCGGATCGATGTCCCCGAGGAACGATAACGTCTCTAGCCTTACAATTTTCAATGCGATCGATCGGTACGATTCGCTCTGGAAATCGAAGGAGGGAGATGAGGGTGCTCATAATTAAAACCAAAGACGCAAAATAGGAGCAAATTAAAATAGGGGGAGGGGAGAAAAACTATGCCGTTGCCCTAATTTTTTACCGGGCGACAAATTGTCTTCTGCTTTTTGCTGTACGAAAAGGGTCCCATCCGGCGTATAAATTATGTACCCGCGCGAAAAGAGAAGAAATCTGACCCAAATGATACACAAACGCCCTCATTTCGTTTGATACGTAAGCGTGATTGCTGAGGTGAAATTTAATTATCCAGCTATATATCAAATGTTAGAGAGAGGTAAATGAACTGTGTGAAGTAAACGTATCTGATTGAACGAACCGAATGAGAGAAAATCGCATTTTAAATCTTTCAAAGTAAAGAGATCCCACCGGTAGGTAATAATTTGCAGAAATGTGGGAAAAATTCGGGAAGAAAAATGTTATTTCTCGAGATTGTTGATATTTTTTAAAATTAAGTGCTCTAAAACTTGTAACCTGTTCTACTGAGATAAAATAAACAATTGCGGTGTACGTTTCGGAATAACAGCACATTTTCGCCAAATTAGTCTATTCTTCGGAGAAAACATCTCTATCGGAGAAAGAAGTATATAATTAAACGTCCCGTAAATACATTTATAAAATAAAGTAATATTTTTCAATGTTCCAGATAATGTCTATGAGATTGTAAGCTAATGCCACAGAATTTTGAGAGAAGAAGCACCGATTCTACACGGCCAGAAGGCGGAGGTAAGCGGATTCGTCTTATGTTCTCGTAATTAAAGAGCGCTCATAAAGGCGAATCACATCGTAATTCCGACCTCCTCGATCTAGCCGAATGAGGTGCAGGTTAACCGAATGGTCACTTTAGTTACGGCTCTCGGCGTATAAAGAGCCAAAATTCAGGTCACTCTGAAGCGTCCTTATATAATAAAAAATTATATTGTCAAATCTTTCTCACAGAAACACGTGAAAAGTAGAGAAAGAATATAGGATCGCGAAGTAGAGCGAAAATTGGCGAGGTATTATAATTTCGCGTATCTTTCTTAGGGAAACATTTTCAATGCGTATATGATAATTTGTGTAATTCGCGTTTATACCACTGCAAATGCATAATATAAAATTTGAAATACAAACATAATGAACATGTCCTGTGTGAAATTATACCGTCCGTTTTTACGGTATAAAAACGTAATGAGTATTTCATATTTCACTATTCTTTCCTCCGTCGCATGTAAAATTTTATACAGCGTTTTTATTGGACTCTTTGCTTTGATAAATAAACTACTACTTGCGTTGGGCGAGTATATATATGTATAAAATCGCCTTCCTAAAAGACGTTATACAATATTCTCGTAATGCGTTGAAATAAAGTGAACTTTGTATAACGCACGTTTATCCCTTCCGAGATAAGATTGTCATGAAGAAAGCCGTAATACGGTCGCTTTTGAGCATCATCCTTGAGCATTTGCCTTTCCAGAATTTCAGTATACGTCGCGGTTATACGACAATACGGGCCATCGCGACGGAATCGTGGCTCCTCGATACACAGAACTGCCCCGGCATTTTTGCCATCGTTGTTCTCCTCTCGGACTCCACGGATTGCCTCTTATTCGACATTCCAATCCCGCGTTTTGTCCCGTCTCGTACATGTACGAATTCAAAAGCGCTGACTTGAATCGAGACCCGACGACCCGAGCTCATCGCCTTCCACCCGAAGAGAGAGAGAGAGAGAGAGCTCCTATACAGGGCAGGGACGGCCCTTGTACAACATGTAGAACGTTTTCGAAATGCAAACAGCGATTTGCATCGCTTCAATTGTGAATAATGAAGCGACGTGTAAATGCATATAGCGACGTAAAGCGCTCGGACATTTTATGGTTGACAAAAAAGTGTGTATGTACGGACAGGTTTGCTGCATGTACGATGACAAAGGTCTCCTCTGAAAACATGTTCTTGCGAGGAAAAATAAACGGCTGCCGTTAAGCCGAACGAAGCGTAACCCTTTCGCTCTCAGTTATATAACGAATGCACGTATTATTTTTAACTTGGCAAATCCACCATTATTTTTTTAACTAAACGGAAACGGCAGGAAGTAAGCCGTGACATTTGAATGACCGTTAAAGCTTCCATGTATGAGAAGCGATTATGACGTCTAGGCTCGAGATGACGAGCGCTATTTTTTCTCGCATGGCCCTGTGACCTTTTTATTTTAATTCTCTCCCTATCAAGAGTATCATGCATGACCGCGGTCGTGCGATTTGCGGGAAGAATCACGGGAAATGCGATGCTGGCTGGCGGGCACGATGGATCCCCGATATCCCTCGAATTAATTGTTTGTGAAGTTTGATGTTGGACGTGAGGGCCGAAGTTTGCCCATCAAATAGAAGTTTTGTCGCTATTCGTTGAATTGAAATCGCTGGGCGGCTGGCCGCGCGCGCGAGCAGCGAGTTTTCGAGCGAGAAAATTTCCGACGAAAAATTCACGTGTGATTTTTGCAAAATATTTTGAATATATTGCGCACAAAAAGAGACTCAATGTCCCGGTTTGATCGAGTGGAATTACAAGTGTGCTTTAGACCGGGGCAAATATTGTACGGCGGCCATAAAAATAGCGAAGGCGAGTTTATTACCGCGCTTCTTCGCCGATGCTCCGGGTGATTTAACTGTAAGCGTCTTACCCGCACCCACGCTGACAAACCCCACGAAGTTATGGATTTTCGATGTGTATAATTAGTTTTTATGGCGATTTTTTTATAAGGTTTTTCAATGTTCATCTGCATGTAAAGTATCAATACAATCAATTTTATGCCCTTCTGGCTGTAAAGCTTTCTTATGGATCATTTGATTAAATGGAACCAGAAAGTAAATTTATACAGCCATTCTTATATCGATTATCTAAGAAAAATTTAAAAGAGAAAAATCTCTCTCTCTCTCTCTCTCTCTCTTTCATAATATAACTTATAAGTCATAAACTTTTTAATTATAAACATAAAATGTCCCCGTATCTGAAGCTCTTAAAAAAAATTTCATTAACGGACATCATATTCATCAAGGAATTGGTCGTTACATTTTTCCTGTAGTAGAAAATAAATTCTATAACTATCTTTATAAATCACGTATTTTTTTTTACGAGTTGATTTCACACCGCGGATATCCCGTGGCGAACAATTCATCCATCAAACGCCTTCAATCTCTTTCTCTCTCTTTCTCTCTCTCTCTCTCTCTCTCTCTCTCTCTCTCTCTCTCTCTTTCTCTCTCGGTGCCGTTTATCAAAAGTCCGTGAGAACGAACAAAAAACTGGCGTTACCCCGATTCTGTCCGATTCGCCGTGACCCTCGTTAGGGGAACGAAAAGAGGAATGAAAGGAAGAGACAATCGGGAACCCTTTCGCGCAACCCGTGTCGAAGAGATCGACGCTCCGGAAGGCCGAAGGTATCCGGCGGAAATCGCGTTAAACCTTACACTCGATAGCACCGC
The DNA here is from genome assembly GCF_000956235.1 of Wasmannia auropunctata. Lineage (NCBI taxonomy): Eukaryota > Metazoa > Arthropoda > Insecta > Hymenoptera > Formicidae > Wasmannia > Wasmannia auropunctata. The sequence goes on from NW_012026890.1 coordinate 832,331, forward strand.
GATTCGAACATTATCGAGAATCATATCCGTGGTGGTACCTGATGGTCTCACGGGAGGACCACCGGCATCGATGCTGCTGCCCGGAATATACGTGTTTCCGGGTCAATACGCCGTGACAGGAAGTACGTGCAATAAGGGGAATACTTGGTGCAGGTCGACCCTTTCCCCGGCGTTGCGGAGAGCTCCGTATAACGGAGCGATCCAAAAGCGCAATGGGAGATCGATATATTCGTCACGCAAATGAATTTCCGAATCCGCAGACGACGCGGCGAAAGTCGCGGACTTCGCAAAATGCACTCGTCTGGGAGGAGGTATGCCGGGAAGGCGAGGCGATTGTCTTCTTCGCGATAGGCGTCTCCTAAGCGAACCGCCGATATTGCATCCGGGCATGCTGGGGAACCATGAGAAGTGAATCCGAATTCCGAATACATCCAAATATTCAGATGTCGGATTATTGCGCATTGCCGAGATTGGAATAAATCAAATTCAGATGGCGGAAACGAATGGTATAAATCGGGAAATTTCAAAATACTGCGGATTTCGCCTTTCCATTTTACATTATTAAATCTAAATATACATATATATAATAATAGTATAATAATAGTTGAATGAATAATAATAGTAATAATAATAATAATAATAATAATAATAATAATAATGTGTGAAATGGAAAGGAGAAGCCATAGTATTTCAGACTATTATAAACATTAAATCTATTAATCTGTTAAAAATAATAAATTTAAATTATCATAAAATACGTAAATTAAGAACAACATAGTGCATTCCGAATAATAAACGATTGACGAAACATAAGATGCGATTAATCTAGCATTATTAATTTCTCTAACATTTTCGATTGACCACCGCTCGAAGAAAAAATTGCGCATTTCGTGTTTCGTTAATTTACAGCGAATAACGTCGCGGAACTGTATAAAGTTCAGCGGCACGCCACGCCGACGGAGTAGAGGATGCGTCCCGAAATAAATTATTGAAGTTAATTCGAATGGACGGAATCGACTTAATTACGGGGACTTGTTCCGTATGCTACGTAGAGAAACTCGGAATCTTGCAGAATGCAACGGGGATGTAAACTGCTGCGCGCACCTAGCACTTTGTACTCCGCGCCTTACATATCGTTGACCCAGTATCAAGTTGCTCTAACTCCGTTGGATGTGAGTTGGATGAAATTTACGAGAAATCGCGGAAAACTTTAAGCTACGAATGATTAATAACGCCGTTTTCAGTACCGCGCGCGGAAACTCCTTAAACATAATCCGCACAAGTCATGACCATTTCGGTGTACTTTATGGCACATGCAAGGTAATACAGCGACGAGGGAGGAGAGAATAAACCAGATTAATTACTAATGTAATGTACAGACTCACTAATTTAGGGGATTAGCTAAATGATTAGAAAATTAAATTATTTCGGATGTTACGGCATGATCGATACCTGATAAATAGAGAAAGATGCATAATTCGAGAAATGAGAGTATTTTGACATATTACAATACATTCTAAAGCGTTACTGCAATTTAGCTCAAGCTTTATAACTGATCTCTTTAAACGTTTTCAACGAAAGTTTTAATTGAAACTTTAAGAATTCTAATAAATCAAATTTCTTAAAAGGTTACGAATAAAATTTAAATTAAAAATATACTTAATGTAAAGTTTAATTACAGAAATATTTAATCTCGAAAATAAAAGAGATGCGATAGATTTATGGATTGAAAGAGTGATGTAATTCTAAAGAAAACTAAATAAAATTTATATTACATAAATTTTTTCTACATTAAGTAATTTAAAGCTGAAAGGAAATGTGAAAATTATAATGTATTATTGTCGATAGTATCTGATACTGAAACTTTTGTGTGTATTAAAAATATGAAGAGAAATGTATACGTATGTATATATACTGTGCACTTAACAAAATTACATCAGAGAATTTTCATTTCTTTTTCTCTTCTAAGAATAGAATCAGGATATTATTTGGGTTCCAGATTTATTTCGCATCTATCGATCGGTTTGGGTTATTATAGAGCGACTAATGGAATTCACGATGTCAGTTAACGTGGTATAAAATCACGTCATCGGAAGAACGGAAAAATGTTTCCTTATATTTAAAATGAGATATTGATTTTGGTTTGTACATAGGCGTGTACAGGAAGTCAAAGTTTCCAGCAATCGCGGAAATCACGTTGAATATGGATTCTGCTCTTCCACGCGCCGCAAGCAGAATAATTTCCGACTTCGTCGACGTGATAGGAATTGAATCGTGAGAAAAATAAAGGTGGAGACGGGAGAGAAAAAGGGGCGTAAAAGGGATAACAACTCTTCCATCTAGTTCACGAAGTCGCCAAATGTAGTTTCGCGTCGATCTCGATTCTCCGCTCGCCGAGTATCGCTTGCGTCGACGAAATAAAAAGCTCCTCCTCGGCGCGAAACTCCCAAGAGCAATCTTATGTGTATTTGGCCTCCTCTGTCACGCATTAGTATCGTTTCGCAATGTTTTATGCTTTGCGGATTGTATTTTGTGTAGTTTTGTTGAAATTTACAAACACGTACCATTTTCTCTTTATTCAGCTTCTATGAAAATAACAAAATATCAATTTTCTGGTACTATTTTAACATTTAAAACATATGATATGAAATTTGAGAAAAATTTCGTTTTTATCGAATACCATACGCTGAAAAATATTTAAATATTTTTACCAATGCGTATTTATTTATATAGTTTCTATAAAATGTATTATATTTTATGGAATCAAACGGAAAAAATATTTAAAATAAAATAATACGTGTTTTATTTATTTTATATAATTATAATTTTCTCACATTGTATATCTTTATATAGATACAATGTGAAAAAATAATATTATTTAATAAATTTATTTTAATTAATTAATTTAATTTATTTAATTTATTTTAAACGTTAACACATAGATTAATCGATGTGTTAACGTTTAAAATATCTACTATATAATTATTTCAAATTATTAATCGCATTAATCGAATGCATTTATAAACACACTCGAGTATCTAAAATATTTAATTGTTTTTCACTAGTTTGTATACTGACATACATTTACACGCATTTACGTTATATCTTATACGATAAAGAAACGGAAATAGTTGAACTTTCGTGTTTTATGTAAATTATCGATGTTAAATATTTATACGTGTTTAAAAGTATTATATATTTGCAAGAGATATGAATTTATGTATGGAAACGTAGCAGTACGCATTGGGAATACTCTGCATCTAGTAGTGTATAACAAGTTACTTTGCAGTGCAGAGGTGCAGTCACGTGCCAACTCGAAGCCCCAGAGAATTTTATATCGATGCTGCAGTTAGTTTTCTGCTCATAATTTTTTTAAAAGTCCGACTTAGTACATACGCGCTCGTATTATTCCCTGAAGGAAAATAAATCTACTGCGTGCAATCACTTGACAATGTGTTAAATATTATACATCCGTATACATCTTTAACACAAGTAAACAAAGAAATCATAATAAAACAATATTTAGCATATAAAAATTGATCTCGATTAATTGCTACAATTCAATTATTCATTTAAAATATAATCACATTTATCTTTAGCCCTTTATACAAAAAGATAATGAATTTTTTAGTTTATATAGTTAAAAATAATGAAATCGACATAAAATTATGTAAATTAAAAATTTAAATGATAAATTCTCCATTGTTGTTCTATTGATTTTGTCATGGAAAAATAAAAACAGCATTTATTCTGACAGTAAATAAAAATATGATTTTACGTGGACAATAATATTAAATTTTGAAAATAATCATATTGCGTTAATGTATCTAGATGTTCAGTGCGAACGTTTCAAACTTTCATATTAAAAACAAAAAACAATTTTTTACTGTCAATTTACCTATAGCTTATTTTAGTATATAAAATATTTCATGTTTTCGAAATACGTTCAAGTCAAATAATAAACAGTCACAGTCACAGCGGAGCCATTTATTATTTTATTATCTGTCGAAAAGCATCTCATTGCGCTTCACATTAATCAACGGAGAAGCGATGCGAATCACACGGTTTAAAAATTCTATCCGTGCAGTGTGCACCCGAAACAGAGTATTTATCTTCGCTGACAGTTTCCTAGCGAAGTGAGCGAAATGAACAATCTCCTCACGCGTGTGTATGCGTATACGTGTGCATTTGGCGCCAATAGATAGTTAGCAATGTGCGACCGGGGGTCCTTCAAATATTCGATTGATACGCGCGCGAAGGTGTCCGGGACCGATGCGAAATTAATCCCGGTCCATTGGAAGGGAGGGCTTTTATAGCTTTTCGATACAATCCGGCCACCTGCGTGCGATTTCGCCCTGCATTCGCCTGCGCGAATTATTTACCGCCGTGCACGATGAAACACGCACTTGGCGGTATTAACGGGAGGAGGGGGAGGGGGGATTATGGTGCATTCGAACCGGCGGGTATGTACATATCTCGCCGGCGGGTAATTCTGGCTTTCCCTACATACGCAATAAGAAGCGCATTCGCGCTGAATGTGTCCGGAAAAGAATCGGTTTGCCGCTCAAACGGGGAGCGCAATTCGCGCACCATCTGCAACAGCGATATTTGCAGGTTCGGATTTACAACGGCGGAAAGTAAGAGCCAAATTGGTCCGGGATATCCCAGAACGACCGGACATCTTTTCAATCACGGATATTACAATCGGAAATTGAGAGAAATGTAATGTTATTTTAACAGTGAAATAGATAGATAGATAGACAGCAAATATTTGAAGTTAATCTTAACTTTATCCAAACAGAAAAAGACAGAGTTTAATTGTCGAGATATTGAAGATTTATGAAAATTTGCTAACAATTCTTTTTATAAAATTAATGCTCTACGTAAATGTCAAATTTATCTTGACATTTATGTCTGGATAATAATTTTGAAATATTCGACACGTACAAGAATTTTATACTTGCAAGAAAAGAACGGTTTTGCTGGAAGGTCTAAAAATTTTGCTGGAATACAGATTTGAAAGTAATTTTATTGGACCATCAAAATAATGTTGTTGGAAACTCAAAAACAACGAGCATTGCTGTAGAAGTACGTTTTTAATGTTCTAGCAACCAGTATGAATTTCCAACTTTATTTTGGACGGTCCGACAGAATTATTTTCAGACCTGTGTATCCAGCAAAATTTTTGGACCTTCCAGCCAAGAAATCGTTCTTACCGTGTGCAAATCCAAATTTATAACGACATCGAGCTGGGCGGGAAGTATAACTTGTGGTTATTAAGAGAGATAGAATATTCACAGATCAAGTATCTCCATGTCCCAGCGACCTCGAAGGCCTCGGTCGCCCTTCTATAAAATCGATATTTTGTATACGGTCAAAATCGCGGGGAGTGCAACGGAGTGCATTATTGTGCTCGTTATTTACCGACGTGCAACGAAACGATCGTGCATCCCGTGTAGCCGCCTCCAGTCGTGCAGTCGCTATACCGTTTCCGTTATGCTGGCGTGTCTGGGCGCCGTCGATGGTTTGTTTACGTGACGGGAAAATTTGCGACGTTAGGAAGTTTTTACTGCCCGCCTCGTGTGCACCCCCTCCCCGTCCCGCGCCACCCCCACGATACGGTACGATGATGATGCACTTACTTCGTAAGTGCAGTTAGTCGCCGGAGACTAATTGCTTGTCTGCTCTGTCGTGCGCCTTTTTTACATTTAAGCGAGCGTTCCCTCGAAAATCTATGCTCGTAATACGTGACCGGTTTCGCGAGAAAATATCCAAGAGAGAAAGAGAGAGAGAGAGAGAGAGAGAGAGAGAGAGAGAGAGAGAGAGACACCCTCCTCCTATTTCGGCCACCAGCTAAACCATGTAAAATTTTTCACGCCGAAACTCACAAGTTTTATATCTGCATTTAGATGTAATTTTAATTAGTGATATCTTTAACGAGACTCATCAGTTTAATTTTACCAGAGTTAAACTGATCGTTTCTGACGTGAAAATTTAAATGGTCCGTGCAACTATAATAAGTAGGTCATGTTTAACGTTGACCGTCATTGACAATACAATTCACGTCCACTATAGATTATTCCGACTAGAGTTGCCGCAGCTAGGTCAAACCGGATCGTACAAAGTTAATCTAGGACAGTGTACACGCTGCGTAGAATAATCTTATTAAAGTTGCACCAAGCCCAGTTAGATCATATCGTGAGGCAAGTAGCCCTCCGGTATATACCTGTATATATATATATATATATATATATATATATATATATACATATACAATACACGTCACGCGTGGCGAAATCTGGCAGTGGACCTCTTAGAGTTCTGTTTCTAAGTAAATAAAATCATCCATCATGCAACGCATCACGCAACACATCGATTTGTCTTTTGGTGAGAAAATGTATCGAAATAAGTTGTATGGAAAGTTCGTGCTGCTGCAGGAAAGCTTTTCCATCGAGAAAACTGAGTTGCAGAAAGCTGGAATTTTCAAATTATATAAAAAGGATGCACGCGCTTGTGAAACACAAGCATATGCATGTAATTGAGTAAAGGTATATGCATATATCTACATATGAAAACGTTGCCTTTGCATTTCTTTAAGTTTTCATTTCAAAACGAACACTTTTCGGATAATTCGACATTTTTATCAATAACAATTTTTTTGCTAAATAATTAAACGATCTAAATGTTCTAAACGACGATATCTATTTAATCGGACGAAAAAAAGAAAGTTTAGAATCATATGCAATCATTTACATATATTATAAAATATGTTAGAGTAATTTTTAATTTACATATTGCAGTAACTTTTTTCAATGAAAATAATTTATCTTATCTTCTTGCTTCTATTATTTTGAAAAAAAAAAGAACGTTTATTACATTTTCGAGCTCGGGGGTGAAAAATACAAATTCCTAATCGCCGAATAGTTACGCTGCCATCTATTGCACACGTATCTGACGATGCATTCAGTGTCACGTATGCAGTTTACACTACGCCACGGAATGCAGAATGCATTTGCGATGTTCGCAATATCCAAGTACACGCAGGATATAAATTGTATCCGATACTCTCGTTGCCAATCGATTAATCTAACTACGGCCGTACGTGCCTACACGTCGTATAATCGATCTTTATATTACAACGCGTTATGTGCTAAACACTGCACATGACAACTATCGTAAGCTAGATTTATTTATGTACCGAGATTTTAAATGAATCTAATATCCATGTTGAAAACATTAAAGGAATAAATTTTGAATTAAATTGCGTATCTTATTACTTTTATCGAAAAGATAATAATTACTTAAATCTAGAAACGTTACTCTTTTTATATCAATGAGGCGCATTTTTATCGTGACATTAAAAATGACTTTTATTTTCTCGTGATTATCGTTAATAATGAAGTTTGAATTCAAATACAATGAACGAATTCGTTAGCGTTACTTATTTTATTGTCGCGTATATGTAAAGCAAGAAAACATTTATATATAATTAATTTCTATAAATTGTCCACCGTTCTCACTGTCTTCTCTCCGGGTTTGCGGTAACGTGACCTGAAAAATCTCTCGTAATAGTCGCGCGTGTAACGAGAACGCGAAAGCTACGAGAGAGAGAGAGAGCAAGCATTCCCGACTACATTTTCATAAATTTCAAAATTTATTGCATAAACGAAAACTTGATACGAGCCGAGAGCTCGATGCGTTCGCGCCATTGCGTATTACGCGTCCCCACACGTGCAAATACCGTCCTGTCGCATTAAGTAATTCCATTAAAACGCGCGCATTTATCGCCCCAGTCTCGTCTCGTGTTCGATCGCGTTCGTTAATACCGGATCAACATCGGCTACGGGGATTCTGGATAGTATTTCATTTCGTAAACTATCTATTAAAGTCGCGTGTTTCAATAGTTCCTCAGTCTGACGTTAATTGACAATAATGCGTCACTGCAGCCGGCCCGTCCGATAATATTAAATTACTATCACTGGTTATCTGCCAGTCAATAGCGAACAGGTTGACAGGTAATAGATCACCCCATTGTATTTTTAGCCTGGCGTATTTCATTTCGAAACAATCGCGCCGCTTTTTATTCGCGGATCTTTCGGCCGATATCTATCGTCGTCGTTTTTCTTTAATTAAATTTTCGCAGATCGCTATCCATTTTCGTAGCTCATTTCATTTTCAATTGTAACAAAATTGTCTCTACGCGACAGTTCAGTCACTAAATCATTCAATCGTTATTTTTTTATAGATTCATAAAATTCCGAAAAATATCAAATAATAATAAAGTTAATTATTTGTAAGAATTTTTTTGGAAAATTTCGCGTACTTCTTGAATAAACTCGATAATCTTGAATTAATTGTGTTAATAAAGATTAAAAATCTTCTATTTTAAAATAATTAAAGAAGTTATTTTTTTATAGATTCATAAAATTTTGGAAAATATCGAATAATAGTAAAGTTAATTATTTATAAGATTTTTTTAAATTTCGCGTATTTTTTTAATAAGCTTCAATAATCTCGAATTAATTAAAATAGATTAAAAATCTTCTATTTTTAAAAAGATCTATTTAAAATTTTAAAGATACGTTTAATATATCTTGTACACATCTGCAAAAAGATTTCTACGAAAATAACAACAATATCTTTCTTTTATACGTTTCTATATTATTAATAACGAACGTGTTCCTCGATCGCGAAATAAGGTAGAAGAGTTTTGAAGCGCGCGCTTATCTGCCTTCAAGCGGACGTTAGCAGTTTTCCGAGGGGGCTGCCTGGACCATTCCGGGATGTTGAAGAAAAAAATGCTCTTCTTTAACGGGGATTTACGGAATGCGATAAGACCTCGGCGCTGGAAGCGGGTGAAAAAAGATGCTCGCGCGAGGGAGATAAGGAATTTCGAGAGGTGCCTCTTCTTTTTCGGTGAAGTGTAAATCCTTTGCCCCGGCGAGTCCTTTGCCCACCTGAGGGCGACGCGGTGAGAGGATGCGCGCCCTGTAGCGCGAATTAGATCCGCGTACCTACGTACCTACGTATAATGTAAATTGGATTCACGATGATTCGAGAGAGAGCGCCTCTCTCTCTCTCTCTCTCTCTCGTGTGCGCTCTCCGCGAAAAACTGTCACGTCTCGGAAATTTCTCAGAGCGCCGCTGCAGCGCGATTCCGTCCTCGATCCTCGTGAATATTTATGAAGTGGGAAATCTCCCGCGAGCATGCGAGGCTACTTGTCTCTCTCTCTCTCTCTCTCTCTCTCTGTCTTTCTCACGCAAATTGTGTGTGAAGCGTTCGGAGTTCCGCGACGTTTATCGTATTCAAACGCTGCAAACCTGCGTCGAGACGAGCCGAGATTCCTCGTCGCAACAAGAACGCGCCGAGAGAGTGGCTGCGTGTAATCTGGGTGTTTACGCATAGCGACGGTTACACACGTACATACAGTTTTTGCGAATTCGCTCGCTCCGAGCGAGATGAAAGGTAAGCATACGGTAGAAACGCCGCAGGCAGCGTCTATTGTCGCCGTTCAATTGTGTTGTGCAGCGCAGCGCAGCGGTGTATAAGAGGTCCATAAATTAGGCGATACGCTGATTCGAATTACGCAAATCTGTGTGTGTTCGATAATCGAAGGAAGGTTCCGTCGGCGTTGTTAAAATTGGAATATGTACTCTAACGATCGGCAACGTGTTCCGCAAAATTTCGTCCCGCTTCCGGAAAGAACGTAAACATTTTTCTCGCGCGGTAGTTCTGTTTATCGTGCGCCACCCATTGTGCGTGTCTCTTGATTCTCGCCGGGAATCGCATCGACATTCTTTCCGAGGTGGGATTTAAAAGGCGCACAATAGATTCCCCATTTCCGTATTTCATTCGGCGAGAAAGAGAGGGAGGAGAGAGGCAATTAATGCGCTTTCATTTATCAATCGTATCGTACGCGGCGGGCATCGGGGCTTGAAAAATCGAATCGCGTCACGCCGTATTTAATACAATTATTATCGCGTAACGATATCGCTAAATCATCGGTACGATATAATGTTAATCGCCTTAAAGCACAGCAGTGATAATCGGTCGCAGCACCGACGAGATACTGTTAAAGACCGTCAGTTCTGGGCAAATTTTCGTGCCAGCCCGGCGGTAATTGCAGAGTGTCGATGTTATCGACTTTTGACATAAATTTGCACTTTATTTAAATAATACATTATTAAGATCATGATTTTCATTATATAACCCGGGAAAATTTCCACATATAATTATATATAATTATATGTAAAATATGTCCATATATGTTTTTTTTTCCTTTGTAAAATTATTCTTTAATATAAATTTGATAATAATAAGAAGGAAACATAAAAAATAATTAAAAGAATAATTTTTACATTGTTTTTTTTACAAAAAATAAAGTTTTAAAAAATGAGAAAAATTGCTCATATATAATCATTTATAAGTGATTAAAAATATACATATATAATTATATATGAACAATTTTTCTCATTTTTTAAAACTTTATTTTTTGTAAAAAAAAACAATGTAAAAATTATTCTTTTAATTATTTTTTATGTTTTCTTCTTATTATTATCAATTTTGTATTAAAGAATAATTTTACAAAGGAAAGAAACATATTAAACATATTTTGCATATAACTGTATACAATTATATGTGGAACTTTTTTTTCCGGGCTAACAATAAATCATTAAATTAATATTATATTATTGACTAATTGCTCAAATTTTAGCAATTACTAAATCAGCCACGCTAACTCCCGTAAGGGTGTTTCGGTCTTTAATAATATCTCGTCGGTGATCGCAGTCTTTAATGCGATACGTTTAAACGCGCGCGACGACAACAACAGGTCTCGTTTCGAACTTCGCGGCGCCGCGCGCGCCCCTTCCGTCACTCACTGCTCATCGCCGCTTTGACTAGCGTAGTACCTCGCTTTGAGCCAACGCGTCGCGGACGTCCCGTCGAGTGTCGTCGCGCCGTTTCTCCGTCTCCGAGGAAGCACTTCCGCCGTATTCACCGTCGCCGTGTGCGAATATCGACGGACGAACGTCGGGAGTATCGAGTCGAGCGCGAGTGTCCGACCCGCGAGGCGTTAAACAGCGGAATAATTTGCGGAACGTTTCGTTCGTCGCGAGCGCTCGTAATGGCGTTCCTCGTCGCGCTCCGAGTCGGCGTCCGATATCTCTTTCATTTCGCATATCGTTTGGCCGGCCGGAATGACGAAACATCAAGGAGGGGGGCGGGAGGGGAGGGGAGCGGACTTTGGCGATGATTGAGGAACGTGAGACAAGCGTCTAGCCGTTCCCTAGACGGCAATCGGATTCGTACTTTGGGCGCAAGAAGATTTCCGAGTCGCGTCGCGGGCGGCGAGCTGCGCGCGTGCGCACCAGCGACACCGTGACGTCACGCCTCACGCGATGTCGCCGGCATTGCCGCTCGGGGTCCGCGGGCGGGAGGAGGGGGGAGAGTCGCGCGCGCGCCACCGAGGCGTAGCGACGGCGTCGCGGCGTCGGTCACGTGACGACGGTGTGAAGTTGCCGGCGGCTCGTTCGAATATCTCGTGTGCCTAACCTTAAACGGGACGACCGACGCCGGTCATGGCGACGCGACGAACGACTCCGTTTTCTCGCGTCGTGTCGTTCGATCTCGCGATTCGCGAGGCAAGACGTGTGTCGGGAGTGTCGAATGTGAATCACGGGCGATCGTTTATTCGTGCGTGCGAACGCGACAAGTGACATTCTGATCCGTTTGTTCTACTGGCGATGCAGGTCACGGCCCGAAGGCGCGATTCTTCGGGAGAGCAACAACGGCGAGGTGGACAAAATAACAGGTGTCGGCCGGTAAATAAATTCAGTTATTATATTTGCGTGATTAACTGTCCCGTTTATTTGGCTGGCGATGATGATTGAACGTTGTCGCGCTGTAGGATGTGCGCTTTGGCGCGCGCTTTACATATCCCGTCAGCGCGCGTCGTCATGAATTACCTAACCTCTGAATCGAAATGTCGGCCGCCGCTGCCGCGCGCCGATATACGCGCGCGGCGCGACGTTGATTTATAATCCGGACGTTTCGACAAAATGAAATAAGTGGTAAAATGAAACGAATGAATTAACGAGACAAATAAGAGGAATTAATAGTAATTTGTGCTCTAGCATCATATTAGATTCTATTAAAATTATTTTATATATGATTTCATTATTTTCATTACGTTTGTTTCATTATTAAATATTATTATTGCCATTTCTTTTCATTAATATTATTCTCTACATTTATTTTATTGTTATAGCTTTTGAAAAAGTGAAAGCTCTTAACAAAGAAGTATTTGTTTAATTAAATAATTTTATTTATTTCGAAATGTTTTGATGTAAAGATTGAAAGACAATAGAGAAATTTATATTTATTATAATTATTATATTTAATAAAATGCGTGGCAGAGCAAGTTTGGCAATTTAAGTTTGACATTTTATATATTTGATAAATACTTGCATAAAACGTGTATAATATGCAATCTTATTTGTTTCTGGATCTGTTTTGTTTCTCGTGAAATATAAAAAGAGTGTCACAAACAGAGGCGGATAATTTCATAATTAAATTCACGACTAAACGACGCATTCGGATAAATTTATCGGAAGCTGTTTACATCCGTTTGACGTTTAACTTCCGTAACGCAGCGTTATATTTACATCTCGATGCAGATCGTGACTTTGCGTTAGTAAATAGCGTCGCGCCGTCAAGAAAATATCGCTTATTTCCTGCCCCGCGCTTTTGTAAGAAGCCATTTTACTTTCCGTCGTCGTGCATCTCGTCATCGTCGCATCCTCTTCTGCGGATGACGTTAAAAACCTACTTAAGAGAAAAACGGAGCGCGGCAGGATTACATGGCTCTCTCCCGGGTAGCAGGGACGCGGCTTCTTTTCCCTCCCAAGTCCATTACGCGTCGAGATAAGTTGGCGGAGTGGCTCGCTTAAGGAATCGCGCGGAATGCTCAACGATATTCGAGTTGACCGCGTATCGGGCGCTTCCGTTAATATCCAAGATTTATAACGCTTCCACGAACGACAGCTTCCCGCTTACGCGCGGGAACAAGCGGGAATAGTCCGCAAGATAAACGATCGCCGCGCGAAACTTTCTTGCACTCTGGAAATAATTAATAACGGCAAAAATCTCAGCAGTTCTGAACTGGCGTCGCGCAGCGCGATCGAAAGCATGTTGTGTTCATCTAGAGTAAAATCTTGAATTATGTCTAATTTGGCTTAAATGTATATTAGGATGTAAATAAAATAAATAAGATTGCGAAAAATCAAATTTTACATATATATATATTTTTTAGAGTTAAATAATCTCGTCTGTATTTTCGATATGAATAGAATGCGCGAAATGTACGAAATATTATGGAGCATAATTTTGAAGATTTTAACGAGTTATGTTGAAAGACATGCGCTTGCTTCGATTTTACCGTGATTTTGCGAGCGTGAAGGAAAAGGACATGGAGATCTGCAATTTACAAATTAACGCGCGCGTCTCTTGCGAGACACAGACCAGCTAATTGGACAAATAAAACTTGCAAACAGGAAACACCATTAATATTAAATGTATAGCGCAAAGGTGCACCAGTGCAACTAGTGGCTAAATATTTATGAAAAGTGTTTATCTAATGATAAATTCGTTGTCGCGCTAGAGATGAGCTAATTTTATTCTCACTCTTGTTCTAGTATGTGCATAATACTGTGCATAACGTATTAATATATTCGTTCTTAAAATATTCGGAATATACGGAAATAGATGTGTGTTGAATATATAGTTAAAATTAAATTATCGCAAATCCGTTCGATCATTTATGGATTATTATAGATTAATGTAAATGAATGTTTATATTATGCGGTGATTTAATATTTGCGTGCTCCGTAATTGTTGCGCTTGTTCCGTCAAACCCGGCGTTAAATTGCAACATCGCGAATGATATTAATTTTATCAAAACAGCTAAAAACAGTATCGTAAAGATATGTATTACGGCTCTCCGTAACGCGAAGGTGGAACGGGATCGAGGTGATAAACACGGAATCGAATTGTTGACGTTACTGAAACCGCGAATATATTTCCACGATGCTTTCCGATATATACGACTTAATCCGAAACAAAGCGAGCACGACGTGAACCGAGAAGAGAATAATGCAGTTAATTAAACAACCCCGCGGTGAGTTCGTTAAATCGCGAGGAACTGAAATGTGTGCGCGCGCGGTAGCGCATCTCGGAAGTGCATCGGAAACAAGGAGAAATGTGACCTCTCTCTCTCCTCCGCGATCTCGCGTTACGCGCGCGTTGTTGAATCCATCGTCGATTTTTACCGGTCGGAGGTGTCTTTTTCCCTTCTATTTTCCCCCGCCTCCTGTTTCTTTCTTCCTTTTTTTTTCATTCTCGCGCGTTAGATAAACGAATGCGCGACGGAAATTATTGGCGATAGCGCGGAAGAGAGCTAATAGTCGCGACCCCGGTTGGTTTATCTCGGGGAGAAAGGAGAGACGTGCCGTGCTGCTCTTTGCTGGACGACCCGGAAAATTCGCACACGTGTGCCGTTTAATCGAACACCATGTAGCGACGTGCGCTCAAGGAAAGAGGAGAAAAGGACCGAGAAAGGGAGAAAAAGAGAGAGAGAGAGAGAGAGAGAGAGAGAGATTGTGAAAGAAGAGCATTGCAAAAAAATTACCGGAAAAATTGCGCGCCATTAAGTCGGAAAACCGAAGAGCCGATATCGATCTCTCGCGCCGGAAGAGACTGGTTTCATTTATTGCAGAATGCACTTCAGGAAGTACCGATGTACATATGGAGCGGTATCAAATGCGAATTGTGCAGAGTACGCGCGAACTGTGGCAGCTCTCTCTCTCTCTCTCTCTTCCCCCTTCCTCCGTTCCTCTTTGCCGTCAAATGCACTTTGCCGTGCATAGAGCACGTAGAGCGTGGTTCGGGACGCAGCGACTTAATGGTCCTCGTCCAATTACCGTTATTAATTGTCATTGTGATATATACCGCGGGTACATACATAGCGGTTGCTATTAACGTCTGACTGCGTTTACAGAAACCTTTCAGACCAATGCGCGCGCTTGGTTCGCTGTATTACCAAGTTCGCTAGTCGATTAGAAAATTGCGTTTCGATATGCGTTTCGCGCGCCGATTACGAAACCATTCGTTTGCCTTCTATGAAAGCGGGTATATACGAGTGCGGGAATGCGGCGACGAAATAAGAATGGAACATCGAGGTTTATTGAATTTAGTGCCAATTATCTCAGCAATGAAATCTTGAACTTTTTTGCGGAGGAAAAAATCCACGGCGAATTAATTGCTAAACGAAAGCACGTTATGAGGTTTTAATTCTAAGCTCGGTAAAGCTTCTTAATTATCGCTATTAATAAATCTTGACTATGACGCGAAGTATAAGTGTCTGTGGGAGAAAAAAGTTTGACACACATCCCCGTGAATAATAAATTTTCTACGAAATATTTTATATGCTGATATTATTGTGCAATATAAATAAACTAAAATACACAAAAATATACGGAATGATATTTAATATATACTGCGCAGCATGCACGCGGCGCTTTTAACACCGTAATGTTGCATGTATAAACGAAAACGGTGGACTGTAATAATATTTATTTTTTCACGGAAACTGGGTTACTAAAATGGCGAAGAAAATAGATACGAGAATGCATTATGTTAACACTATCGAGAAAATTTCGCTGCGGCTGTGAGACATAATTAACCGCGAAATTTTGTTCAACAAACTGCTTAGCTAATAACATAGCTATAAACTTACATTTAATATTTTTGTATATAAATAATTCGTATCTTATTTAATGAAGAATTCTCCCTTTTTTTTAAACATTAATATCGAATTTTACGAATGACTATTAATTTTATAAATTATGAATTTTATTGCGATCGTTAATAAATTATTAACATAATATAATTTTATTATCCATTATAATTATTATGATTAAATAATTTTATTATTAACCATTTTGTACAAGATAAAAAATTAGTTTTATTATTTCGAGTTTTATTTTAATTTATTGTGTTTTTAGAACTTTGACACATCTTTTTATTTCAATACCGTTCTATTAAAATATCAAGTCAGAAGTTCTTGAGTCAGAATTTTCATCATTAAAGTAACAACGGGAATAAGCAGGAGCTAAGGTATTGCGTCATGTTCTGAAACCGTCAACAAGTTAGCGTTGAAATTCAATAATGCTCGTATGACAAGTTCGTAGTTACTGATATTAATAATGGAAGAGGAGTTTAATTGGAAACTAACGCAATTCGAGCATGGCTATATATGCGAACAACGTCGACGTGTTTTTGAATATGCAAATTTTGCTATCACATTAAGAATTACATATACCATCGTGCAAGAAGTAATTTGATGCCCGTGCACGATTATTTTGCGTTGACGAATGCTTCGTGTTCATTCACTACTCATTATTTCTAGAATAACATTTGTGCGTCCCATATAATGGTCTGAATTTACTTCTCGCTGACATTTATCATTTGCCGGAACCGCTTGGCATGCAACTCGGGTTTCACATATTATTAAAGCTTCACATATCTACTATTTTTATGGAGAGAGAGAGAGAGAGAGAGAGAGAGAGAGAGAGAGAGCGAAATTAATTAAATTCTTATAAAATACTTGCTATAATTTCAATGAATAGTTTTGAAGAATCAAATAATGGGAATTAAATAACAGTAATAAATAGTATTCTTTCGTTTTTATGATTTGTTTTTGCAAAAATAAGGAATAATTTTAGAAGCATTGAAAAGCACTTTCGATAACGTTATTATTCCATCTGAAATTGAACGATAAATCAGCAGAAAAAGAATTTTGTCTCCGCGAACTTAAGCGAAATTTATTTTTACCGATGTAAGAATTGAATCGCGGAAATGTTGGCGAGATCTCCGCTCGCGTTTTACCTTTATTAAAGCTGATATTACATATAAATCATGCATTAAATGTAAAGTTTTATGATTACCGACTTGATCTGAAACATTCAAGATCGATATTGTAATAAAGTCTGGAATCTCATTTTAGTAAAGTTCATAAAATTGATTAAACTCAGAGCTCCCAGAAGGATTGGAGCGTCATTTCTAATATATTATAAAGCGTAGGAAAATAATGGATTTCTGAGAAAATAAAGGGAGACGTTTTTTGCCGATAATCAAAAATTCCTTTTAGAGAAACAAACTCGTCTCGTCTTATTATACAGACTGTCGAAATAATGCCACGTTATTAATTTAATTATTTCACTTTCGATGTACTTAAATTTCCCCTTTAAAATATTCCAAAAAGATTCACATGTGTGCGATGTGTTGTTATAGGTTTTATTAAAACTGAAATTTATATTATTTGAATAAATGTATACACACGTATATTGTATCGAGTGTAAAATAAATATTGAACTATATTATCGCGTGCAAAGTATTATTAATCCGACATAAACAATTTTGTTTTTTATATAAATTGATTTCCTTTGTGCAACTTCACGCGACTCGTATCTCTTCGTGTTTCGAAAATATTATTCCGTACGCTGATTAAATGCGAATTCACGTAATCGAAATCTCGAACATGGCGATTGAGGGGAAATTTAATCGTTCTCCAATGCTGATTGTAGAAAATAAACTGTGCTTGAACATCGCACGATTCGCTAAATAGCGTAACGTACGCAAACTATTGAAAACGGGACCTACGTGGGTGCTGTGTAAACTGTAAGTCGATAGTCGATCCTCCATTGTGACCGCATGCACGGCGTATCGCGAGTGAGACAAAGAGGTGTCAGAATATCACCGGGTATAGCCGCACCGTTTTGCACATTCATCCTAGATTACAGGGATCGTTGGCCGAGTTCTATGCCCGCGCCTACAGGGCGTATTGTCATGGAAACTTTTGCGAAACGTCCTTCTCCCCCACCCCTTTTTTTTTACGTTCCATTTGAATCCGTGGCTATCAATTCGGTCAAATCAATTCCGTCCATTTCCGTCGATTGTACAATACGATTAACATCGATTGAAAAATGCTGCAGTATCAAGGCGCCTTGAAATCAAATAATACATTTATTGCGATATTTATCGTACGAGAAACTGACACATTTAAAGTATGACGTATAACGCATGGAGAACATCTCTCCGTTTCTTGCGCTTACATAAAAGCTATTGCGGACAAAATGGCAATTCTATCTATTAATTTCAACGAAATTAGGTACTTAACTGAAATGAGAATTAGATTCCTCGTTATATCTCCGATGAGAAACTTCAAGATTTTACTTCGGTAAAATTCGGAAATTGTAAGAGCAGAAACGATTCATTTTATAGTGCGTCGTATTTTTAACATTAAATTTATGCCAAAATTTAAATTTCTTTATATACATACTTATTTTTAAATAATAAAATTTACATCTTATTGTAAAATTTTCAGTATTTCTTGGAAGTCTCATAATTTTTTAATTTTTGTTTTTTGTTGAAGATTTCATCCAAAATTTCATAATTCCGTAAAAAATTTTCTCAGTACGTGATGCATGAAAAATGGTGCTTAGCGAAAGAATTTCCCCATTTTTCTGAACCGTTTCGTATGCGCAACAATTTTGATAGATAAATTATCTCAGCTCAGAGCTTCCGCGTTAATCTCCGTTGTAAGAGCGAACGGCATGAAATGTAATTAGTCGCGGGCGGGTACTGTGTTTCTCCGGGAATTCCAGCATAAAATGTAGGAATTGATGAGTAAAGCCTGCGCCCGTATACACTTTGTTTTATGTCGCGGTTGCGCACGGTTTTATGGAGAAGCGCGGCAGCTAGCACGGACGTTATCGTGTTCAATAAAAGTTAGGGTGTGCATGTTTGCTAGGGACTCTCTGTCTCCGCGCTCCAATGTTATTCCATGGACCATTGGTGAAGTGCTGTGCATATGCCCGACTGTGCAGTCAGAGACTGCAAGATTGGGATCTTTATTTACGGGAACGTAACATTTTCGAAACACATGATTTTGTGCATACGCGAGCGAATGTACGTTGAGTTATATAAAATTATAATAATTAATATAGTAACCTTACACAGAAAATTCTAATATTTCTTTTTGTAGAGGATAATTTAAAAAATTATCAAATCCGGAGAATTCTTCATTTAATGTTAAATATTCATTTAATAATTTTCTAGATTTCTCGCGCGTTTTAAAATAGAGAGGATACGCACGTACATATTTAAACTAAAATAAAAATTGAAGAAAGTAACTAAAAACTAAAAAGGATGAAAAAAAACTAAATAGAAACGAAAAAATGTAGAGTTTTCGTTTCTACGCGTTGTAATAAAAATTTTTCCATTAACTAAATTTTTTGCGTGACAGAAATGTGTATAAAATACAATTTGTCGATTACATGAAAAACGGATTAAAATTGCATTTGTTTTATAGCAATTTATGGGCTTTACACAGATACACGCATTTTATTACATTATTTACCGTTATCGGATATTCGATTTGCCCATTTTTATTTCTATTTTATCATTAAAAGATTATATTATATTTGTGTATGTGTGTAAAAATTAAATAGCATTATCATATCTCTACAATAAATGTGATTACCGAGAGTACAAAAAGACTTATAAAATTAAAAGATTAATAATAAATTACAGGTATGTAAAGAAAATGAAAACAAAATAAAAGTTTGAAAAGTGAAGAAAAAAATGCTATTTCTTTACATTTCTACACAGTCGATGACGCTTATTAGAAAGTTCTTCAACGAAATTAATGGCTGCTATTGTCAGCCGTCGCGTAATGAAGCGAAAAGTTTACGTTATAAAGGCCAAGTCTGACAGCGTGCTTTTAAGAAATAAATAATAGACGGTTTCGCAAAACAGCGTCGAAACGATGTCGGTGCATTTGATAAAAGTGATTGTTCTTTTATCAAAGATATGACACGTTTGTCGGGTAAACAATTATTTTCGCGGTGATTATCGGTTTATGATGCTTTGGCCGCCTCATAATTACGCCATAATATTAATTTGCTCTTCTGAGAGGTTAATTACGTTGAGAATTTTCTGGCTTCATCGCCGCCGTCCGTCACGAACGATTGGATCGAAAACGTAATTTTCGATAATGCTGAAACATGATGCGTCGCGGCGAAAGAGAATACCGCGTAATTATAATTTACCGCAATCACAATATTTTACGGGAAATAACAAAATTATAGAGAGGGACGGTAAAATACGCGTAAATCCTGAACAAATTCCCTTCCGACTGTAATTACTTTTTAATCAAATCGAACAGCGTGCGTCAAAGCATTTTGTTGAAATCCTTTATTTAACCATTACTTCGTTCATCCGTATTTGTCGTAAACGTATAAATAAAAAGACAGCGGCGAGTGCATAGCAAACGACAAATTTTAATGCCGGAAATAATTTCGCTTGTATTCAGGGGGGGGAAAAAATGTAAACGAAGGAATTCTACCATAAATGGAAAATGAATGTAATATTTTACAACGTGCTTTTGTCGTTGCGATAAAAATTGCTTAAAGCCGAGTATAATAGGTATAGGATTTTAATATCGCATGGGGCCGTGTATTCGCCGGCCGTATTTATATTATAAATAAAAAATATATTTTCTAATAAAGCTCTCTTGTCAGAAAAAATTCTTAGTCATTGGAACATTACATCGCGAATTCCTTGAGAAGACGTGAAATTCTTCATAAATATTGACATTTCAGAAATAGGGAAAATATTCGTATAGAAATTGTCTGGTTTAGCAATTGCGATATCGCGATTTAAAGAACTCATATATTGGAGTTAAAACCGTCCAACCGTGTAATGCCAATTCTTCTCGATAGTAAGCCGATCAATGTGAGTTAGCTTTCCTATAATCCAACATCAATATCAGTTCACGTCGAGATACTTCGACGTGAAATCAATTTTGCTTTAAAATAACTCAAAGTGAACGTTAAAGGAAGCATTCTCATTGCCATATAAAAGAGTACTTTAATTAATTTCGTTTCATAGTTTCATTTCATAGTTTATTACATTTACAGAGAGAAAATTGTGCAGGCTTATGTGGACTCTTGAAAGTATCACTGTCTAAATACTTTTAAGAAAAAATAGAATGTTCACATCTTAAAACGTTGAAGTGTGTATAATTAATTTTAGTATCGTAATTATAAATTTTAAAATTTATTCTAATCTGCAATCTGCTAATCGGCAATTTTACAATAGTACACACTGATAAATGAATAGTTAATTTCAATCTTTTTTCAAATTTTTTTTCCAAACAATTTTTGTTATTTTCTGTAGCGTTATTAACGTGCCAGAGGCGAATATTTATTCTAAAACTTTTCACAAAAGTTAAATTTTACTCCTTTGATTCTGCTAAACATTTTTCATACGGTATTTTTTAATTTTTTTTTATGCTAAAGCTAATTAATATATTGTAAATGCTTCAAGTATTTCCAGTCTTATTCGTATATATTTTACAACTAATCGATATTGACGAATATTCTATAAATTCTCTGAAACCGTTGCAATGCGACGTAGCCTAAACTGCAATACGGGATAGTGGATGCGTTCGTTTCTCTTGCAATGTTGCTCGCGAGCGCTCGCTGTAAAAGTACAGGAATCGAAATGAAAGTTTCACGTATTCCCGCGGATTGTTTCAAGCTCGCGTTATTTCGATACGGTTCGTCATTGGCGATTTATTGGCACGTGAAATTATCTTTCGAAACTCCGCGGGCGAAATTCCACGCTTGCGTGATTCCACACAGTTCTCCACACGCGCGAATATGCACACGCACACGCGTGCGCGCGGACACGACGAATGGAGAAACGTGTTTAACGATATCATATTGCATACAACATTCGCGACGAACGAAAGTGCAGCAATCGAAATTCAGAGACGGTCGCCATCACGCGCGGATTTCGTTCTCTCTCCCTCTTCCCGCCCTCCTCTCTCTCTCTCTCTCTTTCTCTCTCTCTGTCCCACCAATAGTGCATTGAACGAAGTTAAACTCGCGTCCATCGATCCAGAACTTCTACGGCGAATGGACCTCGCTCTTAAAATTTTATTCTACCGCGGGCTGCGGCATAGTAACAGAGATGGTATAAAGAAAATCAGTCGCGAAAAAAAGATTTGTATTACTTCGAAAAGGTAGGATAGTATCGTATGGGATCGTTGATTCCAACGATATTTCAAGGACTTCAATCGTACCTGAAATGTCATTAAACCTATACTAAATTACAACGTTGTGTTTTCTCTCAGTTGCAAAAAGAATTTTTAAGCAAACTTCTGTCACGTACTGTCAAAATGAACGTGACTTGCTAGATAGATGCTTCTTTATGTCTCCGTTATTTCCGATCGGTTCAAAAACTTTACTGATGCACGATGCACAATTAAAATTTCGACAATTGTATCTAAATAATCCAGAAGCCGTGCTTTGCTTATCGTACACGATTGCCGTAACACGGAATGATCTGCTCACACAATAACCACCATGATTCCATTGTAACACGACCACAGCGATAGTGGAGCCGTATCGCGCGTCAGGAAAGTCGAAAGGGACACAAGTGGCTCCGGCAATCAGAATTCAGAGACCGTTTCCTTTGGCGACCAGCCCGTAGCCCCCGCGGCCCCGCGACTCGGGCCCTTAAAGTCGCCCTTCTGCCTCCCGGGGTTCTCTCTGTCGCCACATTGCGCGCAGATAAACAGGAGATCGTACGCTCTCGCTTTGAAACTTTCCCGGGTAAGTTTGCCAGCTACCGGGGTCGGCGAACCAGAGGCGAGCGCGGCCGCGCCGGTCGACTCTGTGCGGCGCGGTCTCACCGTGTCCACAGAGATTGCGTCGGACAGAATCGATATCCTGGCGGAAGTGCGCTGCGAGACTGCTGAAATGCCCCTAATTGAACAGCTTACTTCGGAAAAGGATCTGGATCAGCGTGCATTTTAATTCCACGAGCGTTATGTGTCCGAAATAACATTTTCCTTCGTGATAGGATTTTTACGCTTTGTAAATTTTTGGAGATACGTCGGAATTTGAAATAAAACACTTGATATAAATACATGATTAAAAATCCATTTTTTCTTTTATTCTTTACTTACTGAGAAATAAGTAAATCTGAGAAATAATCCTACAGTTTTTTTTTAAGAGTAAACTTGTTAATTCTTTATTTTAATCACCAATTTCTCTATCTAAATATAATTCATATCATTCTCGATTCATATCTTAATAAAAGAATGTAGCGCGACGTGAACTCAATTCGCGCGGAAAATCGCGGAGGCATACCGAACAAATCAAAGGTTCTTTAAAACAAACTAGAAGCGTGTTTGGGCAATCGTTACAATAACAAAAGTTTCTGTCAACATAGGCTGAGGCATATTTCCTTATCCCGTCCTTATCAGAATGCAAATTTCTCATGTAGTAAAGATATCCTATAATTAGAAGGCGATCTAATCAAACAATTTAGAGCACAACATGTTCAACACAGTCAACAATATCGTCATAAAATACAGTACTGTTACAGATAATACGGGAAGGAAACATTTTCGATCCACTGATCTACTGAAACTTTGGTTGTTGTTCTTGGTCCCTCAAAGTTTGTAATGGGAATTTTGATTCATCCTATGTAGGGCAGCCCAAAATACGTGTAACAATATGCTTCCTGTGCGCTGCTACATCTTGGAAATTTCGTTATCTTTAACTAAAATAATAATTGAAATAACAATGAACAATGAAATATAACTAAAATAACTGAAGCGACAATGGATAATAAAATAGATATTCTAGAGTAAAAGAATTTAGTCTAATAAATTGAATTCTATAAAATATACATATAGAACGAATCAAGAGAAAACTTTTCTTGAACAGCTTTTTTCTAAATTTGAAAAGATTTTGATAGTTTCGTAGCGTTATACATATATAGTATTTGACTAATAATAAATCAATTTTTGATCTCCAAAATTTTCCTTCGCGCCACTTTAAACAACCAGTTGTTTCTGAATCAAGTCAGATTTGCCGTAAGTTTATTGCAGGAGCAACTGGTTCTAGCACGATCCTAACCAAATCCTGGGCAAAACTCAATTCGTTCCTCGCGTAAGTTTAACCGACGCCGAATCGAAGTCCTGGAGACCTAAATCTAATATCGATCAAGTCTTAACTCCATCTTAACTCGTTTGAAATTCCGTTGCGAATTAGCCCGGATTGATGTCTAATTCACCCAAATTAGTTTTGCCTCGCAATGCAAATTAAAACCTTTTTCTAGATTTTATATACATAATCCTACTAAATGATTCTAACGGGATTCTACTTTGAACTCTGTAATTTGTTGATATAACGCGCAACTTCTGCTAATTTTACCATAATCTGGAGTAATCTTGCCGCAAAGTGATTCTCAAATTAGAAAACTGAAAGTTATTCAAATTGTTATTCCTTAGAACGTAGCGAAATGAAAATTTTATTGGAAGATATGCAATATATATATCCAAGAACTATTGTATTTTCTTTCTATTCGTATTTTCTTAATGCGAACTTTAATGAGTTTAGTTTTGCCTTATGGAGAATTATGAATACTATTTTTTTCTTTTTAATTTTTAAATTCTTCTTTATTTTTAATTTTCTTCGGCTTTTCTATCACATTATCTTTCTGTTTTACACATATATCTCAACAAACTAAGTCTTAAAACTTGGTATACATTACACAAGAGCATAAAAGTTTTTATTATCTTAAAATTTAATATTATTAAATGAGAAAAATGTAAAGAAATTAATGGTGTTGTATAATCAAGTAAAAAAAAGAGACAATTCTTTTAAAAATATCTTCTTCCATTATGCAACTAGGCGTTAAATCAAGTATAAAAGTAAACAAAAACGAATGTCGATCTGTAGTGAGAAAAATAATCTCTGTAATAAAGGGGTTTACTCAAAATGGCGGGAAGTGATTTATTGTTTCGTATAACGTACCTTTCTTGTCGGGGCGTTTGATCTATATGACGCGAGCCCAATTTTGCGAGACTCGCAGCCGATATTTTTTCAACAATTCGAATGTGCGGGGTATGGACCAATTATACCTATCGGCGAACGTAAACGTTTCCCTCTGTTACGTGCACAATACGTGGTACTATAAGCTATATGTGTCAATCGGAAGAGCCGTTCGGAATGTTCGAAACGACACTGATACGTGCTAAAATTATTCGCATTCAATATCCAGTACAATTGAAGAAGGTTCTGGAAACATCGAAATAATGAAATTGGAATAATGAAAAGTATCAATACGTGCAGAGAGAGATTTATTCGGTTATTTTTTCCGCTTGTAACTATATCAATATTATTTAGAAGTCCATTAAATTAATAATATATTAATTATTAGTACTAATATCCTGTAATGTTTCCCTAATTTTCTTTTGACTTTTATTTTGCACATGAATCCCACACTAATATACCAGTAAGATAAAGCAAATTTATACATTATATATTTTAATTCTGGAATATGGCTTAAAATTTTATAATTTCTGCCACGATGGAATTAATATTCCTCTTACTGATGTAGCGCAACATTATAAAATTTTTACGTTTTTATATTATAATTAGTTTTCACATGTGCGTAATTATAAAGCATGGAAATATGCGCGCAGACATCCATTTGTAACTATCGGGATTTGAGCGAAAGTTGACAATTAAAATATATTCACGTGTTTAAAATATGTTATCCGCGTGGCACGACGTAAAATTTTCCGTTATAATCTGTGCACTTTTTTAATGAGAATTTAAATCGCTCGCGATGAGATTATTCGACAAAGACGCATATAACGTATTTTTGCATATTTCTGCATCGCGGGCTGTGCCGTACTCGCGAGCGCGAGTTGATAGACATGACGAAGGCAATAGGAGATTATTTTACATTATTTTATTGTACGTCGTCGTGCAAGCATAGCTAGACAAACGATGTAATTTCACTACAGACTCACGCTAATGCAACTACTTTTCACAATGTCTCGTACGTTAAATTCCGTCTCTGAGATTGTTTTAAAATAAAGAATGTGCGGAATATGTTAAAACAGACAAGATCACGAAAATTTAGCCGGCAATTAAATCGAAATATTTCCGTAAAATATTTGCATCTGAATGTTCCTAACGTTTTATTTTCTCTATGAGTAAAACTTTCGGATTTTATTAAATCCACATTTTTTTTATATTGAGCATTAATATTTACATACTTACACTGGAAAGAACAATTTTGCTGAATTCATATCTGAAAATAATTCTTGTCCAATAATCAAAATAATTTTGTGCGAAAGTCAAAATGATTGCTAGAATATTAAAACGTTTTATAGCAATGCTTATCAGTTTTAACATTCCAACAAATTATTTTGATGATTTAACAAACAAAATTTTTAGATCTTTCAACAAATTCGTTCTTTCCGTGTACTATGAATATATTTCAGTCCGAGTATTTCCCTTATCAGCATAAGAACTGCAAGTTCCGTTCGAATTAGCATAGAATTTGCCTGAGAAATAATCAATAGATTTTACATAATCGGGCTCTAATTAACAAAGTTCAATTATCAAAGTTGTGATGCATTTTAAATTGTCACTGAAATCTAATTATTCCGTCAGTAAATTATTACAACTCTTCGCCTAGCGTTTCTCAAGTTTTCTATACAATTTTGTGTATTTGTTAGTCATATTGCGCGACAGCTCCAATTCGCTTTGCTCTAGCATAATTAACACAGATCGCGGTTGGGTCATTGATGAATAAATACATCTAGATAAACTTTAGGACTCACAGCTGTTTTCGCCGCTTTAAGTAATCCCGATAAATTCATTATTCAGTATCTATATATCGTAAAAACTAAAAATTCGTTTATTTAAGAACATGCGTTAATTCAAAAATTGCATAATCATTCGTCAATTGTACATTCTTTAAGAAGTATTGTGAAATATTTTATAGAATAAAATTTTGAAGCATTTTATTTTATAAAGTATTTTATAAAATAAAATGCTTGAAATCTTGTAAGGCACTCCTGTGCGCACAGTGTGTTTCCTCTATTTTCCAAAAAGTGTTGAGCAGAATATAGGAAAAGTTTCCCGTTCTATTACAAATCCTCTGTATTTTATACCTCATATCTTCATGCTGCTTATTTCCCCGTACTATACGGTCCATATTTTATGGTATATCATACGGGATTACGTCATGTTACACGGGGATGCATACGCGTGTGTCATTTTTGCACGAGCGCAAGTTGAAACGCAAAGAAAATTGGATTTTGTTTTATGTCTCTACGACGATTCTTCGTCGAGCTCAGATGTTTGGTAGCTATCTAGCGCGGCCTTTTCATTCATAAACTGCGGTATATACAAAATAACGCAGCAACAGCTCAGCGGCGGTAGCTCAGCTAGCGCGTACATGTCAAGCGGAAACGAATGAATGGTAATTTCAAACTACGCTGTCTTGGTCTCTCTATTAAAATCACAATTTCATGTAAATATTGACAATTTTATGGAGAACGGCACGAAATCGGTGACATTTTGGAAAGCTGGAATTCGCTTTCAAAATTGTAATACTAATTTCTTAAAGCACAGTTGTAGTTGGCAATTTTTATTTATGCAATTATTTTTTTAGAGTAATGAGACGTATTTAATAACGCGTAAATATTAACGATGTCACACATACACATATGAAGAATGTGAAATATTAAAAGTACTACGCGTCTTTGGGGGAGCATTACATAATGTAAGCTGTTCTCGAAATTTTATTAATACGGAAATATTTTTTCTCTTAATTAGGAACATCGTATCTATGGAATATATCATATTTAACGAGAGCATTTTTCATTGAGGAAGTTTCCGGATAATTAAACAGAGCTGTAATTATCGCGAGCGTCTGAGCTCGAACTCGCGTAACCCTATCCCTGCATCTGGCGATGGAAGATTCATTGTTCATTCACAACGAACGTTCGCTAATTATTCATAGCCGAGAAATGACTATACTCGCGCCGCGTCGCAGAAAAAAAAGAGAACACGTATATACGGGGACATTCTGTGTATTAAAAAGAAAAAAAAAGTGTAAGTTGCGCAAGAGCGGGGTTCCATTTCGATATTCGGTAGGCGCAGTTCCTGTCGCGAACCTCTCGCGGAGGTTCTATTCACATTTATCTCGGCCGGTTCTTCTATTTTCCATTCAGTCTAACCGCCCATTACATTGCTGGCATTTCGCCGTAACTGGCAAGAAAGTAAATAAATAAGTTATGCATTCGCGCGCGCGCGCAAATACACGCTGCCGTGTCGATTGTCATCCTGGAAAATCGGCCGCGCCGCGCTGCGACGTGCATAGTCCGCTGGAAATTATGAGCAACAGAACGTATCATTTGTTTCGCTTCTCAGCATTTTCTCCGTCCTCGACAATCCGCCGTATTCTGCCTATTGTGCTTGCGCGGGCAATACACTGCAGGCAATTGCAAATGCGTTTTTTTTTTCCAAACAAAAGGTTTAGTGTACAAAAAGAAATTCTCTCTCAATAATAAAAACTACGAGAGAAGATGCTTTGTGTCAAATTATATTGAATTATAATTTATGTAAAGTTACTTGAGTACTCACATTATCCATTTATTTATATTTGTAAAGAATATCAGAGTGAATATCAAGTTTTTAGTGGCGTAATAAATTGTAACAACATCGCATTGTGAGCGAATGCGAATTGTAAAATTGTGCTGCTTAAAACGTTTTTCCATTTTCAATGGCGTTCTACTTGAAAGCGTTAAATAAACAATGTCGCGGCCGTCAGTTCAAACACTTAGAACTCATCTCCCCCTCAGCTTTCGTCGACCCGCTATTATTTTAACATAATACCTATTTTTCTCGCAAAGCAATTTCATTTCCGCGGTACAATAAACGTTTTATTAGCGTTACTAATTGTTATTCACAGTATGACGACGGCAATCGAATATTATCTTTTAAATGAGATGTCTAAAATGAAATTAAACGAAAAATAGAATTTTTCTATTATTTCCTCTGGAGGAGTCCTTTACGAAGCTTTTTACATCTAATAGTATCTTCGACGTTAGAACTGTCCAACGAAATAGAATAAAAATATGAAAGAACAAGAGCAAGATGAAGAGTAGAATCGCATATTTCTCTTTTTCTTCTAACCTTTAAAAAGCGCTCGCCAACGAGCGCAACTTAAGAATTCCGAAAATTGAATTTTCTGCATATTGAATCATATTTCTTCGCTCTGTACCACGTCCACAGAAACCTGCAATTCCCACGTGAAAAATTCTTTTTTGCGGAAACGACGAAGTTCTGAGTTATGGTCTGCGTTATGTTTATGTGCGCATTTGCATCTGCAAAATAAATATATTATGAGCTAAGACGCCGTTAGAATTTGTAATGAATTTTTTGCTGCACGTAACTCGCGTCAGATAAAAAGATTTAGAAATAGGACTATACAAACTAAATTAAAAACGGTAATACGAAATAACGATTAATTATTTTATAGTTAGTATAATTATATATAATATTAATTTGATTGATTTTTATTTAATATTGCAATCTGTATTAAGTCATTAATTTAAAGCAAAATTTAATAATTTGAAACTAATTTGGAAGTTTACATTTTTTTAGAAAATTTCCGCACATAATAAAGTAACTGCATATTCTATATGCTACAAATATGGAATTATAATTAACAATTATTCAAATATGTATTACATATTTTCGAAAAATCTCAATTTCGATTAGGCAAGCGTACAACAATTATTTCAAAAAGTACGTTATTTAGGATAAGTTTAATGATATTTAATTCTCTATTGCCGTTACTTCGTTTGTCCATTTCGTCGTTTTTACATGTAAATGAATAAAAAAAAAATTACTCGCGGACAAAGTAGGACACTAACACTGATTGCGAGCTATCGCGCCATATTCCTTTCCGCGACCTCGCGCAAAATGAGATTTGCCGGGGAGCTTAATGGACCGACGAACGACAATTGGATCTTGCCTACCCAGGTCCCGGTGTAGATACTCAGCCCCTTATCTTGAAACGTCACTGATTCCAACTTCAAGTTTCGTGTGCGTCTCGCATAATACCCGTCCGCGCGAAATCGTGAGATCGCAAACGTGTCCGACGCGTCGCGTCGCCAAACTCGTGCGCCGAGCACTCACCCAGAAAATTATACCTTGCATCGCGTTATCGTTGCGGTAGTGCGCGTCAATATCCTGTCAAAGTAACAATTTGCATATTGACGTTTCGTTCATCGTAAGTAAGATTCTCGTAACCGCGCCGCCGGCGCCGCCGCCGCCGCTTGCCGCTGTCTGTCCTACGTATGCATCAGGTATTTTCAATTCAAACGCTTTTCCAGACTGACAGACGAGATGCGAATTATATTCTCGGAGTGACGCGAATTTCTCGCATGTTGCGTAGGAAATATTTAGTCCGGAGTGAGTTTTACTTCAACTGATATTATCGTCTCTTGTTCAAATACAAAAGAGTGAGCATTACTAATTTATCAATAGACATCATTCACAAGTTAAATTGCAAATTATACCAAGTTGAAGTGTGTGTGACTTCTTTTTTTTTTACAAATTAAACGTAAATCTTTGTAAGAAAAGTTTCCGTTGAAAAAAAATTCGAGGAAATTATTTTTGAATGAAACGCCGACTTTGTGAAATCAGTGAAGCTTAAGAGCAGCGGGATTATTACATTATTTACCAATCAATAAATCGACAATCAAAATTTTTCTAGCAATTTGATTTTTACTAATTTAACATGACACACAAATTTCATTTTTGCTCAATGTAAAATAAATTAATTTTCCTATAATCAGAATTTAATTTAGAATTTTAGACATATTCGATCTCCAATATTTGCCAATTAAAAATCTGCGAGCAAAAAGTGTTCCTCTATTGGATTTTTCATATAGCTGGAAAACAAAAATTACCAACTCTAAACAATTCGTTCACGAAAATTAATTAGCAATAAAACTCGTTAGCAGGGTAGCAAATAATATATATATAGGCAGCTTGCATAACCGTGGAAAGATACAGGGTCGATCCCGAAGCTCAAAGAGATACCCGGATGTTATTGATTGCACTCGTATATACCGGGCGCATTCCGCGGCATTGCATGCTGAAGAGCAAGAAACTCGCGTTAACCCCGAAAAGAGATGAACGTTCGCGTTTACTCGAGCGGGAGTGCGGTTCCGCGGCCAAAACTGCGAATGCAATTTAACCATCTCTGTTTGAAGCGCATCTGAAGAAAAACACAGAGGTGCGCGCGCGTGCGCGGCGGTATATAGCTAAAGTTGCAACGTAATTCGGCTACCAGACGGTATGCATACATATACCTAACCCCCGGGCTACAGTATACCGACCCTTTAACCTCCCCCGGAATCAAGAACATCGTCCGAGAAAGACTGCAGGTCCGCCGCCGCCGCCGCCGCGCGCACGGATGTAACGAGCGTGAAACGCTCAGTTTTTCCGTCTCGCGAGTGAGCGCACACGTCGGCCACCAAAGCCACCACTTAAAACTTAAAACCCCCGGGGAAAAATGCTGCCGGGCGAGTCACGACAATAAAAATAATCATCGCGGAAGCGAACAAAGATCGTAGGACCTCTCTGCGCGCGGCGCATTCGTTATCTTTCTCAAAAACAAATCCTGCGCCCGCGAACAATATGTCTTTGATGTTTATCAACGTTGGAAATGTGAAAGCTGCAGCTTCGACAGGGCAGGGCGTTTTCGCGCGTTTTTGTTAACGTTTGTTGCCCGTTGTTTATGTCCGTTTCATAACACGAGAGAAACATCGAGAGAAAATTTCTTTTAGTGTATTATGGAAATCGGAAAATCAAAGATTTATTTTCTTTTTGGAATTTGTGCGTTTTGTTAATAACCTTTAACAATAGACGTTGTGTTAATATCAACAATAATGTCGGAGCTTAAATTACATTTTTGCTGCAACGAAGTTTCCTTTTTAATTTAGCTCACATGAAGCTTTTAATTTTTAAAAATAAATATTTATGACATTCGTATATCGACAGTAAATCCATCGGTAAATTTATTATCAATCTTTATTTTGCTTAATGGTATCTTATACATATTCTAAAACATATTATTTAATAACCGGAGAATTATTCGCGCGTTTTATAAAAGTAAAATATATAAATGTAATAATTTACAATACCAGAATGCAGAGTTACACGCTGTTTCGTGAAAAGATCGAATATTCTAAACTTGCATTCTCTCTCTCTCTCTCTCTTTTGCGCAGAGCTGAAAAACTGTGCACGAATAATTCGTTTTATGTGCGCATTCGAATTTCTAACTTTGTTGCCTATATTTGCCATTCATTAATTATCGTTATTGCGCGATTAATTGCAGCCGACACTAGAGTTAAATGTACAAGTCGGCGGCAAAGAACACCGACGAAATTTTACAATGGTACGGCCGCATTGTTAACAGCGCGCCGTATTGTTAACGAGGGTGTACCTACGATATAATATGCACGTTCACGCCCCGAAAACGCCGCGGGGATGCTCGACGCAGTTTAGCATAATTGTTATTTAACATTCGCCGCTATTACCGCTGAGCATCGCGCTTACCGCTGAAATGCATACAAAGAAGTAGCCCCCGATCATTTGCAGCGATGTTACGACGCCTGTTTGAAGTGAATCCAAATTTAACGTCGCTCGTATTTACTTCAATAACTCGTATTCGCAGTGACTGAAATAAACATTTGCGGGTAGGAAAGTAGAATGGCACTGCGTTAAACTCATTATTTGTTAAATGATTCCAGCATTCAAATAATTTGAGTAAAATCGTAATGAGATTCCAGCATGCAAATAATTTGAGTAAATCGTAATGAATTTATTATTAATTCAATAATAATATTTTTAAAGAGGTTAAGATATTTAAAGTTAAATACAATATTAGTTAAAAGGTAGTTTAAAAAAATATTAAGTTAAATGTTCTGAAGTTTTTGGAATCTTTGATTTAGAAAAGTTCTACTTTATCAAATTTTTCTAAGATTCTTTGATATTATAGAAAAATTAAAATCGAGAGTTTGTTAAAAATGGGGAATATTGATGTTTGAAAAAAGCAACTGCATAGTGATTTAATGGATATGTTAATTTTGTAATTCCTGAGATTAGCTCTCGAGTATTATTCGTAGAAAATGTGTTCCTCTATTTATTTTTTCACGTTTCTCGAGTAACTTTTCATACACGTGACAAGGAATAGACTATTATAATCCGTTAGCTTAAGATCGAGTTACCTGCACTAAGAGTCTTGCTTAAAAATTCACGGCTGTTCATTCCATTTTCTCTTTAATATCCAATGGCGCAATGCATAATTTAATTTTGCATAATCATGATTTAGCGTTTCCTATTCTTTCGTTTATCGCGGCGATATGCATTTTTCTTATACACATAAATTAATACCAACTCTTATATTTCTTAATCTTGAATTTAAATACACAACGTTAATAAACAGTTTTAATTTTAAAAATAAAATGATAAACTGTTATCTTAACGATATCCTTCGTGTATTAATTTCTAAATTTTATATCATGGAATTTGTAATTCTGAAAGTCTACGCAAAAAGGAGTCAAGACTGCAGAAAAGTATAGAAGCTTCTTTTCTGTACTTTTACACCTTCTGCTACGTCATCTGTAAAAATATTATTTGAATACTTTTGCGAGTTTCCCCGTTGCACGAATCGTTTCGCACTGTAAAAATATATTGCATGCAGCGGATGGCATTACCGGGAAGGAAAGGTTTACATGCCACGTTTACAATATCCGGCGCATCTAAGCGACAACCACGATGTCAACGCTTTCTTCTCGAAATAGATAGTCGAAATGGAGATAGGATCAAGCGAAAGAATAAAATTCTGTGACAGTACAACTGGATTTTCGGACTTGAGAAAAATTTTATTCCGACTTATAGTCAGAATAAAGAATTTCATGTAATATTATGTGTATATATAATATTTAATTATATAATATAAAAAAGTATATATTATAATAAAATTGATGTGTATATTTTTTAAATTGAAATTTAAATAATATTTCTATTAAATTTCTAAAACGTTTTTAATCTACAGAAAATAATTTTTAGATGACGATAACGAATTTTTGAAACGAAGCGCAAAAAGCGAGTAGTTTATTTATTCATATTAATCAAGGAAAAATGGGAAAAGAAGTATTTGTTATAAAATGAATTTTATAAAGCGTTGAATATTTTGTAACGGCCGGCACACGAAATTCCGTATACGTGTTTAATTTTTGCGGTACACCGTGTTTGCATCAAAGTCACTTTGTTTATTATTCGCGCGGCGCGGGCGACTCGAACGCGGGCAGGCAGCTTTGTGACGTCGCATTACTCCTCGTAATGCGAACGCGACAAGTATCAGGGGAAAACGCGATTATTCTCTGCGAATTACGATTAACGATTATCAGCCTACGCAATTGATTCACCCTCACGATTAACGATTCGTGAGAGCGTATCGAGGCGTTGGCTATTTATCCAAGCAGGTATTTGGCAAGCAATTTATTCATTCGAAGAGCTCGAAGCGATAAGGGATGGGAAATATAAATTATTGTTTCATTGCGATATTTACGGGCTATTTTCAATTCAATTTATGCACTCGAAATATATTGCCCGTACATAACAGTGAATTTTCGTTGTATATTATCAAATGGTTCGTCGTGTTTTCGATCGAAGAAGAGAGAAAAACAGTGGTGGAGTAATTCAACTAGTCATTGTTTGTTAGCTGAATTATTATGTTATTTATATTAAGTTATTTTCATCATATTTTTTAAAGTTTATTTCAGACAAAGATCTTTTTTGAAAAACATCTTATCTTCTTTTGTATGTAATATTTTCTATTTTTAAATATTAATTATTTTGAGCGTAAAAAAATAATTATACGAATGATAGAATTGGAAGTCATAAAATTAATAAATTGAAAGTTTCAATACACTGTTTATTTATTAATAAAAAGAAATATGAATAATATTTTATTATCATTACAAACAGAAAAGCGTGTATTTTTCAATGCAGTCTGTATTTTAAAGTGTTTTTCTGAACCGAAATGCAATTGGCAAATAATGAGTTTTATTTTTAAAGAACGATATATGGTCGATCATCAGAAAATAAAAACAACTTTATTTTTGTATTAATTTGGATGATATCTGACAAATTAATTATTTAAGACAAATCATTCTCTGCACTTGAAAGCATTAGAGTCTTATCTTTTAACTGAGTCCACAAGACTATAATTTACTGCGAGTTTCTTGTTTAAAGATACGGATGATTATGTCATCCTAATCTCGATCTAGAAGGAATCTAGTGGAATTGACCGGTGCATGCGGGCCTCGTGCGCTTCATACATAATCGCGAAGCACGTGGCTACTATAAATCAGCTGATCAGCTGAGCATATAGCATAGGTAGCGTATGCATCAGATGTATGTATGTTTCGCGTTCATTCATAAATGATGCGCGCGCGTCGGATTTTTGAGAGGCTATCACTCGACGTAATAACCTACGATTGATCGTTTGCATTTCATATTCCTCGGATATACTTAATCTGCATGTGCATATATTATACCTTCCAATAGATACACTTTGATGTTAGATGGGCTACCCAGAAGGCTTATCCTGAAGGGAAATTTAAGTATACGCAAAGAAAGTACGGATCGATCTGTGGAGATCGACGCCAATAGATTTAACTCTTCGCGTGTCCCTGCCATATGACTCGCTTTGGGCGTTTCATATGAATAGCAGTTAACCAGTCGACTGTATTAGACATGATTTATGCACGAAGACAAGGGGTCGCAGCCATTCTCGATGGTCGGCTTCAAAACTCTTGTCGCGTCTAGACTATGTTACACTTTGGTGTCCGGTAATGAACTCGTGAACTCATATAGAAAACTAAACTCATAGAAAAAAGTATACTTTCAATAGTATACTTTAATTAATTATTAATAACTGTTTACTGTTAATTATTAATAACTGTTAATTATTAATAACAGTATCTACATTTTGGTGTCTTATATGATAAAATATTAATTACTATGCGAAATATTGAATACATATAAATCGATCTTTTTATGAAGATAAAAGTCAATGAAATTCACCATTTTTCCAATTTTTCCAATGATTGCTTGAAAAAGTTTTTAAAAAAAGACGCGAGACGAATAAATTTACTCTTTCAGCGAACAGTAATTCGAACTTCATACGGACTTTTTAGATATATCCGTATAATTCTCGCGATTCCATAATAAAGCTCGGCTGTCATTTCATATTTTTCAGTTTTATGTAACATTTATCTTATGATTTCAATAGCATGATCTCATAGCGGTTTTTTTTACGTTCTTTTTGCGGAGGGAGATATTGAACATCGTATGTAAATTATATGTTTTGAAAGTAATTCGTATTTGCAATTTCGAGCGATGTTAAAATCTGTAAAACGAGCTAAATTTAATCGTTGAAACATTCGGAACAATGTGTTTACGTCATTTTATTTCGAATAAAGCGGCTTATACGAGATATGATTTTATATTTTTGCGCGTTAATGAGCAATTTATTTTAAATCTACAATTGTATTAAAATTTATACTTTATGCTACTAAATGTTTTTCTATGATAAACAAATGTTTAAAATTTTTGCTATTTAAATTTAAAGTTAAAATAAAACAATATTTTTATGTTGTTTCTGAAAAAATATTTGATAAAATAATAAAAATTTTATTTATATGGTAGAAATTTAATATTTTGTAGACGCATTTCACTAAAATGTTGTTGCTGGATTATTAGTATTTATGTCGTATATTACTCTTGAGCTTTTATACAAACGTTAATTGGATATCAAAACAATGTCTACGTGGCTTTTATTGAAAATCCAGCCTCGAGGCTGAAGAAGATATTCACGATATTTTATATAGGGCATAAAATCTGTATGGATACATAAAGCCTTGATAAACTTTCAAAAGGGATATGAAAGGACGGACGGGTCTCTCGTGACTTGTCTCTCGATAATTTGCGAACCCGCACCGAAGTCGGTAAAATAAGGCATTACATTGCCCCTCGTTTGTAAAAATTCTTACGGGAGCTTCGCGAAGAAATGTCTAATCTTGCGCAGCTTTCAGAGCTCTCGTCGTACATCTTCCTCAACGTTCAATTTTCTCGGCGACTAATAGCGGGAAAGGGAACGCGCATCGACCGCGGTATCAATCTTATTTAACGATAGCGTGTGCACCATACGGTGCGTGTGCATTATAATGCGATATTATAATGCAATTCGACGATGTCGCGCGTAACAACGAAGGTAACGTTGTTAAGGGCTAATTGTCTGTTCGTAGATTTAACCTTTAATTAACGAAAGTGCGTGTTGTCTTCGGAGAATCTTGGCAACGGACAGGAATCACGTTGACTACCCGCGTGTATGTATATTTTATATTATAGTAGCGAAAAATGGAGTATATAACTGCACGTGCATTAACAGCGATCGATAAACCGGGGCTTCGGTGCTTAAAATTTCATGAAGACCGCACAACGTGCCACTCTAGCGATGAAATGTATCCATTTCACAGAGAAAATCTGTCGGAGCATTTAAAAAAAATAAAGCCTACTATTTCTTTATGAATCTTTGAACACTTGAGGGTGGGATATCGAAAAATATGTAACATGGGCAAATTGCTAGTATCTCGGTTTAGCACCTTTCTCGTCTCTGAACATTAATCATTTTCATGTTTTATTTTGAGAAAAGGGGAATTTAGCAAAGTTCGCATTCGACCTACTAAATATATGAAAAATGGACCATTTATTGGATGTGGCACAATTAGATGGAATAGTAGAGACGTTTGCGTTTATCTTTGGATAATAATTAGTTTTGTATGCAAAGCTATTGGATGAAATTTTTCAATCTTGAAGTACGATACTTGGGCAACGTGGAAATTAACGTCAATTCCCAACAAATTATAAACAGTAGCCTGAAGATTAATGCTTTGCGCAATTAAACTAACAATCATGTTATATGTCGTTATAATTTTACATACTGTGCTTTGTATGCAGATAATTGCACAAATTGACTCAAAGCGATTCGTAATTTGTGTCAAGAGCTAGCTCTTCAAGACCCTTGATTATTCTTTTATCTCTCTAATTGACCAAAATTTAATAGATATGCAGAATTTAATTGCGGAACGCATTAATATCTGTTATCAGTTACGTTATATCATCAGATATGTTATATATATATAGGTATATATATATAGGTATATATATATAATTCCCCTATATATATATATATATATATATCGGGTTTGCGCGATATCGTTTTTATTTTGTGATATAATATTATTTGAAAAAAGCTCGAAGTTATAAACAAAAATTTTTATAGAAAAATCGTTCATTAGCTGATGAATATTATTCATCGTTACGCGAAATACTGACGATTATCATCTATAACTCTTTTACACAGGAACGACGTATAGCCTTCGTTTAAAATCACTTCCAATCAATTCCGCTCCCTCAAAATCGCGAGTATAAGTGTATGGGCGTGTAATCAACTAATGCAAGATGCAAGCTCGCTCGGAAGACGAGGGACGACATCGTAATCACGTTAATGCACGAAAGTTCACACCATAAAAGTTCGATAATGCAAATCACGTGTTGTGTGAAAAAAATCCTAAGAAGCTTTTGCCGGCCGAGAGCGCTTTCGCGAATTTCCCCGAGGGCGACACACTCACTTTCTCAAACGATATTAAATTCGCTGGTAATTCACTTATCGCTGCGAACCAATAATCCTTTTATATAAAGCTCTTGTTGTATCCGTACCGTACATTTTTAGCGTGCAAACTTTTGAAGTATGGGGCGAAAACTTCGAGCGAATTTGATGCAACGATTTTGAAGAGAGAATTGTAGATACAACTGTAAAATACAGATATATGCAATTGATACTCGTATATTTTTTGAAACGCTATTTTTCGAATGAATTTATCAAATCTGGTAAAGTCTCGAACAACGTGACTTTTTTTCCTTCGCTATTGGACCATGCTGGCCGAGTGATAAACGAGTATTCTATTCGAACTTTATACAGTGATTCTATCGGGTCTGCATGTATCCCGCATGAATATAAATATTGCTCTTTTACAAATCCGCTATTTGCTCAACTTTATCAAACACTTGCACAGAACAGAATATATTTCTGTTGCTCTTTGCATATCTCACTGACTTCAGTGTGATGCCTTACACGGAATCAATATACAAAAACAACGAACGTTATTTTCAATCTTTCTTTGACAACTGGTCTTGTCTAGCGTTAAAAAAATTCCGAGTATCTTTCACGTTCGCGTTTTTGAAGCGAACAGAATGGCATAAAGTTCGACGGTCGTGGCATTGATATCGGAGTTACATCTTTCTCACAGCAAGCTGTTTATATTATATTAAACAAGTTATTTTTAGAACTCGTTTATAGTTCCCAGCTAGGTGATTTTTTCCCGCTGCAGTGCCATTTTATACGGCAACTTCGTATAATTGGCACGCTTTAAATCGCTCGTAAACCCGAATATAAATACATATATTGTTTCTGCAATCTGCTGTTCAGCGGAATTTACGGTACGAGCAACACGGTCTGTGTATCGTGCGCGCGCAGGCGGCTTTTAAATAAAATTTTCCGTATCACCTACCTGAGTTAGGTTGACCGTTGCTGTTAGGTCGTGCGGAAGGTGCTCCGTCCCGCGCCTCCACCTCCAGGGCGTACGCACCCTGCTTCTCGCGATCGAACATCACTTTCGTGAAGATCTCGCCGGTCTCCCTGTTGATCTCGAAGTAATCCTTGCCCTCGTTCCTGTCGCTGTTTACCACGTAATACGTGACCTAGATAAATAACGTGAAGTTTATCGACTCTGTCTACGTGTCTCGCTTGCGCAAGTAACTACAAAGAATATCATAACTATCGGATATCGCGCTATTCACGGAGAAAGAATGTATTAATTTGTGAGTTTAATAGAATAATGACGATATATATATATTACGTCATACATGAAATTCTTTTGATTTATTAAAAATTTCGAGATAATTTGCATAAAATATGGCTAAAGCATAGCATTATAATAACATTACGTTTGTAGCTCCTAGCTAGGTGATTTTTCGCTCCGCGATTGTATTCTACATTTTCTGCATTAATGTGTGTAACATTAATGTGCTTTACATTAATAATGTTTTTCTCTGTATTGTTACTATTTCATAAAAATCTCTTTAGAGAGCCAGCTGATTGTAACTGGTCGTAAATCCATTAACATATTCACCGGTAAAGCGGTTTGAATTCAAAATTTTCAGATCTTGCGCAGTACATCGCGAGCATATGACCTTTTCTACAATCCGACTACTCGCGTTTTATTCGCGGGAAAACTCCCTGTTTCATATTAAAATGCATGTATGTATATAAAGTACGCGCGACGCATAAAAATGCCATCGTCCGGGGGTGTATAATGGCGCGCGTCGAGAGCGCGAAACTTTGAGATAGTTATCGCGGAAGAAAATTTGAATGAATTCCGCGCGCTGGCAAGACTTTAACTCGGACAAGTTGCGAACGCGTCGTCGGCACTTTGCGCCTTCCAATTTTACCTTAATGAAACGGCAAACAATGTTACTGTAACCCGAACCAGGACGGATGGTGCAATTCTATGTGTAATGATGGAATGGTTTTCTTTCAACGTGCTCTGTAACTTTTTCGCGATCCCTTAATTAACAGACAGAAAGGGAAAAATTCGTTTAAGAGTCCGACGTTAACACAATGTTCTTGTTACATTGTCAATTCAGCGGATCTCAAAATTATACATCGCGTAACGCGCTTCCGTCGGATTTCATATAATTCTATTTTTTTTTTTGGCGTTATACGAAAATTAACATTTCCTGTACTCACATTACATTAGCATTCAAAATTCTGACGGAATTGATAATTACTGTATGTTTTCTTGTCAAAATCATGAGTTTTACATAAAATTAGAGCCAGCTTCTATCGGCGCGAGCGTGAGAAATTTATATACGTCGACGACCCAATTTCTTCTTGTGTATAATTATTTACAGTCAAGTTTCGCGCGATTTCCGCGCTTTTTGTTCCAACGAAAGTCTCTATTTGCCATCGCCAATAACGGCGCGAATGCCAGAAAGAATCGGATGAAGAAACGGAGAAGAGACGATATCGAGTTTGCGGCAACGCGATTACCGCGTTCGACTGCATGTCGGGTTTGCATTCGTCGTGTCCCTTTTGTTTCCGGCCGTTTCCACGCGTCTCCATTCCGCAGACCCTACTACTGTCCATGGATAGTACGTACGTACAAATGGAATGTGCATATTTGACAGATCCTTCGCGCGCGAGGAACTTCACCGTAACCGGTGAAATTCACCGTCGTGCATCTCACGCTACTTAATCGGCGAATTTCCACTCGGACATTCCGTGATATTTCACGGTTGCTCCGCTTCCGTTTACCGCCGACGTAGGGGTTTTTTTTTATACAGTTGCACTGCGTACCATTTTCGCGGAACTGCAGCTTAGCTAACAAGAACAATCCCATTTTTGTTCAACGAAGAAAAGATGAGTAATTCATATAGTAATTCTAAAGAGTACATTTGCTTTTTTAGTAGCTTTTTGTTTTTCTCAAAAGGGATATGTATAAAATAAGATGTGATAAAATTTGCAAATGTGTATGTTGTGATAAAAAAAATAATGAAAATAATTTTTTGTCTCGTTAAAAGACTTCATAAAACTTGAAAATAGCAAGAGGAAGTCTTATTTAAAAAGAAGAAATCAATCTAATTTAAACCCGGGATTCGAGAGGATCACGTACGATATTTCTAGTTTGAATCCTCGAGAAACCAGCAGCTTGTTTCGCAATATTACAGCACGTTCGCGTTCGCGGATCATAATCGGTAGTTGTATCGGCATTACAAAATGCTTTGGTAGCGTAGCAACCGATTCAATGTAAAACGAATGATAATCACGCGATTAAATGTCGGCGCGATATACCTGCACACACACATATATATATATATATATATATATATATATATATATATATATGTATGTATTTGCGCTGTTGGCATATCCGTTAATACGATCATACGTGATAAATTCAACGCCACTCAAACGCGCTCGTCGGAATTGCGTTTACTCCGTTACGGAGTTTATAACATTCCGCCAACGGTGGCAATGCATTACCGCGTGAAACATTAAAGTTTCGAGACGCGACAGTCTAAGTTATGGCTGTGCGTCTAAGCACCCTGTAACCGCGTCCCTTATTCCCCAATTCCCGGCTGCTCTTCGTCTCTCCTCAATCAGGACTTTGACGACTGAGCTCCCTTAAGTCCTGCTCAAGTGCCCCGCAATAGCGCGAATACCCCGGGCATGTTCTTTAAGTTCTTTTGTGCAGCTCCGCCGCAATTCTCCTGCAATCGATACTCGCCCGGAATCGGATCTCTGCGGTAAAGAAATGGGAAGACCCTGTGTGTCGAACGTGACGTGTCTTTTTCGTCGCTATCTCTTATTATAAAACGAATTGCTTCATTTAATCTTACACTCAATCTAGTTTTTTGTTGATCGCACTTTTCACATAGTAATTAAACGCGTGATATAAATATCTAAAAAAATACCTTTGTACCTCTTCGATAAATTTAATTGCATCACGCGCTCAATAGCGGTGTTACAAAGTTAAAAAAGAATTAATAAGTCTTATTGATGAACAAAGTTAATTTAAATGAATTTAAAAAATAGAATTATATGTGTGTGTGTGTGCACACATTTATATTGTCACATATTTTAAATTTAAATAAAAATATATTATAAAAATAGATCGAAAGAACCAATGTAATAAAACATAGAAATTTAGGTCGTTCAGCGAGAAATATCTTTTTTTCTCTCTCTCTTTATATCTAAGATTTCGAGATTAAAACCATCACGCAGAAGGAATTTAGAACAAGTGTATAGAATCCGTGCACTGTTTCTTAGATAAATTGGCTAGTATCGAAATTGATTGCTGTCTCAGAACACGTCAATTTGTTTTACTGTGCGCAATAACGCGCAATATCGACTTACCTGATTGTTGGGGAATGTCCCGTCCTTGTCGATGGCGTTCACTTGGGTGACTTTGCTGCCCACCGGTTCACCCTCGAGTACGGTTTCCTGTTCTCGTTCGGTGAACAGCGGTATCTCGTCGTTAACATCCTCCAGCTGTATGTACACGGTTGCCTCGGAAGCCAGCTGCTGGGCTCCATTATTCTGGATGGGATTAAGTTGACCGCGATTACAAAACGATTATGCATCGTGGCGCTTCGCGACGTCGGCCCTTCGTTTTTATTCCCGTGTAAAATTACGAATGTGCATTTTTTTTCTACATTTAAATGCATTTATTTCGAGCTTTTCTCGGACTACGCCGCACTCAACATTCTAATCTAGAGATATGTAGGATTTATTATTTGATTACATTAATTTTTTTTCCTTTATTAATAAGAGCTTATGTTTTACGTATAATATTTATATTAAACTCCAATACTTCAATGTATCTATATTTATATTTAGTATTAAATACACGAAAGTGCATTCTATCGTCGTCGATGCGGCAGAATATTATTGTACTAAAATTTTATTATCTTCAAACATTAACTACAATTAAATTATTTTTATCTGTACTTAGAATGGGATTTTACATTTTTCTAACTATTTTTCTAACCATTTTGATTGTGTAAAAGCTTTTTCCACTTGCAAAAGCGCGCGCGCGTATATAGGAGACGAATATCGTACCTCCACTCGTATGGTGAGATTGTATTCTTTTATGCTTTCGTAGTCCAGCGGATGATTAACCTTAATATCGGCCCAAGTTGTCGCTTGCTCGCCGCGTTGCTGAAGGTAAAACGTATGAAACTTGTTCGTCTGCGCCGTGGAACCGGGCATTAAGTGGTAAAAGACCGTCGGATTATTGTCGATTCCAGAGCTGTCGACACACACAAAGGGACGTATTACAAAGGCGCGCACCGGCTGCCCGGGAGCGCCGGGAACAACTTAACGAAACGGAAACGGAAACGGAAAACGGAAAAACAGAAACGAGAACGGAAATTTCCTAAGGTAGAAAAGAGAAAGAGAAGAGGATTCACATATGTACATATCGATATTTTGAAGTTAGGACAACCGATATCTTTACGTGACTCGGAAATCGAAGGGCGATTGTCACGTATGTATGTTATGTAATGTTCGACCTGCTCTTACCGAGTCGTAAAATGATATTGGTTGCTCTAGTTTCAAGATATACGGGATATATGGGATGTCTATAACTAACCGCTGTCCCTTTTACCGATTTTATGATTTAGATTAAAATATTAAATATTAAATTGTAGAATGTTAAATAGAAAAATATATGTAATTCGGTCTTTCTATGTAAAAATAATCTTTACCGTACTGAGAATTTGGCTTCAAATATTAGATTTGAATATAAATCTATTTAAAAAAAAAGAAATTATATTTACATAACTTTTACAATTTTTAAGCAAAAGATAATTCAGATTATTCAATACGATGACGTAAAACTATTTTAATATGTCCTGAGATCTATTGCGTTGCGATATTTGAGACTTAAACCTTAATTTTAGCTTATTACGTATCTACATGACATCTAGTCATCATTTCTAATTACTTATAAATGTGTATGCTATTAATAATTACTATAATAAATAATAAATACATCCAGTATATTTTTAACAATGTATTGAAGCGTAAT
The DNA here is from genome assembly GCF_000956235.1 of Wasmannia auropunctata. NCBI lineage: Eukaryota > Metazoa > Arthropoda > Insecta > Hymenoptera > Formicidae > Wasmannia > Wasmannia auropunctata. The sequence continues at coordinate 877,075 of NW_012026890.1, forward strand.
GTTCTTAATTTATACATGCTACTTCGTTTCTGGGTCTCAAGAGTCTCTTAGATCCAACAAACTTTATTTTCAATGAATTTCAAATAATGGTAATACCATTTAATTATTAGAGTATTTCATAAAAGGGCCATGATTTTAAAAACCCAATGCCGTTTAATTCAACGATTTTTTTTTAACGATCAAGAAATTCAATCTTAAACTGATCCACATCGACAAAAGGGACAGCGATTGTTTCGAGATATCCTGTACGTATGTCTATTGAAAATAGGTCGTTATTGATATAATGAGAGAAAAAATATTTTGAAATAAAAGTTCATCATGCGATGTGTCGCATACGCGTTCATTCACGCGCGAGCGTATGCGTACACGACGTAGAGAGGAAAAAGAGAGAGAGAGAAAGAGAGAGAAAGAGACAAGTAAACGAGTTAAACGTTCGATCGTCGTTTATGGAAAAAAGAGACTCCCTCGCTGGAGCGTGTTTTAATACATCTAGGGTAAAACGAGAGGTAATAGTCCGACAATGGAATCTCACTGATCTCTATACATTAAATATACGCGGCGGCGGCGGCTCATCACACCGTATCTTTTTCTCATTATCTTCGACACCGCCCGGTACAACGATCGGGGGAGGGAGGGAGAGAGTGGGAGGGAGGGCGGGGAGGGCGGGGAACCGGTATAATCTCAGTGATTACAGAATCTCCGTACGGTGTTGTGCAAAAGTGGGTTAATCCGCGAAATAAAAAGGAAGAAAAAGGAGTTGTACACACAGCTGGGCCAGCAACATGGAACTCCGCATTTCAAACTTAATTTACTGAAAACTACTCTGCTTACAATGAGTTAATCCGCTTTTCCATAACACCGTGTTTCTCTGTGTTTCACACGCGCGAAGATGAATCTCCTCGTTGTAACGATTAAAATGTAACGATTAATACGATTAATTTCAGTTATTATCTCTATAACCAGGCCGCGGAAGTTAAATGCGGGCATTGAAATTATACCGGTCAACGGCAGTTTGTAATTCGGCGTATAGTGATCAGTGATTTTACCTAACGCGCCGCACGCGTCTTTTTGCTTCCCGTCGTCGCCCGTTCCTCTTTTTTTTGTTTTGTTTTGTTTCCCTTCCGTTTCTCTATTTCGGTGCGCTTCAACACACAATTGCGCGTTATGTGTGTGTGTGTATGTGTGTGTGTGTGCAAATCGTAAGATGTATTATATATGCGCGTATTAACGTAGAGCGAGCTCTTACCGAGAAGTGACCATAACCCTAGGCAAAGTTCACGCAGTCAAAAGGCACATATTTGGCTACGTTCCCGTTCACTCGCGCGGGCCAATTACTATCCACGACTGTTAATTCGGCGGTGGTAGAAGTGTTACAGGCCCTATTGTTATGTGCTGCGTGTGTTAAAATGCACGAGTTTCGAGCGCGCGCCGCGGAGTCGAGCTTCGTGAATGAGTGATTAGTCGATCAGACTGTTATACGGGGACGTTATTGTCATTTGCTTAACATAGTCCGTAGACTGTTATACTCTCGCGAACAATGGTAACTTATTCTGAACTATCTTTACCCAGCTGGCAAGTCTGGCTGTTGGAATTTAACAATGTTAGGCAAAATTAAGATTAAATGCATTTGGCAGCATGGATCTTTTACTACGTTTTCTTCTATAACTGTTATTTTACTAAAGATATACAGTTGATGTAATACACAACTTTTAAACTGTCTCAAAATTCACTTAATTTAGCTGATTTTATAAGCCGAGATCTTAATTTAATAACATTAATATTTATATGTCTGGCAATAGCGAAACATTGCGCTAACGTGGCATGTTATATTCATATCTCGTTAATAATGATATTAGAGCGCGCTGTCGGTTTAGTTTAGATTTGGTTTAATAATATAATTGGACTTGTAAAATTCATGAAGTTCTTGCTGACGACAAAAGCAACGCGATAATTCCGTTATTCGCGAGTTTGAAGCGTAAAGACCGATACTTAAAGAAAATAAAACTCTTTTTGTGCTGCAGAAAAACGATATGACAAAGAGAGAAATTAGCGGTGTTATTTGAAGAACAGTGTATTATTACGGTGTCCTTCGCGGAATTTTATGTACAATATTAATATATTGTAGCACAATTTGAAAATACGCTGATATGTAAAATATGAAATGTAAAAGCACTGTAAACATATTGTTGAGTAATATTGAAAATTAATTTCAGTTCTGATAAAGTTGAATTGACATTGGCGTACTGCGTAAAACACTTCATTGACTGCAGTATTTGTTAAAACGCAGTTAATTAACGTATATAATTAATTAATACACAAATTAAAACTTTTATAAATAACTTTATCAGATGTCAGATATTGACATTTCTTTTCAATGTAACTGAAAATAAATTTGATTTGATTTTTCAGTAATTTATTATACAATTAAATCATTTGATGGATACAAAATAAACCGTTAATTAAACGGAATTACTCAATATAGCGTGTAGATGTTTACGCGATCAAATATTTTGTTTTTAAAATTTGATAAATCGTTAAAATTGTTTCTACAAGTGATTCTGTGGCGTGTATAAATATTAATTAATATCGTAATTAAATACCGGATAAAAGATGCAGGGTAAACTTCTGCCTTTGAAATCTCGCTCGAGCAATTATTGCGCTCCAAGGCAATGAAAATTATATGCGGAATTCACTAACAACAATTAGCTTTCATTTACTAATTTACGATTCGCCTAGTAGCCCATTCGAAATTAAATTATTTCAATTATGCATAATCTTCTAATCTCTGAATTTGATTTAAATAAGTGAAATTAATTATTTTACCGATAAGCATATTATAGAAATAGCGACATTAAATTGAAATATATTTTCTGTATCAAAAATTATATCGTCACGAAATATTAACTGTTAATTATTTTTTTTAGTCATTTGCGTAATTAAATAAAAAAAATGTGGTACAAAAATTTTTAACCTAATCTCTCCATTTTGCAAGGCCTGTTTCATAATTTGCGATTAACTCGATTTAATCGAAGTTCAACTTGCTTTATCTTTCTTTAATCTAAGAATTAGAAAAAGATAAACAGTAAGTTAAACCGAGATTAAAGTTAATCTTACATTTGTGGAACCGGGCTTAAATGTATTAAATGCTGAAATTCTCTCAAGAATGAATTGCTTTTAATCTATTTTAATTAATCAAGTATCTATTGAGGAACTGAATGTGCGTCTCAAGGATCTCTCTCCTAATTAATTCGCGAGAGATCATAACAGTCTGATTCAATATAATCATCCACATGTCCGAGCTCATCTCATTGGTCGAACGAACCGCACGGCTGTATTACATGCGTGTTCGATCGTCCGCTCGTCCGGTGTGTTAGGTACCGTCTATACACGCGCTTGGGCGTGCGTGTGTTTTGCGTACGTGTACATGTGTGTGTTATGCGTGTGGTGCGTGCGTTTCCTTGTCCTGCGCGTATGAACGTTGTACCGCGCGTGTACACACATGGCTGTAGACAGCCGTCGTGTCATCCGTTAGACGTGTCCACGAAATGTTCATCGATCCGAAAGGATCCCGCTGTCTCGCGAGAGGAATTTCCCCCTGGTTCAAAGGGTGCACGATCGAAATTGACAGCGCCATTTGTCAATTGAAATACGGGCATGACATTGACTCTTCCCCGCAGGATGTCCCAGAACCGCCGATCGATTTTAATAATTTATTGGTCGGTTTGAAATTCACACTTAATTAGAATATTCGAGGAGAAATGGTTTCGAGGTTTTAAAATAAAGAATGGGGAGAATGATTGTAAGCGATTAGAAAATATGTGTTTGTCAAAGTAACTTTAGAAATTAATTGAACAGGTACTGTTATTTTCGTAATTTTTAAAGATCTCTTCTTTTCTAGACTTTAATGTTTAACTACTGAGGTACTTGCATTTTAATAAGTTGCCACAAATGATATAGTTTCCCGCAAAGTCTTGTCCCAGAAAAGCTCTAAATTCGCAGGGCAATCTATTATTAAAATTGTGGTCGGATCTGGGATAGACTATGTATAAGATATCGCATCCGAAAGCGGATGGAAACAGGAAAGAAAAATAAAATCTCATTTTTCCTTGGCGATTTTTAGCGAAAATTTCATCGGGGGCGATTTCGTCTATTGTTACTTTTTAATCTTTCTGATCTTATATATCGCGCTTTCAAGTGAGTTATAGCGAGATTCGCTTCAAGTTAAGTGAAAGATTGAATCTCGCTATTTTTCTTGTTTTCTTCGCGAAAAGTTAATTGCTCAAAATTGATAGAACGTCGATATCTTAGATTTTTTTAATTTATTATATGAAAGAATGATCTTGGTGAATGTATTCTTATCACAATCTTCACATAAAGGTAATTCTCACTCTTTCCGGCTGTAACCCCGAATATATAGAATCTTGAATTGAACGCGTTATTTAATGGCCGCTCGTAAAAGTCAAAGTTCGCTTGTAGACTACCTCTTTTATTACATATGATTTACAGTACGGTATTAAAATACCAATATAAATGTCAACTATGAAATCATTGCCTTTTACAGGAAGATTATTGCAAACATAGTACTAGGAGGAGTACTAAAACGAGAATAAATCTCAAAGATTTATCTGTACTTTACATCTCGTTGTAATATGTCCTTTGAAGAGATCTTATAGATGCAAATGAAAAACGAAACTGTTGTCAACTCCTCTTACACAACGTTATTATTAATTAATATTCAGTCGTGGAATATACCTCATTTTTTCGGAAATTAATGCGATCTCGGTGAATCGTCTTATAATACGAAGTTGAGCGTCAGATAAGACAGCTTTAAGAGGACGGCAATTTGATGACGTAACCGTATAATAATTTTAATATCGTAATCTATCTTTGTTAGTGAATTAATTAAATAATGAATTGCATTTTCCACAACTATCCCATAGTAAAAATCCAATAAAATTATCCAATATCAAACGAGATATACAATTTCTGTTAAATGAGATTACAGACACAAGATGGCAAACGCGCGAAAATGAAATCAAACGCGTCGTTAAACACACGCGATCCGCCCGGTAGTTCTGCAGATATAAATTCTGGATTTTAAAAGCTAAAATGTAGCAAACGTCTCAGCCATTGTGCATCACGCTTAACGAGAGATCTTTGAAAGATCTAATCTTCGGGCATCGCCCCGGTAGCGCGCGCCGTTAGCGGAACAAGCTCGTTTGTGAATACGCGAGGATCTATTAAGTGCTCATGTTTCGCCCGGAGCTCAATCATTTACGCGACGTCGTGTTACATTTTAAACATCGTCGCGTTTAAGTTCAACCCGGTATCCAGATATTGCGAAACGTGCACTATCTTGTGCGCTCTCGTCGCTTAACTTCGCGAACGGAAAGCGAGTTTCAGCATTAAAATGTCATTTCCCCGGGAATTCTTAAAACGTCATCCGGATCTTAAGTCACGTTCGTCTCGAGAGCGAAACGTATCTCCCGAACACGCCTCGAGTGAGCAATTTTATATTCAGATTTACTCGAAATTACGTCAGGAGCAAAGATTTTGTTTGAAAAATAGAGAGGAAGAGATAGCATATCGCGCGCGCGGACACGCGTTTCGCGCAACTTTATTTAAATACGAAAGTATATCTGAATTGCGGGAAGTGGCACTTTTGTACGTACAGGTAGAAGGATTTTTCAATGAAAAATGTTGGCAACTTTTTTCTGAGGATGGTAAAACCTGGCGTATGGCTCGACATATTTTACGATTAATCCCGATAGCATCTGTTTTTTACGTCAGCCGTATTTTTTCTGGTCTAACGAAATCGAGCGATGTTATCTCTTCCATTGCGATGGCAATCGGTAAGCGAGATTGTATGATGCTGTAAAACCATGTTTATTTGAACATCTTTATCCCATATGTTAAATGTTGAGTGAATCTAATTTATTAAGGGACTCCGTAGAAAGTTTAACTTTCATAACGTTTTACTTATGTATTCCAAAACTTCTGTAATTTTTAATTTAGTGCAAGAGAGAGAAAATTAAAAAATTGGCGTTCTACTGATATGAGATTTTGTCGTGCATTTATAATTTACAAGTTTATTTCTCAAAACACAGTTTGATGTTCTACTGTTGAGTATATTTCCGCGGAAGCTTCGTAGAGCGTCTCGCAGCAACAGCTTGTTATCTTTAAAGCAATAAATTTACATATTGTAGAGAAAGAAGAATACGATTATAATCAGAAACATTGAGAGCAAGGAATCATGTGTATATGTATGTGTATGAATATCTTACATACAATATGTATATTCTACTATGCGAAATACATTAATTTAAATGTATTGAATACATATATGTATAAAAATTACCAAGAAATCGTTAGTTATGCACGAAATGCAATTGCGTTTCCGCGAAAATTCTCTCTAAGAATTCTCTTCTAAATATTACATACATTTTGATTTATACGTTTAATTACGCTTACGGCGTGCCTCGTGACTCCATGATTTGTAAAACTATCAATATTTCAGAACTTTGTCAATAATCCATTTATTGCCCTTTATAACGAAAAATGTTTCGTTTTTTCTGTTTGCAGGATGCCCTAGGACGTCGAAAGGTATGTGTCAAACCGAGTGCATCGGATTTCTGCGATCGGTAGCGGATGCGGTGACGAGAGATACCACGATATTTTGAACCAATGGTCATGGTAATATTGACACAAACATTTTTGATCATTAAAACTCGCGGAAGGTACTTTGTCGCAATTTAACAGAATACGAAAAAAACGGCAATTTTTTTTTATGATACGGCAACATGCGCATCGCGTTTTTCATCGTTCGATTCGACGGGCTGGTCAATATTGAATTTCAAAATAAATTTCTAGCGAAACTTAAATACTCGATTCAACCTTCGCGATCATAAATGCATGGCATACTTATGATCTTCTGCTTCCGGCACATTTTTTATTATAAATGTATTTTCTTTTCTTTACCTATAATACGTGGAAATATATTGTCTCAAAGTTAACTAATTTTGCCGTTTCAAGCTTTTCTGCAGAATTATGAATAACAATATAAAAGATTTTAATGACTGTCTTAAAGTGGTGTATATTATAAATTCATGAAAACCTCATTTTTCAATAAATTCCAAGATGCTTTCAAATATCTTGATAATAAAAATATCATTTAAAATTTTATTATCAAGATATTTGATAGGAATATTATTGAAAAACATGCTGAAGATAATAGCTTCCAATTAAATTTGCGCCGAGGCAAAGACGACTATATTAAGAGCTAAAACGATTGCAAAGACTTGTCATTTGAGGAAAAAAAAGGCAGGGAAATCTAGAACGTAGTATACACCGTATCAAATAAATAACGATTTGAACGATTATCAGACCGGCGATATTGGATACTCCATAGCGAGATTATTTTGATCAAAAGATAATTTTTGCAATATCGAAACCGTTCTGAAACACTCATTTAAAATTCGTTTAAAACGCGGAATATATATAGTACACATTAATATCGACAAAATCGAAGCAGCTTTGAAACGCGCGATTAATATCCCGGAATATATGACGATGCAGCTCGATCAAATTTCAAGCCTGTCATTAAATACAAAAGGTTCTAACAATGCCCGCCATTTATTACATTGCATCTTCGGGAGATAAATTGCGACCAGCGATCCCATTACGTATTTCGCACATACGTGTTATAAAATGAGATTATAAAATGACCGAAAACAGCCGATTCTTAACGTATTAATCAATATGTCTAATTTATATTCATATGAACAAAACAGACGTGTTTTTAAAAAATCTACGTGTACACACAAATATTGTAGATATATTTTCTAAACTATCCGAATGAATATCTTTTTCAATTTTTATTCGTGAAATTTCCTTTTGCAGTCCTCACATTTTGTATCCAAATGTTGAACAAATTTTTTTTTGTGAAAAAAAATTCATTTGCTGAAATTTGGCTGACAAAAGAGAGGCTGCCCCATTGCTTTAAAAAGCACGTTAGTTTACCTTCTGTAGGAGCTCTTCATCGCGAAGTTACACACTGTTAATGTTAGCTCACACTGTGAAAGCCCAGAATCGCGTAATGTCAATATTGATCGGCCGTTCTTCGTTTGGATAAAATCTCAATTTTTCCGCGAAATTTAATTCAATGCTTTATTAATCACGCGGCCGCCCCGCGCGGTCGCGCGCATAAAATAAATTCACGTCGGCGTACAACTTTTCGCTGATTAATTCCGATTGCTCGTTAGCGGCGCCATTCAAGCCGAATGTTAATTTAGGAGAATTTCCACATTACTGCCGGAATAATAGCGCAACTCGTGCCCCTGACAAATGACGCTCGTATGGCGATTTTAATTGCTCGTTATCTGTGGACGACGTCTGACGGACGATATCACGTTCGCGCGGTAGTCGAGTGGAATTGCGTACACACCGTAGTGTCGGGGGTTAGTATGGTAGTATACCAGCTCGTATAAGCGTGATCCTTAGGTCCCGAAGGTTTTGCATTTGTGAGTGTGTGCACGCACATGTTGTACAACATAACTACTGTTAAAAGTCATCGTGTGGGCAGTAAGCGAGCTTGTAGAAGTAAAGACTGTCGAGAGTGATATATACGTGTGTAATTATGTTATGATATAATAAAAAGTTAGGGCAAAGTTAGGAAACCTTACAACCCCCAAACTCTGTGCATAAACCACCCCTGAACCATTGGTGCGCGGTGACGATGCAAGTGTGTCTCTGTATGTGTGTCTGTATGCGTGTCTCGTGTGTGACATTGCGAAATGCCACGTGAGCGTATAATGCAATTCCAATACAATTTTGTCTCCAACGGAAAAATCTGTCCGAACGTTTATGGAACAATTTTCGCTGATACATATTTCATGTATATTATATCGTCATGCATATCTAATTAGACGTGAAAATGTAGCAGATAGGGAGACATTTGTTTTGCGGACACCGTTTTACTTGTTTTCAAAGGAAATGTTTTCCCGTGACGATAAAATCGTATTGGAAAAATTTGCGTCAGCTCACTTTGCCGGATATACGTGGGAAATCGATAGTATACCGTTTTCATCTCGAGAATCCATATAATGGACCTCTCTCCCTTCTGGTTAGAGAGACGAACGGAGAAGGAATTTCTCGACGGCTCGGCTGTAGGGTATACCGTTTCGATCCGCGAGCGTCACGTAGCGGCGCAGGTCAATTAGCAAATGCTCTTGCTCGCTCAATTTTAATTGGAGAGGTATAATAATCACTACTGTACTGTCCGACGTGATACGAGACGGTGAGACTTCCAGCAATCAAAGATGCTTCTAACTATGTTCATCAACTTCAAATCTAAAATCGTTACTCAACTTGCTGTCGAACGGCGCAACAAGAAAGATCTCGCCGCACAAAAAAGACACTACGAGAACACACTACGCTCTCGAAGAATAAAAAGGGGGAGAAAGAAAGGAAAAAATAAAAATAAAAAGAAAAGAAACCAGAGAAACGTGACTGCGCACGTCGTTAAACCTAACGCAAGGTAAGCAACTGACGAAACATGCCCAAAAATTAATTACGGCATTCATGAAAACGTATGTCCGATGATTGGATATATTGATATGAGCTATATTATGCATGTCCTGGCGACGAATCAAGATGTATGAATCGATGGCGATAACGGACAAACTGATTAACAACCAAGGAGGAGGTAAAAAAAATTAAAAAAAAAAAAAACGAAACGTATGTACATACGACATACTTGGGTACGCTCGACCGCGACTTGCGAAAGTTCAAGCATCAGGGGGGAGGGGAGGATCAACGAAAATCATAACTGCTCAATCACTTGCGGCCGCAGCTTGTAATAACTTGATTGACTCACGCGACTCCGGTCATCGGACAGGTAAGACGGAGTCCCGGGTACGAGTACACACAACGTAAACGAGACCAAAGTAAAATTTTGAAAAAAGCCAATCCGGTGCGAAAAGAACGGAGATGAAACTGAGACAAACGGAGGAGGTTTTAAACAAACGAGGCACGCATGAGTGACAAAAAAAAAACTATGATCAAGAAGAGAAATGAAGAGAACGACAACGGTTGGTCAAAATCAATAATATATAATCCAGGGAAGCATCTATTTCGTAAAACATGCCCAAAAATATGTTTACGGCACACACAACAAATGTATGAAAGATAGATAGATAGATAGATAGAGAGACAGAGAGTTCTGCGTTCTAATTCCGGGCGCGCGAGAGTTTCGTCCGTGATACAAAATAGCTGGCAAATTACTTGTAGTATACAATATCGCTATTGAATCGTATAGCGCAGAAACAAACACGTGACTCAAAACACCCATCGCTCGTTAACGTTGCGGCTTAACACGCTGTGTGTGGCACGAATTAATGTTAATGCGTTTCTTGCTATAGGCCGCGAATTCCCGACGAGAGAGAGAGAGAGAGAAGCGGATTATCGGCAGATGATATTATAGTGTGTTTATATGCGTGTGCCTATGTGTGTGTGTGTGTAATAATTATAGCCGATGACATCTTTGCATTTGAGGCTCGTGTACGTTGGCGCAACGTTGATGAGGAAAGTTCGCGGAAAATGGCGGACTAAACGCGAACGACGAAACGTTTTGCTGCATCCCTTTCCAGCTGCCATTAAAGCGCGGTCCTAACGAGTAAACTCCCCGGAATTAATCCTCCACGAAATGTCACTAACGTTACTAACGGGCTCGGTGTGTGGAATTTGTGGTATCCGTGAGAACGCCGCTTGACTGCGAGAAACCGGCAAGGTCTAATTTAATAAGAATATTCATTACATTAGAGAGCATTAGGTGAAGAAGTCGCGCAAGAATTCGTAAAATAGACTGCTGTAAAATATAGACATTCTTCAAAATTCTAGCGAATTTTGATACAAATATACGCAAAAATTTTTAATATTTATTAAAGTAAGTTATACAATAAATATATATATTTTTTTTTCACACGAAACAAAGAGCGAAAGAAATGAGTAGAAAATAATAATTTGGAGAACTGTAAAACGTACTCTTGTACGAAAGATACGATCGCATCACGCAATGCGTGCTCCCGTGCAGAAAAATTCGAACCGGATTAACGGCCGTTGCTCACAACGAATTGTGCATTGGCATATTGCTCCTTATTAATATGACCTACTCGCGGGGAATCAGATTGGCGCGTGTTTTAAGCGAGATAGGCCAGCGGAATATTTGCATGACGCGTCGCGCACGGGATACTCGCGTACGTATACTGAATAAAATGTACTATCTTGCACCGACAGCGCGTGGACCGTTGCATCTGGCACCTCTCGCGTGCAGCGTGTACGTATGTAATTAGCCAATTCGTTCTCGCCGGAAGTCCATGTATCTCCGCGAGAGACCGCCGTTAAAAGCGGTACGTCACGCGCAAACTACCCATTACTAACGTTTTTTCGACACGGGCTTTTGGTATGCCCGCTACAAAAAAAAGACGCCTTTTTGCCGCGCCGGTCAGCTATATTTTTCCGCCAACGTACTACATCGCGCGACCAGACATGACTTATTTGCGATATTTTTTGCGAAATCACGTATTTTGGAATTTTGAACAAAATACATTTTCTTCAGTCTTTATGAAGCAATGAATATATAATGTATGTATAAAACGTACAAAATATCTAAGAAGCTGATCATAAAAATTGCAATAATATATATTTTTTTATTCGTAACTTTTTTTAAATCGCAAATTACTATAAATACATTTTATTAGTACAATCGACATCTCTTGATGACGCGATTACGTAAAACCGTCGTCTGCTCTTTTCACGTTCACGCGAGTTCACAATAATCTTCATGCAACAATAAGCGCGACGAATAATTAATATTTATCGTAGTGATAGTAACACGGCATATAGTTCTCCGCTTGTGTCGATTACTATGCAACAATAGGGGGATTGCGCTTTGTTCGGAGAATTGCACTTCAGTGATAAATGGGAGAGACGGGATACTCGACGCGGCTCCTCCTCGGCTCTCGTACCCGTTTCTTATATTCCCGCGTATTATGAGGCACGATCTATATATACGGATGAAAAGCGGCCTTTGGTCGTGTCGTTTATTCAATTTAGCGTACACGGGGAGAGACGTCTTATTGGCGTCGCGGTAGAGAGAAATTAAATCTCGCTGCGGAATCAATTAAAGCACTCGCGGAAAAATGAAATGAATAGGCTTCGTGCCCTGCGTGTCGGGATGCAGCAGAATGTTTCGAGATGCATAATCCGCTTGTCAGCGGAGCGTAATCGCGTTGTTCGCCGTTTAAGCCGAAAAGAATGAAACGCCGACGTTAACGAGGTCGCGATCATATCCGTGCACCGCGCCTACGGCATATCCGTATATGTGTCCCGAGCCGGGTGTGAATGTGTCTCTCGCGTAATTTGTGTATAAATTGCAAAAGACTTGAACGAGAGTGGCTCCGAATCTGAAGCGATGGTTCCGAACGCAGTGAATAAATCCTAAATATGGCTGCGGAATTCTCAAAGTAGAATTTAGCACTCTTGAAGAATACAGCAAAAGATTTTGATTGCTCTTAATATTCGCTTAATAATCGACATAAGAAATCTAGTTCGCTCTCGGATGTATCGACAGAGGTGGTAATTTGTTAATTTTTATTATCACTTTATTCTCGAAGCGCCAAGTGTTGTTTCTCTTTGTCCGTTACTTCTTTAGGTTCTCTTAAAAATTGAGATATCTCGATAACTTTCTTTACGTTACTTATAATCTCTCGCTAATCTGAGTCGTTCAAGTTTCTCGATTCGCCAAGAACCATCGCTCTAACGTCCTGCGCCAAAGAAATCCTCCAATATTCTTCACGATCCTTGACTGTGCAGACGTGTCGCCTGCAACACTCGACATTCCGACCGTATACCTTCCACGAGAGTCGACCCTATATATATATATATGCGAAACATAAGTGTGTCTTGCGTTAATGCTTGCGAGCGAGCGAGCGAGCGAGCGAGTAGTGGCGCGCCGCGCCGCCTCTGCGAGTAAATGACGTGTGTTTGTGTGTGTGTATGTATATATATGTGTGAGTGTGTTGAGATGCGTGTAATGTGGATTCGTACACAATATCAATTAACGTGCACAAGAACAATACTGCCACGAGTTTGCGTGCAGGGCGGGTTCGTGCAGAGAGCCGCACGGAGCATTGACAGTGTTGACAGACCTGGCTTTAATAGACACAACTTTAGCCCCGACGGCCATGTTCTCTTTAATGTAGATCGGGCCATACACTACGTGGTCCCATACGGGCGGATTATTCGCACGGTCCACAACGTCAATCTGAACCTCCACCGTTCGCGACAAGGGTGGGTAGCCCCTGTCTTTGGCCATCGCCTCCAGCTTGTACGTCTCGCGCTACGGCCAGACCGCGTGTATAACAAACGGGAACAAAAAACAACGGCGTTAGTGTCAAGGCGCCAAGGCCCGTGGCAGAGGGGGGTGGGGGAGGAGAGTACATGGTACAATGTCGCTCCCCGTCGTTTTTTTTCTCTTTCTTTTTCGAGAGAGCGAGGGGAAGAAGCTCTTCTCTCTCCCGTGCGTCCGCTGCGGGCGAGCGTCACACTCGCGACGCCCTGCCCTCGGCTATCCGCCAACGCCTGGAAGATTTTGTGGCGCGAGCGCGAGCTCGCATTATGCACGCACCCTCGTGCCGAAATTTGCACGTTCGGTGAGATTAGTGTCAAGAAGGCGCTCGCAACGGAATTGCGAAGGCCTGGTAGTTTCTCGAGCAGTACGAACAGTACTTCCGGGCTGACGAGACGGCGTGATGGACGATCGACGATCCGCAACCTGTATTTCTGCGCGTGAATGAATCGCAAAAGGCACAGCAGGTGTTCTCTCGCTACGTCCTTGCCTAAACTATATGAGCACGCTAGAAACACGCCCTGTAGGTCACCGCTCCGCCTTCCCGCATTTGCACAATTATTGGTTGTTATTGCGTATATTCGCTATCCGCGCGGCCATCGCTGCGTCTTCGGAGTCTTTGAAGAAGCGTGCGGTTCCTGCTGTATTAACATTCACCGAGAAAAGCGAGAGCCTGTTGACTTTCAAGTGGAGTAAGTTTACAATTACGAACGGATCTCAATGCAGTAGTATAAGAGATCTCTATAGATTGGTATCGAAGCAATTTATAACAATCCTGCAATTATCTGTTGTAAGCTTAACTATAGAAAACAAGGTCTGATTATGTGGCATTTTAAGATTAATTTGAAGATAAAAGTCTCCCTACAGCGATGTCCATGTTACTGTTAATAAATTGCATGCTAGAAAATTTATATAAATTAGCGTCATATATTTTCTCAGAAAATTTTATAAATTTTCCATTTTGTAAAAAAAATGCTATTCAGACATTTGAAAGCTGTAACGTGATGTAATCAAGACAATAAATTTTAAAGCTATACATCTATTGCTTATTTATGATATTTAAAACTTACTCCACTTGGAAATCAAAAGACTCGATCATTTCCGAATAATTTCTCTGCCCGATCGAACCCTCGCTGTCTCCAAATATCGTCCAAGAGCGATCACCGCGGCTCGCTACAGTACATATTGGGAAAAGATAGTGGTAGCAGTATAGTAATAGTAGTTGTTGTAGTAATAGGAGAAGGAGTGTCCGCCAATCAGCGATCTACCGCGCCGCGCTTAACCATAAGTGCTTCCGCAACCAAGAGAGAATAGAAAAAAGGAAAGAAGATAGAATTTCTAAAGAGTGTGTCTAAAAAGAGAAGTACATAGATGTGAAAAAAGTGAACGAAATAGAGATCGAATGTTGCGATAGGATCGGGAACAGAATAGAAAAGAAACAAAGGTAAAAAGAGAGAATCTAGAGTGTATCGGAAAATAAATCCAAGTGCATAAGGGGAATCAATGGGACAGAAAGACAAATAGAATACGTGAGTAATTGAAAGGAGCAAAAAGTGAGAGAAACAAAATAAGTTAGGGGGTGGTCAACAGATCACAGAGAGACAGAAAAAGAGAGAGAGAGAGAGAGAAGAGAGAAGAGGAACAGCACTGCATGGCACGGCACGGCATGTCACGTGTCTTGTCTCGGTCATGTCGTGGCATACAAACCTGGCTTTCACCGACGTCACTACAGTACCCACTGTGACATTTTCTTTGATGTGAATGGGGCCGTATACATTCGCATCCCACACAGGTGGTTTATTGTTTCTGTCTACGACGTCTAACTCAACGTCCACGTCTGCGGACAAGACTGGCATCCCTCTGTCGGAGGCCCGTACTCGCAGGCGATAGCTGTCACGCTAGTGGCAAAACATTGGGCCGTCAACTTATAGGACATTTTCTTTCGGGATTTTATAGTTGGCGGTACTTTTTTGTTTGTTTTTGCGATTGTTTTCCGTTTCGTCACTCTTTTTACTTTTTCTTTTCTTTCGTATGTTTTTTTTATATTTTTATTTTTATTATTTCGTCTTTTCCCGTTGGAAGTTTACGAAAGAGCTAAGGCGCGTCACTCGGCGTCGAGCGCGTCCACATGAGAAAGTACCCTCGGACGGTCTTTCTGCTTTTTATTCGCGAGCGAAATTGAAACGGAAGAAGAAGAAGAAGAGAAAGACGAACAAATAGAAAAGATAGATAGATAGAGAGAAAAACATAGAGAGATAAAGGACCGTGCAGTCTCGTAGGTATCCTGGTGGACATGGGATGACTCCGTTGCGTGTTACCTCGTTGATAGATTCACTTGTCTTCCTAACGTAGAAATCCATTAATTTCCCTAATAATTTTTATCCAATTTAATAAAAGTGCATCGCTTAGGTAAGAACTTAGGTTTATACTGCAATGAACTCAAACATGCTATGTTCTTTCGTGAGTTAGTTTCATGAGTGATTGCAGCATACGGTGATGATGACGGTGATGATAATGAGAATCATGATGATGATGAGGATGATAATGGTGATGTTGATCATGATTACGATGATAATAACGAAGAAGATATTAGACATCTGCTGATTAACAAACCAACATATAAACATTTGGTAATTAATTTTAATTAAATAAAATTGATTTAATTAAATCAAATGTAACTGAAGGTAGATTACGAATATTATGATTACAAATGTAGACGATGTAGTTGCGATGATATACCTACCTGTCGAATGCATACGCTTGCATATTTGAGCTCATTGCTGTACTGATTGTATTAATTAATGCAAATAATTTTATCAGTGCGATGTTATTTGCAAATATTAAATCAGAAAAAAACTTTCCAGCGAAAAAGAGTGCATTTTTTTTAATCACTCATCAAATACTACGTTGATTGCATTAGATAAATGCTGTGCTTATCCGAGATAACACGAAAGCGGAAGATATGCTAAATCTTTAAAAATGCTTCCTTTATCTATAGATTCTTCGATTATTAACTTGCAGTTAATATTAGTTAATTTTTCTTGTTATTTATATCAAAATATTGGATATATTTTATTTTATTTTAGATTCTAGATCGTATGTGTGAGTTACAACATTTTGTTGTAACGAAACGACAAGACTCAAAAAATTTTCACACCTTTTATCACAATTCTTATTAAGATATCTACAAGCATCAGAGAATCTATATTTAAAAAGTAGCATATATTTTCTGAACTATCTAGTATAATAGATCTAGTATAATAGATCTAGTATAATAACGTAACAGCGGATGAATAGTAACAGAAGATAAATATTAAAATTACAGTTAAAAATGATATTACATAATTTGAATAATTTAATAAACAAAATGTATGTATGTAGAGAAATATTAATAGAATTAAATTGAATTTTTTTAATAACTAAATCATATCTCAATTGTCAAAATTTAATTTTTAATACTTTAATGTAAAATTCTTTGAGATTCTATCCACCCGCTGATTTCAGAGTAATCAAACATCGCGATTTATATTAATAAAAGCATCAGTTGTTCAGAAACCGATTCTATAATTGGCATCCTTCGTTTCCCAAGTGAACATTTGTTTGCGAATGTTTGTCTATAATCGGGATCTTGCTATCTCATAAGATTTCTAGTAACGAAAACTACCGGCTCTCTTCCTGGAACATTAAAAGTAATTATTGAAGCTGTTCCCAAATGGAACCAGATCCCTGTATAATATTCGATATCCAACGGACGGTTTAATCAAATAATGTGTAATGTGTAAATGTAATACGTAAAACATGTGTACACTTTAATTATAATTTCATTAAATCTGGTGATTAATATTTAAAAAGGCGCTGCTATGTGAAATATGATCACAAACTTTGCTAACACAAAGTAATAAATAAAATTATAACGTTACTTGATTTCAGCGAAGCACGGATTTTATTTAGTACAATTAAATTAAAACTAATATAAATTAATTTAATTACAGCTTTGAAATTATATTATGTAAATTTATTTTAATTAGAGATTAATGTATTTAAGTTTTTTCAAAAAACTAATTACGTTAAAGTGTTTAATTTATTTTTATTTCAATATAAAATAAAATAATCTTTTATATTCTTTAATTTTTAAAATAATTTAGGAAGATAAAATTCTTTAAATTCAATATGTAAGAAGATTTAATGAAGGATATTCAATACTTATAACTTATATTAAAATTTGTGAAACGTCCGTTGGATATTCAGCACCGCGGACAAATTGACAGATCACTGGTGGCGCAATATATCGGCACAATAAAGGCATCCTTCACCTACGAATACATACGAGACCAGGATGAAAGAGCGAAAATAGCGCGGCAGCACGTGTGTATGTACATAATAAAAGATACATCGCGCGTGATACAAAGTTTTGAACAGAAATGCTCGAGAAGATATAATTA
Source organism: Wasmannia auropunctata (assembly GCF_000956235.1). Classification (NCBI taxonomy): domain Eukaryota; kingdom Metazoa; phylum Arthropoda; class Insecta; order Hymenoptera; family Formicidae; genus Wasmannia; species Wasmannia auropunctata. The sequence goes on from NW_012026890.1 coordinate 894,922, forward strand.
GATATAGAAATATTTTGTAGAAATTGAGCAACAAGAAGAGAAAGACAATAGAGCAGAATAGATAGAAAGAAAGAGAGAGAGATAGAGAGAGATAGAGCAAGAAAGAGATTGAGAGAAAGAGAGTGACGTCTCCGAGTGACAACGATAACAACAACAGAGGCGAAAAATCATCGAAACGATAAAATGTTGAATAATCGAACGGAAAGGCGCTCTAGTTATTAGCAACGAATATTATACTTTTCTTTTGCGCTGGTATAACAATGGTCACATCATGATGTGTCTCGATGCAAGGTGTGAAACACAAGAATATAGATCCTACTTACTGGAAAACAGCCCTTTTTTTTTTGTCATCATCAAATCCGAAGAAAGTAAATGGTGCAATGAACACAAACATAAACAATAAGAAGTTCAAATTAGTTTCTTTACGAAATCAACCAATGCAGGCATTTTCATGCAAGCGAGAATGCGATAAGAGAGGCATCGGGAGACGTGGGGGGGGAGGGGGAGGGGGAAGGGAAAAGAATGGTCGGGACAACGAAGAGAGGGGTTGGTGACAGAGAGGGTTGAAGGTTTCGGGGAAAGAGTGGTTAAGACGGGGAGAAAAAAAAAACTATGACGACCCCTCGTCTGATTCGTTCTCGTTTTAACGACACTCAAAAACCGATGGACGTTATTTCTGACCGTCGTCGTGATATAGTTAATCCGCACGTTTTTTTTCTCGGCTTTCCTTTCATTCCGTGATTAACTTCCGTTTCTCACTTTCGTTTCTTCCCGTTTTCGTCACGACAGTTGGTATGCCGCCCCAATCACAGAAGAAAAAATGTCACACCACGGACAAGTTCTCTTATGATCTATACATATGTATATACACATATCTTATACATTGGTAAACGCTCTCAATCAAAAATACTTTTCGTGTTCTTTTCCCTTTCTTTGTCAGTCACGTCGTGGTACACCGGGAGAGTGGGGATGAAAATCGGGAAACGTCAGTGAGAGAAAGTATGTTAGTGAGAGAAAAAGAGAAAGGAGGTAGAGGAAAACAAAGAAATATATAAATCATGATATCGTAAACTGAAAGAAATGATAACAAACAAGAAACGCAGGCTTTGTCTGATATAGAAAATCAATTAAAATATGGACAGAGAATAAATAGAGAAATTCATCAAACTTATATAAAAGTAATCGTAGCTAAAATCAAGCAGCCGTACTCCGGAAAAGTAATAATCGACATGGCAATAAAATACAAAATGCAACATACTGAAGAATATTTTTTTTTTTTTATACGAAGAGGAAAAAAATAATTCAGAAATCAGAGAATTAGACGTAGATAGGAAAAGATAGAGATAAAGATAATGTGAGAAAGAGAGGGCGAGGATGGATGTATAGGAGCGAGAGCGAGATCCGTTCCTGTAAAGGAATCAAAAACACATTCATATAAAATATGCAAGCATTGTCAAAAATTGTTTATGTCTGATGCACCACAAAATGCGTAGAGGTTGAAGTACACCGTACGTGGGGCTCAAAAAATGTTGTTCCCACCTGCTCCTGGAAGTTCAAAAAACATCACTTCCCTTTTGAAAAACATTCACAATTAATAATGTTAGTTGAATTAATTAAAGATCATTAGTTTCCTCCGAACGTTTCCATCTCTTTTTGTCATGTCTCTTATTTTATCATCGTTTTGCATTCTTTCCTTTCCATTTTTTTCCCGTTTTCTCCAACAACGCGTAACACGTACAAAAATCACACACATCCTTTTCTCGGCTACTTTTGGGAAAAGTATGAAAAGTGCACACTCGTTCGCGTCCGGTCGGCCGTGCCCACGCACGGTAGCGGGCCGATCCGCACGCGTTTCTTTTTTTTTTTTCCTCTGCAAATCCACACGCGTCGGCATTTTGCAACTTCGCCAAATTGATCGAAAATCATGATTGGCGTCGCGGCACAAAACGCGGAAAACGCGGCAAAACGAACGGCGAACAAAGAAAATGAAGTGAAGAGAAAAAGAAGGACGGAAAAGAAAAAAAAGTATGTATGCGCGCGCGTTTCTTTCTTGTTTTTTTTTTCTCTTTTCTTTTCGACCGCTCATACTCGGTAAACTCGACGACCGATTTACGACGAGAAGTGAATGAAAAAACTGGACAAGAGGCTTCGTTTGGAATCATTTAAAAAGGTACTCGCGCCGCGAGTATGTTCTCAATAGAGAGAATGAGAGAGACAGAGAGAGAGTGTTTTGTTGCAAAAATAGCCCGAACGGTCGATCGATTCAGGTACATGAAGCGTTTGAGGAAATCAGGCATAGCTAAGTATTTACCATAGTGAACACATTGTGCATATCAATGGGAATTAAAAAGTTCTATACATGTGCCGTAAAAAGGAAACTCATTTCGTTGCATATTAGTGATGAGAGAAATAATTGCCGACCAAACGTATATTAGTATACAAGTTTATCCGCTCAGCAACAAAACGGATTCGTGTTAAATGTAACGTAAGTCAACGCAAACGTACAATATATATATATATATATCGGCAGAAGGTGTACACTCAATTTTTATATTTATATACGAGATCATATATATATATACGTATATATGTATATATATAAATAGTATAATATACTACGTATATAGCCTACACATTCCTGGGACACGCGACACTTGTTCGGGACGAGTAGAATCCGAATCCGCAGGATATCATTCTTGAAAGAAATGTCGCGTACAACATTATTAAATATGATTTAATTACTGCAGCAAAGATTATTAGATGATGCGCGTGGCGTTAATATCGCTTATATTGCTGAGACTTTTTCCGTTTCCGAGGTTATCGGGTGTATCTGAGAGCAAAAGAAGCTGGCAAGCCGCAAAGAAAAATTGCAAGCCTCGCCCACGAAAAAGTGGGTGTGTTCCAGGAAAACGATGCTGTCCATACTGCTAAAGAGAGACGATATGTAGATCAGCGATTTAATTTGGATACTCACGTCTAGGGGCTTCTTTAACACGATCCAACCAGACTCTGGTTGGATCTCAAAGTACTCCAGATTCTGCTCGTTGTTGGGTGAGCTCAGCGAGTAAACGATCGCGCCGTTGTTGTCAGCATCCTCGTCGGATGCCGACACTCTTAGTATGTTTGTACCAATGCTCGCGTCCTGCTTCACGTTCTCCACATATCTCTGCGAAAGGTCAAAAGATAATCGTTAATTCGAGATTTTTAGAGATATCGTGAGATATTTAATTTAATCACGTAAAGATCATTAATTTAATTACATCTTTTTTGTGAGGGTGTAAGAGACATGGGCGTCCGCAGGAGGGGGAGGGGCAAAAGGGGCATTTACTTCCCTCCCCCTGGAATAAGAATTTAGAATTTGCTCTCTCATTTTTACTTCTCATTAAAAAAAATAAATATGTTTGTTAAATGTGAGAGAGCTAAAGTACAACACAGGTACCAGGGGTCGGTCGTATTTAAAATAACATTATTTAAAATATGTATTTTAAATAACAAAAAGTAAAAGAGTTATTTAATATTTATTATTTTAAATAACTTCTAATCTATTTTATATTTAATATTTTAAATATATGTTTTTGGAATCTATTTTATATTTTTCATTTTAAATAAGTCGTGTTTCTGGAATCTATTTTATATTTGTTATTTTAAATAGGTTATATCAATTACTTTGCCGACTTATGCTTATCAAGGATCAGTCCTATTTAAAAAAACATTTAAAATATGTATTTTAAATAAAAAAAAGTGAAAGAATTATTTAGTATTTATTATTCTAAATAATTTCTTCTGATCTATTTTTTATTTAATATTTTAAATATATTTTTGGAATCTATTTTATATTTTTTATTTTAAATAAGTCGTATCAGTTTTCTATTGCCCCCTGCGATATTTTATTTCAAATAAGTTTCCGGAATCTATTTTATATTTGTTATTTTAAATAAGTTGTATCAGTTATTTTACCGACCCCGAACAGGTACACAACGTTCGGACATTTGCTCCTTGCGATAGTTCGTACTAATAATTTAGATCATGCCCCCCTCTAGAAAAAATCTTGCTGACGCCCTTGCAAAGAGACAATTTACTACAATCAACGTTAAGATCGAAAATTGTAAAATATTTAGGATTGATAGAATATTATAAAATCAAAACTGAAAATTGTTTACAAAATTGAAAATTGTAAAATATTTAGGATAGTTAAACGAGCTTCTTTCACGAAGCGTTATTTGTAATTTAATTTCTGATTTTTGGCGAAATTTTAATGGCTGAAAAAGATATAGTGAAAAACTAACTCAAATATTCACGAGTTTAAAGTAGAAATGGGTCGAGTCCATAATTTACGAGATCCACTTTAGATATGGTTTCGTGTTGCGGACTTTACAAAATTATGGGCTTGCTCTCCGCTCTCTTGCTATACAAATTCTCCGTAAACATACATATTAAATCGATGAAGGGCAGAATGTATGCCCTTTGGTCGCGTGAACGCGATAAAACTAGCGTAAAGTTGCACCGCGTGCGAAAAATTCTTCAGTCACATGCGTCGAAGCATAACGCACTGATGGGTGACTTCTCGTCACGCTCAGTCCTTACTTCCGGACATCTGCTGTCGCGTTTCTAACCCGTATGGTTTCCTAAATGCTTCGCTGTGGGGTTGAGTGTACCCACCTGTCGGTCAAACAACGGCGGGTTGTCGTTCACGTCTGTTATTTCGACGGTAAACGAGCAAACACCTTCCAACGAGGGCTCGCCCTGATCCGTTGCCTTAACGGTGACGGATACAAATTTTCCGTCGTCGCCTTCGCGATCGAACACCTAAAAGAACAGTCGTTTCCGTTACTATAATACAGTGCAAATACACATTAACGAAATCTTATCTACAGTATAATATTTGTGAGTAGTTTGCAAAATATAAAATTGAAAATTGCTACAAAATAATCGAAACTAGAGGAAAAATTGCTTTTGTATAGGAAACAATTATAAACTATGCGATTAAATCAACAACTCAAGTTTTATTATATTTTGGGGAGAAACACAAAATTGATCCTATAGAATTTGCTGTTCACATTTGATACAATTAACAAAATTTATTTAAGGTAGGGCATTTGAAACAAAACACCAGAATATATCAAAAACTAAATCCGGTAGGTATAAAAATATTTCAGACAAAAGATTTGCATGATTTGAAGGGGGCAAATAATGAAATAAAATCAGTTTTTCAAAAAATCGATTTTTCAAAGTCACATGGAGGTTATCTCCATTTTTTTTTAATGGAATGATATGATTTTTTTTACATATGATTCGTCTAATTATTCTGCATAAAAGTATTAAGGTAAAATTATCGAAAAATCAATACTCTACGAGATATTTTATATCTTATTGTGCCACATTTCAACATAAAATATGAAATACTCGTAAACTATTGATTTCTTGATAATTGTATCTTAATACTTTTATGCATAATATGAAAATCATACAACTTTTATCGAAAACATTTTTATCTATTGGGTTTAGTTTCCGACATATTCCGGTGTTTTGTTTTAGATGCTCCACCCTGTATATTCTCATACTGTTTCTGATTGACATATAATGAAATGGATATTAAAAAAAAAAAGAATAATAGAACCGTGTAAAAAAATGCCAGCGCATATATTAATGCAATAATATCTGTTTTGTTAGAAACCTTTATGTATTTGCGGCACGAACAGTAATTAAAATGTTAAGTGCCTTGCATGTTAAGTACCTTATCGTTCGGTCTACGATACGTACAAAAGATGGAAGAGTAGAGTTAGAGTTAATGATTGTTAGAGGTTGTTTAATACATTTAGCACACTACCTGAATGCACTCTCCAACGCGAATTGCATTGGTATTGTCTTTTAAAGCTGATATATTCCGATACAATCAACGCAATATTTTATGGCTTTATCAGACATGTTTGCTTGTTACTTTAGATCAAATATAGAGAAGTTTGAAAATAAACCTATTTTATGTAACTGAATGTTAATGTAAATATTAAAAATAAAATATGAAATAAATATATCGTAAAATATAATGTTAAATACAGATGTATTTTAGAAATTTTCATCAGTAAAATAGAATTAAAATAGACGACCTATTAATTGTACCTTATTAGTCAAGACCTGGCCGGTTTCTTCGTCAACGGTAAACTTCGTGCCCTTCTGATTAGGCTGTTGCACGATCGAGTACTTGACTTGTCCGTTGACGCCCTTATCCTCATCAGTCGCCTGCACCTTAATGACCGTGCTGCCGTTCGGCGCGCCTTCCTCGACTTTCGGATAATACATCCCGCACTCCTTGAATACCGGCTTATTGTCGTTCACGTCGGTTATAAAGACGACGACCACCGCGGTGCTGGTGTGAATGGTCTTGTCGCCGTTCGGACAACACGCGCCGTCGTCCAGCGCGGTGACGTTCAGCTCGTACTTGTCCCGATCCAGGGAGATCTCCTTCCCGTGAAGACGAATCACCCCCGTGATCTCCTCGATCACGAACTGCCCCGACGTGGTGTTCCCGCCGACGAAGCGGAAGCGCACGTTGTCGCCGTCCTTGTCGGACGCCACCACGGTGGTGACCAGGGTGTTCGGTCCGGCGTTCTCGTCGACGTTAGGCGTGTAGACCTGCTGCGAGAACTTCGGCTCCTCGTCGTTTTTATTCTTCGTGTATATCCGCACCGTCGCCGTGCCGGTTTTCGACGGCTCGCCTGAAAAACAAAGCCCGCGTTTAATTATTTATCGATTCAACGGCGGAATCGCCGTTCCGACTGAATTAATAATCAGCAGTAGTGCAGAGACGTTTGCAGAGAGCGCGACCGTACAGGAGATGCATGGCTTTTTAATCCGCTTAAAAACACGATCGGAAATCGCGAACGTAACGCGTGACGCGTATACCTATTTATTTAAGCGTCACGAATCGTACCATGGTAATTTAAATTATTGAATTCACGGGAGATGTGGCGCGCGTGTTACAAGGAATATTTACTGCAACGTCAAATTTCCCCGATATGAAATACACTACGTGGACGCGCAATAAATATAAGCGCACGTGCTATTCGTGCCAATTCGACCGCTTTATTTCCAATTAAGCGCCGCGACTTGTTTGAAAACCACCTCCCCTCCCCCCCGCATTCGCGCCGTGTGTATGCAAATAACGCGAATTCGCGTCTACGGGATGTGTGCTTTATCCCCGTGTGCGACGCGAGACGGGAATTTGAAGCTCGTTTGAAAACCAAATCCGTGAGATTTAGCCGCTCAGGCCGATCCCCGGCTTGCTGACGCTGAAGGCCGATTTCTGCTTTATACGTGACCAAATCACCGGGTAACACCGAGCGTCGACTTTACGATGTTTTTGAATTTCTCAAAGCGAAGCACAGACAGTCGAGCGAGTTCGGTGATCATCCGCGGACGTAAGCCGACGAAATGCGATGAAACAAACGAGTTAGAAACGAGTTACGCATCGGTTTCGATTAAAAAGTAGCGAATGAACGATTGAATTGAACTTGATTAACGCGAAACATATATTTTTCGATAATTATAGAGTTGTATGTCATAATCCAAGCGCATCTCCCACGATTTGTTCTTTCTTCTGCGTGGCTTACCCTTATCCTTAGCGGTAACGATGAATTCGTAGTAGGCATTATTATTGTCCGCATCCAGCTGCTTATTATTGACAATAATACCGTTGGAATCCACGCTGAAGTGATCGTCGGATACCAGATACTCTATTTCCGCGTTTGCTCCCGAATCGGCGTCGGTTGCTTTGACCTTCAGTATATTCGTGCCCAACGGGATGTCCTCGTCGACGTTGTGAGCTTGGTAATCCGGTAGCTCGAACTTAGGAGCATTATCGTTGACGTCCGACACCCGAATTGTAAGCTAAAAATTAATATGATATCGTAAAAGGTGATTAAACCGGTGAAACATATTAATTCGATATTCGTTTACAAATGAACGTTCAACAAGTACAGAGAAGATTACGCTCGTAATCTGCAGATTTTGATGCATATGTGTATGTATGTGTGTGTGTGTGTGTGTGTGCGTACTACATTTTCCGAGGGAAGGAATTGTTATTCTTCGCGGAAAACAACAGAGTTCGAGAAACATAAATCCAGTTACCTCGACCGATGTCGAGAAACCACCAGAGTCCTCCGTGGCCGTCACTATCAGAGAATAAATATGGGGCTGCCGCAGATCTTCGAAATCCAGTTCTTTCGCAAGTTTCACAATTCCGGAAGTCGGTCCGATGTTGAACGTACCCGCGGCTCCTTGACCTTGCGCCTTCAGCGTGTAGCGTATCTCTCGATCGGCGAACGACTTGGCTTTCACCGATATTATGCTGAAAAGTTTGAACACGTGACACTCGCGCACGAAACATCCCGCGGGCTTGGCAGCTCAGGAATAAGCAAAGCTCCACGGGTATATGGGAATAAATTTTGTGCGGGAATCTTGATTATTTGTCACGCGAACGGGCAACTCCTGGTTAAATTTCGATCGGACTTGGAAAAGTCAACTGACCCCAAAGACAAACAGTTCCGGCAGTAAAGTGGACCGAAGTCAAACAGTTCGATATTCAAATGCAAGCAATCTTGTACAAATAATGCCGTTGAGAGCAAATAAAAAATGTTAGCGAGCCGAACGTGGAAAAACAATCATGTAAAAATAGCTAAACGTAAACTCGCTTGTATCCTGTAAACGGTTAATTTTTTAAAAAAGAAATTAAATATTTTATATATTTGTTATATAGTTTTAATTAAATTGTTTATAAACTGAAAGAGCCACTATAAAAGACAACTTTTTTCAAAAGCGCCATGTAATTTGCGACAGTAACAATTTATGGTAAAAGCACCGTCATGGAAAAATCTATTTTTTTTATTTTTTTTATTTTTTAGAGTTAACAATATTCCAGGAATCAAAATCGATCTGTTCCAAAGTTGCCGAAATTATTTATAATGATGCAGAAACGTCTTGAAAAAAAAAATTCAGACCGAGACCAGATTTTCGGTAAATTCAAAACGAAAGAGTTAATTGGCTGTTGGGAGGGACTTGCGTACTAACTCGGAGTCTTTCTTCTGGTTTTCCGGTATCTCGGCCTCGTACGCCGTCATATAGAACTGCGGTGCGCGTTTTCCACCGACGATCGATAGTCTCTCCTCAGGAGTCGACTGGAAACGCCTCTCGTCGATACGGCCGTTCTGATCCTCGGCTTTCACGTAAAGGACGTACTCCATATCCAGCTGGAAGAGGTCGGTACCTCGAGTACGTACTACTCCTGATCTCTCGTCGACCTCAAAGCGACCGCCAGCTGCGTGCAATATAATTAATTAATTGATTAATTAATTAATTAAACGAGTCGGTTAGGACACCTTATCTGCTTTAGTTCCGCCAATAAAAATCTCGTAATGGGCCAATATTGATTACACGATAATAATATTACGATTTCTAGTTTTCGTTTAGTATTCAGGATCAGAATTAAAATTGAATGAAAATTTAATTAAAATAATGACTGAATCCGTAAGTAGAAAAGTGGAAATTGAGAACCAAGCAATACTTAACAATAATTTAACTTCAGTGTTGAATTTTATTATATTTAAGTTATTATCTGTCTGTTTAATACACTGGGCGCATTGCATTAATAACGCAGAATGGATTTATATTTTACATTATACCGCGAAATAAAAATTGTTTGTGATATGGAAGCGCGATTATTGTGGGAAAGCATTCGGCGTAATGGCATCATTACTATATAATCCTGTAAATTGCGGAATATGATACTAGGTCGCCGTTGTAATCATCAGGTGCATTTTCGATGAGAACAATGCGCGATTTTACGCCGATGTGATGCATGTAGATTAATAATTAGGCCGTTTGTGATCGTTCTATATGTTTCTATGCGGCGTTTGTTAAATTCGACATATATTTCTCTTGTAATTAATGAAAACGTTCAACTGTTCAATTGACACAATATTCTCGTTTAATGAAAAATTCAGTAGTGAATTCTCCATGTTTTACTTATACAAACGAGATAATTAGTCTGTCTAATTGCTAGTAATATAACATTTGTCAAAAGAGCAAGCTTTCATATATTCTTCTGCCAAAAATTAATTTCTTCCTGCAATGAAATAAATTACACATACACATGCAACGTTATGTTGATAAAAAAGCTGTGTACTAATTATTTTTTACGATATGCAATTGTGTATTTTTGTAAAAGATTAATTGATTAGCTTGGATTATCATAACGTATGAGTTTTATAACAATTGCTGTGTTTACAAGTATAAAATTAATTATACACGTACACCGGTAAGACAAACAGCATAAAATACGAACTTGAATATGAACATAGAGGGATATTTTATGTAAAATGTTTTTAATTTTAACATCTTTACATTCAACTTTTCGTTCTCGTGAAAGGATCAATTATTCATTAAAGTAGAGATTTATTGAATTTTGTTTTAGTGTACGATGTTATATTGATATTGGAAATTGTTTCTTTTATCCAATTTTTCAAATGTAACATAAATTCGAAAACATTTAACGTAAATATTGCTTAAATATTGTCTAAATGGATTGTCGATATATAGCAATCATCGAGTTTTCTAGAAAGCTTAAAGCATCCCACGTGCGTTTTATCTTCTTTCCGCCGTGTGATTAATCTCGTTCTTTATTATATTACATAACTATCAGCGGTGCGCGGAACGTAAGCGTTAATGCTCGAAATATCGAATCTCGATTACTCGTGATATTACGTACTTCGATCTCGCACGATGAAGTAATGGATGTTGTGGTCGGTGTCAGGATCCCTGGCTTGTAGGGTGAACACGTGAGTGTTCGGCGGTGCGTTCAGCTGAACGACCGTTTGCATCGGTAGTGGCCGATTAATGAAATACGGAGGCTCGTCATTCACATCCTTCATGTTGATGATGACGCGCTGATTGTCGGTATCTATAACGTCACATCGATTATCGCGTATACGTAGCAGCCACGCGAACGCATTAACAATGTAGAGCGGCATCGCTGGTGCGCCACTTGCGAAATTTTAATCGCTATTGCAACGCTGTTTTCAATGCTACTTTTTAATAGAGCACTTCGAAGATTAACGATCGCGAAGTGAATCTACGAAGTATATAACCGCACAAATGAAATATAGATGTATTATTCTTTTGTTATGTTTTACACGAGAGATATTAAATTATAGACTTTATAAGAAAATAATATTGCTGGGAAAAAATATATTTAATTACACAGATTCTTTCATATTGCTAGCAGTTATTCTTTTTCAATATGAGAGATTCAATTAGAAACAACATTCCCCTTTTTTGTGCAAATATAGATTATATATGTATTCCCAGTTTTTTTTTGTATGGCAATAGCATTTGTTGCAGCGTTGATTGATAACAATAATTCATTTTGCAATGTCTAAAATACTACTCGAAGCGTATGAGCAATAGGAATGCGCTTCTACAGAAAGATCTTTTGAGAGACATGATTCAGAAAATGCAATGTGAAAGCGATATGAGATATATTAATGTTTGACTTATTTGCTTAATATATGTATAATACAAATGGGCGAAGTAGAGATTGCTACTTACATTGAAATCCTTTGGAAACCGATGATGCGAGAAAAGAAAAGAGTTATAATTAATATTGGAAATATATACTTGCGAGAAATATATTTTCCGAGATACGGCAGACAGATACGGCAATAAATATTTTATATAATAAATTGCAATCATATAATAATATTAATTCACAATACATAGATAAAAGAAAATGTATTATAAATATCTATATAATTTTTTAATTTTGTCATTATATATACAGTACCTCCTAAATAATTAAAACTCGAGGACAAAATTTTGATATCAGAAACGAGTGAAAAGGAAACGTGGAAGGTTTTGTATCCTTGAATATTTGTTGCCGTGTATACATATTTACAATCTTGCATATATCTGCAAAGAATTAATAACGTTTCTATTCACATTCACCTATACGAGACGAGAGATACCGCACCCTTTAAACAGAGCCCCGAAGAAGAGCATGAATTAAAGAAAAGCGTGAATGTGTACGCGCGAACGTGGGCCATGAAATGTGCCAGTTGAAACTATCGTCAGGCAATATTTATCGAAATAAAATTTTACCATCGTAATACGGGCACGGGACACCGGGTGGATATCGCACGCACGGCTCTTCACATGCGGAGAATACCGAAGCAAAAATTAATTAAACAATACTAAAGACCATCGAAAAAATATTAACATCCAAATACCATAAGTCATATTATAAAATGCAATCAAAAGCGAAATTACGCAAAATAAATATTTTTCAGAAAATATCTTCTACAATAAGCGATAAAATTCATTTAATTAAAATGCGAAAACAATTTTTTCGCAAAAAATAAACATCCAAAAATAAACATCAATTATCGGAAGATATATTTATAGGTAAAATTGATTGAAAATCTTTGTGATAGTACCTGTACCTGTGTTCGTAATAGTAACCCAGAAATCGATCGTCTTTTCCGGGCCCAGCTCCTCGTAGTCCCACTTCTGTTTGACCATTACAGAGCCATTGGCGCCCACGGTGACCCACTTGTTCTCATCTCTTATCTTGTACGTCTCCTTCTCGTTTTCCTTCTCGAGATAAAACGCGATCTTTCCCTCGATATTTCCGTCCGCCTCCGTGAAGTCGACTTTCTTCGTCGGTCGCACCGCCCTGGTGACCCGTCTCTTCTGTATACGATGCACTTCCGGCGGATCGTCCGGTTCCGAGGTGAGGAACCTCACGATAACCTTGGCCGGTTTCTCGGCGCTGCGGCTTGGCGTGCGTAGGTCGTGCGCCTCGACGACCAGCTCGCACTCGCTGTCCTGCTCCGGATTGACTTCCGGCTCGCCGGCCAGCAGCAATTCCCCGGTCTGCGGCACGACGATCAGCAGGCTACTAGGCGTGACCAGCTTGTACGCGACCTTGTCGCCGTCGGCGTCCTTGGCCGTGACTTTGCCCACGGTGGAGAACCTCTTCCAGCCGGGCTGCGCCACATTACCCTTGCGCAGATTGTCCAGATTGGTCGGTCTGATCTCGAATACGTACAGCTCGCGCTCGAAGATCGGGCTGTTGTCGTTCTGATCGAGCACGTGAACGATGCCGCTGATCTTCGAGGTGCTGAGGAAGTTGCCGTCCGACGCGTGTATCACGACGGTGTAGACGCCGCGAATCTCGCGATCGAGAGGCTTCGCGGTGACCACCCTTACGCCCTGCATCTGACTCTTCAGGGTGAGATTGAAGCCGGTGTCATTGGACTCGCTCTCGCGAAGGGCGAACGGACGTTCCCCGTTGTCGCCCGGCAGGATCTTGTAGTGCACCGGAAAGCTACCGCGCGCCCGCAGAACCGGAAATCCGTCTATCCGCGTGCCGATCGGCGAGTTCTCCGGCACCTCGCCCTCGCCCAGACGGTCGTGCGAGAAGGTCAGCATGTTCCGGCGATTGATGACGTAGAGGTGAAGGTCGTGGGTCTGCGTGCCGTTGGCCAGCTCCTCCAGTACGATCAGGTTCACCGGACGATCCACCAGCGGCGTCAGGTCCGACGTTGTCATCACCAGGCCGTTGCCCAGCACGGTGAAGTACTTGGAGAAACCGGTCTCCAGAAGACGGAAGTTGGAGGCGCGACTCGCGTCGCGCCGGAATTGCGTCACCTCGTAACCCGGGTAGACATCGTGCGGCAACACGGCTACCTTGGCATAGATGACGGAAGTGATTGCCAGTAGGAAGACGATGACTCGTGCACGCCACATCCTGCTCTGTTTGTACTGCTCTCCTGCTCTCTATCCTCTCGCGCTCTCTCTTTCTCTCTCTCTTTCTGTCAGTACGCCAGGTACCTTTACTAGAGCATCAGTGTTGACGCCAACTGAAAGTAGAGCACAGAGAAAACTGTTAGTCAAGAAAATGAAATTCGCTAGATAAATATGAGAACTACGCTTGAGAAATAAAATACTGACGAGTTTTGATGAACGATGACGCAGATAGAAAGAAAAATAAAAAATTGGTGATGTATTAAGATATTATTTAACTTAAAATTTTCGCATTTTCTTTAGATTCAAGAAACAGATTACTCGCAATAAGTCATGTATAATATGTCACCAGAAGGGGTTATATTTAATTAATTTATCTTAATACTTGAATATTATATAATTATACGAATTCATTATTACATATTTTTAGATTTCTTTAGATTTCTTAATTTATCTTAACACTTGAATATTATATAATTATACGAATTCATTATTACATATTTTTAGATTTCTTTAGCTGTCAGTATTATGAGAAAAGTCTATCTAACATTTGGATCAGTGGATGTCTAAATGTTTCGATTAATAACAGGCAGACGGCAAGGTATTGCGCTGCTTGTACCACTTTGTGTATGTGACAAATATGCGCGCATGATGTATGAATTTATTGAAACAAATGAATTAACATAGCGATAATGAGGCCATGATGGCTAATGTCCGCGTTTAAGCGCAGTGATTTTGCATGCATTTTCAATCATTGCATTTGGAATTTGAACAGCCGGGCCGTAAATTCATTACGCGTGAACAATTTACGCGCGCATCCTGTGACGCGCCCTATATGACGACATTTATATATGTTCGCGTGCAATTACACGCGCGTCGGCCGCAACGTGAGAAAGCCCCCCTCATATAACGTCATTAACGTGCCTCGCACAAAAGCTCATGACCCGCGCTTACGTATTGGCAGCAACGCAGCAAATTAACCTTAATTTTATTTTCGATCGAACACTCCCTGTACACGGCCGTAACGTGCATTTAATAGTCAGCTTCCTAACGTAGCTCGTTGTGAAGTGTATCGAGTGCGCCTCACAACAAGCACACCGTCATTTCTTTTTTTCCTCAAAGAGTTTAATGATAGATACGAGGAAAATATGAATTAATAAAATTCGGTATGAAATTTTTCTCGATCTCGTGACGCATTAACTCGTTTTAATTTTAAGAACACGAGCGTCGAAAAGTTTCGACAAAATTAAACTATACATTATATTCTCGAATAACACGATTATTCGATCGGAGAAATGATATTTTGATTTAATTAATTTGAAGTTGATAATAATACCAACCGGTGTGTTAATTTTATTTCACGAAAATTGTCATATCATGATTATTATATAATAAATTTTATATTAATGCCATACGCGTAACACGATATAAATAGCGTAGAGCTCCCGTGAAATCTAATATGATCTCGTATATCTTTTCGAAATGCGACTATCTTAATCTTGCGCTTTATATTCAATTACGGCGAGACTACTGTTATCATTCGCATAAAATCCGCATAGCAGGGAACGCTTACAATTTCGGTATTATGATAATACTCCGGGAAAGAGGAAACACCGTAATTCTAAAGATAAAGACGCAAGCCACATGTATAACAGTGCAAATTAAGCAATATGAATGGTAATTCCACGTTTACGGTAATGACTGAATCAAACTTTTTATCAGACATAATTTTAGTTTATTATATTAATGCTCGTCTTTTAATGTCTATCCTAATTAAAATTTGAAAAGAATTGAATTTCTTATCAACGTAAAAATAATTAGGCCAAAGACCTAATGTAATGTATCGCGATACATTGTATGAATAAATAATTATCGAACATCCATTAGATTTGCTCGTCTTTGGCCTAATTATTTTTACGTTGTTATTATATCGAGCGGAATATTTTATCATTTGTTGCGTGAATTTCTTATGTTTCATCTGTCATTTTATTCTTTTCGAAGTTTGAAATAAAACGATTTGATTGAGAGTAAAACATATGTTGTGAAGTAAATGCGGGCTTGAAAATCTGAATTAGGCAAATTTTAATTAAAATTAAATTGTTTACAAGTCGTATCTCGATTAAATGTATGCTGTAAGAAAGCAGCTTAAAGTGATTGAACTGTAAGATAAAGTTTGACGGGCAACGCGCCTTTGGTTGTCATAAACAGCGCAGGATGCGATGAACAATGTCCGCGTGTACCGGAAATAAGAACCGGCGCGTACGAGTTGACCATTGTCATTTAGTAACCCTCCGTTCCATTTGATTCTATTCACGCCCCGAGAGAACCGGATGTGAGGTCAGCCGCGGCTCGTTTAAGTTTGAAACCGCTCCGACGGCCGTACCGAAAAAAGAAATGTGCGAACATAACTGTCTTTGTGATGTAGTGCAGTTGTAACGTGAGCGGCAATATTGGACACGATATTATCTCCGTGCTCTAATATCATACGAAATAAAATTTATATTTTTTACGGTTCTATATATATTGATTGATTGCTAGAGAAGACATACGGAAATTGTCAGCAAATGAAAAATTAAAACATGAACGAATCAAATGTAATATGAGCTTTTAAATAATCGAAAATTTTATTGATTAATAATTTGATCGATAATCTTCCTATAATAATTCAATTAACCTGACACGTAATTAATTTAAAATAGGATAATGTAATTTTTTTTAAACATTTGCAATGTTTGATTAAAAAAAGTAATAAAACATTCTTTACCACTATTCTGCAAAAGCTTAAATCACTTTTTCATTAAAAGTGCGCAAACGTTAATCTTGTACGAGAGCAAATAAAGGTAGAAAAAATCGGTACACATTCGACTTTCAGTGTGTATTTGGATAATATTCTTTCGGCCACGTAAATTAATCTCGGCTCGCAATATTATTACACCAATCTACAAAACGCGCCAGAAGTGCGCGCGTCTGCATCCCTGAAAATTATTTCGCGCAGTCCGAGTCTAGTTTGCATGTTGCCCGGCTTCCCTTACTTTTTTTGTCCGCCTTCTCTTCCCTAGTTTTTACACGTTCTTTCACGTACAAGAGTTGCAAGCAAACGTTGTAACATCGCTTCCGAAAGCACCCGCTATTCCGCCAACTGTTGCGTTAACAGCGTACACGGAATCTCTCGCAATTGCACGCGCAACGACAACAAATTCACGTATGCGTCGTCCATTCGCGCGAGCGGCGCGACACGCGCGCGCGAACCGCCGCCGAATGTCCTTTGTGCGCAAACCGCGCACTCGCAACGAGACAATACCGCAGAGTGTTTTCAAGAACTCGATCCACACCGCACGGGCGACTGTTTCTAACAACGTATCAGGTCCCGCATCCTCCCGCGCGGCAACCATCCGCGCGATGCAGGTCGCGCAAGAGTTTGCGACCCTCCCTCCGATACCGCGATACGCGTAATGCAAGGGATCCAATTCAAATTCGAAACAACCAGCCGCCACAAACACGCGAACAAATCTTGAGAGCGAACCTCGACGATGATGGAGAGATCGTATTCTTAGAGTAAGCAAAAGTATCGGGGAGTAGTCGTGGTCTTCAAACAAGTGGTGCTTGTTCGCTTGTTTAAACCACAAGTCAGAATTGCTCTTGGACTCGTGTACTTGTCAATAAAAAAGGAGCAACTTGAAGGAATTCACAATAAGGCTGTTATTTTAAGAGAAAGCACATTAACTTTCTTTTAAGGGAAGCGCAGCCGTTTGTTTGGTCGATAAAGATCCGATATCTATTTTAACTTCGCGAAACTTTTAATCGAGTGTAAAATTATTATTATTCCGCGAGAAATTACTGTATATTTAATTATCTGCATACACGGGCTCCTAATTTAACTGAACACTGATAACTTTTTGCAACGAATGAATTCGTTTGATCAAGTAATACGGGAGTTTAAAAGCGAAATTCGCGCTGGCTCAAATATAACCAAATATAGCTTTGCTTCGAATTTGTTTAAATTCATCACAAATTATCGTTGCGTTAAATTTATAATATCTATTTCCTTTAATTTATAATAATTTATGGCGCGTTTTCCAAATAAAATAAAAATTCAGAAAACGCGTATATGCGTCGGTGTTTTTTTTTTTTTGTTTATCCGGGCAGTGTCAAGGTTTAATTCAGTACGTTTGAACGTTGCATGGATATGACATTTTAATACCAAGTACCTATTCAATACTTACTCGAAAACTCTTCTAATTGATTTCTTGACAACTGAATCGCGTTAGCTGCAGCGATACGTATTGAATTAACCCACCGCTATGTCATCTCTGAATCTATTTTCGTCGTATAGTCGATACTCGCACACATTTGCAACCCGTTTATACGCCCGCGCAGAATAATTCTCTCTCTCTCTCTCTCTCTCCCTCTCTCATTCTCTCTAGTGTTCCCAATCTCCTCTCAGTCATCTCCCCAGCGGCCTCTCCTGTCTCGAGAAGTCGAGACCTCGAGTCCCTCGGAGGGACCGGAGTCGAGGGCCCCGCGGCCCCGGGAGCAGATGCTCCGTCGGTCTGCAAGCCTACGTTATACGGTTAAAACCGACGGAACACGACACCTAATCCCTCCTCGAAACGTATTAAGTGACTTCAGCTGGGACAGCCGGGGGCCGGGAGCTCTCGAGCAACAGAAAACGATACATTCGCGCGCGGCCCTCGTAAAAAGAGCCCGGCTTATTCCGGCGCACTGACCTTGCGAGATCGGCGATGCGAGATCGCGGGGCGTGATGCACCCGCATAAGGCGCCTTGGCCCTTTCCGGAGATAGTCGGCCGGAATAGCGTCTCGAGTTTTTCTCACGAGCGAACGAGGCAATCGCGAGATAGATGCTTAGTCTTTTTAAATAGTTTTTTGAAATCGAAAAGAGCTAATTCTCACTTGTTTGCTAAGTCGCGTGTTGAATTTGTAAGTCGCGTCTAATCGGTGACGTTACGAGGAAATATATTTGCAGTGACTTTTCTTAACATTTAATTAAGAGTGACACATTTTTTTTTTTTAATGAAATAAGCGCGAATTTAAATGAAGATTAACATTAGAACTTTTGGTAGAATATATTATAATACATTTTTAGGTTTTGAATATATTTTAATTATATTTTATATTAAATATCATATCAAATTATTGAATAGGAAATAATATGGCGCAATTACTGATAACATAATATCCAATTTAAACCTATTTTGTAGAGAATTTTGAAATGTCATTTGCACAATCATATTCTTCAATTATTGATTATCGTGTATCATTATTACCGGAAATTTGATTATTACCCTTTGCTCCAGTTTTCTCTGATGTAAAATATATATTACATTTATTCTATTCTTAGTTGAGTAAATAATAAAATTAAATGACTAATTAATGAATTGAGCCATGCAACTATTTGGGGAAATTGTTACACAAAAAAATCTGAATTGAATATTTAACAAATCGTTTGATTGCAAGTTAATCATGGAAGAGACAATGTAGACAATGTAATCAAAACATTGCATGTATCACATGATATCAACAGTTATATATAAAATGCCATATTATGTGAAATGTATTAATTTTGTGATACATTGTTATATTTCAATGAATATCTCTAAAGCGTTGAGAAAGCAATGAATTAATTGATTAATTGAAGTAAAAATGTCTTGATTTTTGTATTTATAACAGTTTGTGTTTTAACACAGTATTTATAACAGTTTTTGTGTTATAACAAAAGAAATAGTTTTTGTTCTGATAAGAAGATTACGTAAGAAATGTTGGTTGTGTCATTTTTATTTACATAAATATGTAAAAGAATCAAACTTTTTTTTATGGTTCTTTGTTTTTATTACTAATGCACGATTATCGCTAACAGCAAAGAGAGCCAATAATTTGACTTTAACCAATAGGATTAATAGCCATCCTGCAAAGTGTAAAGCCCGGTCTACAATTGCGTAAGAATAATTGTAAGTAGTTGTAGTTGTAAGAATTCGATCAATCACAATCGAATATAAGAAGAATATTTGCTGTAATTGATTCATTTCTTACAACTACAATCACTTACGATTACACAATTGTAGACCGGCTTCTATAGACTTGTCATCTATCAAAAAGAGAATGACAATTAAGCCGTCGTTGAAGCGGCGCGATTACGCGGGACGTAAGTTGCGCTACAAAGTAGGTGCAACAATGCAAAGCGTCCTCGATTTGTGAAGCTAAATACTTACAAAGTGAAACGGAAATCGTGCATTTACATCTAACAACATTCAGGAAATCAAATAATGCCATTTAATTGTACCCGATGCCCGTATTTCCGAACGAAGAGATTTACAAAGTTGTTAACGAGAATCGGCCTTGGCAAGAGTGACAACGGTATCAGAGAGCATGTAGGTTTAAGGCAATGCGATAAGAATCTTGTTGGAGTCAAGACTCGGAATTGTTGTAAACGTTAGGAAACGTTATAATATACTTTTGTGAGTGTTATGCGGGTGATTTGGACAACTGCATTTGCTGTAAGTGTTTCCTAAATCGTATTGTCTCGTCGGAGAGTACAGCACTCTTCTCTAATACTATCTCGTTCCTAGTTCTATTTTGCCCGTGGAGATAAGAGTAACAAGAAATGCGCGAAATTAAGAGGAAAACTTTGTTCCATCGCAACGCTGGAAATACCCCCCTTGTGTACCACCTTGACATGCACATACACACTGTACGAAAAGTAATAGCGCATGCATAATGTCGCGCGAGAGTAATGCATAAAACGTCGTGCAAAACAAGCGATATGTTAGACATTGCAATTTTAGTTACCAACTCAATTTATAATACGAAAACACGCACACGTATGCACACACAAATATAGTTTTTCTCACTTCTGAATGCTATTCATTTCAGAGTAAAAAATCGATTCCAATTCATTGGAAATGTTTGTCAATTTGAAGATTAAAAATAAGGCGCAAATTCTTTAAACTATTTACTGTGTATTTGATAAGCAGCAAACAAGTCGCTGCCAATAATCTATTTGAATATAGAATTCTTTAAATTTTTAGATTTATTTTATATGCTATGACGGTATTTTTATATAAATTAGTCAAGATTCTCAAGTCGAGATTCTCTGAGATTCTGCGATGTAATCCTTTTATTTTTTTGTTTTTTAACAAATTCATGAGAGTCTCCAGTCAGTATAATCTAAATTTTTCAGAAGTTTAAGCGCGAAACTCTAAAAATATACGAAAAGAATTAAAATTAAATAAATCTTACTGTTGTCACAGAATTAGATCCTCTTTCGAGAGAGATGTAATTTTAACTCTGGCTTTATTTTGCGAAATTCTCGAGAGTATTCACGAAAGAACGATATTAGAGGCGGAACTACAATTTACAGATAAAATACAGTGGACGCTGAAGCAGTTTTTTTCATGCGAAGTTTGTTGTAATTCCTGACGAAACGCGCGCTATAATAGATGAACTTCGGAAGAGCGCTCGCAACCGCTTTATAAAACCGCTCTGAATGCGTGAAATCGCGTGGGCGCGCGTACTGCCGGCCGGGGATAAATCTTGCCAGGCTAATAGGCTTATGTCACGGTTAAAACTCGCTCTCTTTAGACTGTTCGGCGCGGAAGAAAGGAGAAACTGCTGCTCTCCGCGGGTTACGACTATTTCATTCATGAAAGAGAAAAATTAGCTATCACTCATCGTCCCGCGGGAAATCTAATTTTCGTCCGAATCCATTTCACTGACTTTGGAAACCATTTCCAGAGAATTACCGATATTAATCTTTTTCTTTTCGCTGCAGTTCGCATAAAATTTCATCGCTCGCGAAATTGCTTAGAATAGACCGCGTATTGTATCGATTATATGCTTTACTTAAATTCACTTTTGCTCAATACTTGATTTCTGTCTGCGAGTTTTATAATAGAAGATTTATACAACGAATGTAAACAACGAAGTGTAACAAAGTTAAGATCGTCAGGTCCGTAAACATCTTTCATTCGCTTTTGCAGCGACTTATTCGCGGATGAAATCGTTCGGGGTGTATAATAAACTGCGAGCTGCTTCGATTCACCTTGCTTGTATAAAGGGTCGCCTCAAACGCACTTTATTCGTTCTCTATCGTAATTTCAAAGGCTCCAGTTTATAATCTTATCAGCGGGACGCGGGGCTACGATCTTTAACAACAACGGGAAGAGAGGGCTTTTAAATGCGCCAAAGAGTATATTGCCACAAACCTCTCGTGGCATAAAGCCCTCGGCTTTGTGCGTCGCGGAGTGTTCATTACGGCTGTGATTTCTATGAAGGAGCACAACGCTTTAGCCAGTTCTCAAACGCGATCGCCATCGGGACTGAGAATTTGCAGGAAGTATTTTTTTTACCTATCATTGTGCCTTAAGATTTTTTTTTTAATTATAATTACGATATATATGTAATTTAATTAGCCTTTGACATATTTATTGATTTGTTTTTAGATACATACAAAAGTAAATAGCTATAAATTCATAACAATACGAAAAATGATACGAACCATTAAAGTTATTTCTTGAAGATTTTTTATTTTATTGACATTAAAGAAATTAGACAAACGAGGTATGTGTACATAAAATAGCGGATGTTTTTCGATGTATGTTGTACGATCCATGCAAATTGGATCGTTAGAAATACGAGTGTTCACGGAGCAGGTATTTGTGCACCTACTCGCACGTGAGTATGTACAAAGAGTCGGTGCATTTGGTCGATGCACAACGTACATAAGTTCGCAGATGACTGTATAAAATGTTTCTTGGTTGACAATACCATCGTGAAATAAATATTTTTACGTCATGTAGCATGATAGTTATAAAGATAAATTTTCCATCTAAAAAGGCAGCATATCTTTTTTATAATTTAAACAGCTGTAGAGAGGGAGAGAAAGAGAGAAGGGAACAACCAATTAAAGTTGTTTTTAAACGTGGATTTCAAACGTAGGTAAAGCGCACATTTATTTGAACCCATAAGCGACTAAAATAAATCTGGAACGCACCATGATTGAAAAACATGGAACTGTAAACGACTACATTTATTTATCGTTGTTTGCCGTTGTAAATATCAAGCGGTGTACGCGGCGCGTATATTCGCAAATTACTGTGGCCACCGTGCGCATACATAACAAACTTTGATCGCCATTGATTAAAAATTGGAGTTATCTTTAAAAATATATATATATTTCTGCAAATAATCAGCTTTTACTAAAAGTAGTTACTAAAATTAGTATTGAACATATATTTAATGGAGATTACAATTTAACATTTTCTCTCATAAGAAGAGTATTTATTTCCACGTTGAAATTAAAATTATTTTTGTTCGATACGCCGAGTACATAATCAGTCAGTGCAAATATATAATTACGGGAAACGTTGCATTATATATGTATTTGCACTTTGCAGTATTTAATAAAATTGAAAAAATTGTGTTATCAATCGCGAATATTTATTGAAAATCAAAAATAAAATTCTATAAATATTGTATATAAATGAAACTACTTATATTTATTAAGAAAATGTTAGAAAATGTAATAAAATATATATATACAGTTTATGAATAAAAATCGCCAAAAATTAACACAAAAGGGGGATGCTTCATGGAATATAGGTGCTTAAATCGCGTTGCTGGCTCTATTCGGTAAATTTAGTTATTTCGATAGAGCTGTACTTGCATGCGTGCTCGCGTTTATTACGGTCGTCGAGTGTTACTCTCAATTGGAAGGCTACTGTTGGCGTTGTCGGAAAAAATATACGCTAATTGCTAGGGATACGAATTTTAATCGGACATCACTATTCGATTCAGTGTACGGCCGTACAAACCGTAGACACTGTTTGGCTGAGTGTTGTGTACCGAAACAACGTGACTCGTTGAACAAGTTACTTGATTCGATGTACTCGTATAGTCGTTGCGGAAATTATTTGACCAGTTATCGACTCGAATACGCTTGATAAAGAGATAGATTTAGTCGATAGTCCAACGTTCCCTTCTTTACTGTATTTATACTCAACATTAATTAATGCACGTTAATAAGCTGATAAAACTAAGTTTCGTTTGGGGGCACTCTTTTTTAATTAATGATTAAAGAGGTATCGAAGAGTAGAATATAAACGATTTACACGGTTCTTTATAAAAACCTGTAAGCAGCTATTATCAGTAATATCAGTTAATTAACTGGAACCATTAAAAGTGAATTAAATCTATATTGAAGTCTATATATATTAAATTGAAGGTTTTGAAAGGAAGCTCATTAAAGTTAAATCAAGCGAACTTCTGCTCTTTACGCGACTCTAGTATAAATTTCTCTCAAATGTCCAAATTATTTAAGCACATTTTTCATTAATTGTATAAAAATGTATCTGAATTTTCTTTTCTGTATTTGATGCCAGGTACGAATAATTAAACCGAAAAATTAATTCTTCATTTTTCGTGCAGAGTGCAAGCCTGTTATTATAAACATACCGGAAATCTATCTAGCGCTTGTCAGAAGCGTTGAAAACAAGATTTTTTTACGCAAGTCACGCAAGAATTTGTCGTTCAACAAAGCTTCCTCGGCATTTCATTCCACGCGCCGATGACGAATCAATATTTGTCTATATTGAAATTCGACACCGCGGGGCGCGAACGCGGATTAAAAATTTCACCGCGGCGAAAATCCGCGGATGCCGCCGTATTCGGTGGGGAAAAAAAAAAAGAGTGCATCGGGAAGCGCGAGCGTGTAGAGCGCCCCGTTCGAATCGCAACCTGCATTGGGGGAGGTCATCGGCGCTTATGAAATGAGGCAGTTGCGAGCGCCAGGGGATGGGCGATGCAGTCCGAAATCGACAGGCCGTCAGTTAACGTCAGTATCAATTTTAAAGTAAACCAGCCGGTTGTAGGGCAACATCGCTGCGGAAAAAAAAACTAACGCGACTGACGGCGATGTGTTTGCTCTGATGCCGCGACGATTTTAATCAACCAATCAGCAGCGGGTCAAGAACCTGTGGATTAAAAGCTTTGCTATCCGAAAGCCACGATATACACGCCGATTGGAAAACCTAACACGAGGCTGTAGAATAACACGTCGGTTAGCTCGACGACAATATCTATTATATCATAAAACTATTTCAGAACGACACAATGGAATAATTCTCCGTTTATCTATTATTGCCAGGGGTCGGTAAAATAACTTATTTAAAATAACAAATATAAAATAGATTCCAAAAACTTATTTAAAATAAAATATCGCAGGGGCCAATAAAAAACTGATACGACTTATTTAAAATGAAAAATATAAAATAGATTTCAAAAATATATTTAAAATAT
>NW_012026890.1:920046-927315 GCF_000956235.1 Wasmannia auropunctata
GTGCTTTAAAATACATATTTTAAATAATGTTATTTTAAATACGACCGACCTCTGATTATTGCGCTTCGAGCATGTAGTCCTCGGTTATGCATTTTACTCGAAACTTCTGTAACCGTTTACAATCTATAAATTTTCTCTGTTATAAATTATACTTTTAATATTAACTTATAAACACCATTTAATGCAGCTCTGTTGAATTTTTAGCTCGTGATTTTTAAATTGTTATCACATAATGAAAACAGAAATGTTATGGATGAATTTGAAAAAACGCAGAGAGTTACATTTGGTTATAACGTGTCGACGGATGTTTTCGATGGTGAGAAACTAAATTTGAGATGCTCTTTGACATCTTCATCGTTAAATCTCTTAAAGGGACAATCATTTTCAGAGGCAACGAAGCGATTGCCCGCGGACAAAGTATAATGGCTCACCACGCATAGTGCATGATCAAGCGGCGGAACGTAGATCCGGAGTAATGTATACGGAGGATACACTTTCGTGGCGATGAAAATTGACATGCCGTACGCGTCGTTTAACAAACACTTTGCACGTGCACGCGGTGAACGCCGGTAATTTAAGACCGGCGCGGGTGTGCTGTTTGCGGGGGTATAGTATCGTTATTAGAAGGAGCGATCCACTCTTTTATTAAAGACCGCACGCGCGATATTTCCCCGCGCACACGTACATATATTCTCCTACGATCCTCCTCCGGGGATTAGAGGGACCTTTTAATCTTTTCATCTGCTCGCGTTAAGTTTAGCGAACATATACTCCCGTCGCGCAATACTCCCGTTCCTCCGGCAATCTTCAGAAGTTTATCCGTCGCTTTATCGCTATTCTTCTCTCGTGCAAAGCGGATGATCGGAATCGTGTGAAATTTTATCGGGCTGTAAAAATTTACTAAATCCACTAACGCTCGATATTTTCTGTTTGTCTTTCCGCAATCCGAGCAAATCTCAAGTTTTGTTTAGAACGCAACAATTTTTTCCTGTTTTTCTTTTTACGAGTTTATACACGCGAAAAAAAAAAACAATAGCAATTTACTGCTATAGGAAATGATTCTTCGTAAAAATGTGGCAGCGTGTTGTGCTTTCAGAACTAAAAACTTTACCAGCAACTTCCATTTATTTTTAACGCGACGACAACATTATAAATCAATACGACAGTTAGTATCGGGTACAGGTTCGTAAAAAATGTTTTATTTGACTTGTGACTATCTCTTATATTTCGAAGTGCAGTTTCTCCCCACGGAGCACGTGTCTGCGTGGTGAAATTTAAAATATTCCGTACGAAGCAGGCCGTGTACTAGCGCGACTTGTCGCTATAGTGTGCTTCAGGAGGAGGAAAGCACAGTTTTGGGGCGCCGACCGCACTCTCGTGTCAGCGATTAGCGATGAACGTGGAGAGATCCATTGAGCCAATTAAGAGGCCGGGGAGGAGAGAGCACATGCTAACGAGCGACGTAATGCTTTCTGAGAAAGTGACGCGGCCGTGTCCGTCCGAACAATGACGGAATGTCCGTTGCAACGAACAAAGAAGGGACGCGGCGGCGAGAGGAAAAAAAAAAGAAGCAATAGCAGACGATCGATGATGACTAAACGGGGGGCGGAAGGGGGTGAGCTGCAATCGTGTTGAACGGGGTTAATGAGGGGTTACGAGCGCACCGGTTACAAGTCGCCGCCGCGACGAACGGGGAAAGGGTGATAACCGGCCGCCAAAGAGACACTTTCGATCGATCTTTCTCTCTTTTTTTTTTTTCTTCACCCCTCGCGGAGAGAAACGGTAATTCGCTGTGTAAACTCCGGAAACCGGAATACCACCTTCCGACGCGAATATTCCCTCGTCCCGACGCTCGTCTTCTCCGTGAGAAACGCGACTCCGTCCGAGTGCTTGGCGCTTGCGACTGACGTTTTAATTGCTTGACGGATTAATCAGGCGAGTTATGTATAACATTATAGCTATCACATCACGTGCCACATTCCGTATCTCCATTGTGTTAATATAATGCGATAATATATGTATGTACGTGTGTGTAATATGTAATCTTGCATTAGCTATTGATCTTATCTCTCGCAATTATTATCTCGAATTAGTGCTAATTACTCTATTGGCAATTTTGTAGTAATATTTCAATCAAAGTGTGAAAACTATTTCACAACATGTGTATCAACTTAATTAATGTGAACTTCTTGTAATTTGTTTATTATGTGTTTTATTCCCGTCACAGAGATTGTACACTCTTTAAATTTAACGCACAGGCGAAGTTGCTTTATGAAGTTTAGAGGCGCACAAATTAGCCATTTTCGAGTTGTCACCGGATTTTAATTAGCTGCAACATTGGCGTACCGCGTTGCATGCAATACGTAGCTCGCCATAATTACTTCTAGAGAAAAAGCATTTGTCATTCGACAATGCCGCTAATTATCACAGAACATTAGGAGCGTTGAAATAAGATTGCTATGCAATCTTAAAGGCAAACTCGCATTTAAATAATTACTTGAAATTAATAAAAATGTTAAATCTAATAAATTGATTCAATAATTACAATATCGAAAATCTTTTTTAGATTATTATTTATGGATGGAAACAGAAAGTCTTCAGAAATCTTATTTTAATCGAATTGTAATTTGTGACTCATATTTATTTAGACTTTTATTAATAAGGATATTTAAATTTGAAAAAAATTTTGTAAAATAATCCTCAAAATTATGAAGTATTTTACGAAAGTTTGATATAATCTATTCTAAACCTTTGTCCTTTACGACGTACTGCGTAGATTGTTTTACATTTCGCACAGTCAAAGATGAATGTGAGCGATTTTACGAAGAAAAAAAACCATAATTAATTTGCACTGCCTTCTACGGTCGAAAAACGGGCACATTTATCTCGGAAATTTCCAGATCGTGTCTCTAATAATATCATTAGGCGAGATACCAGCATGGATGTTACATCATAAGATACCATAACGAGGATCCACGTGCCAAGTGGTCGAAGACCATTAGTTTCTACAAGGAACTTCGTCGACGATGGTACACGTCTCACGATCACTTCCAGATAGTTTGCGGGATCCTTAATAAACCTGACGAGTAAATCTCTCCTGACAATCGCCCAGCGGATATAAAGGATGTACAGGGTGTCTCAAATTATCTGCACTTCCCTCATTCATCCCTTGAAACGAGATAACGTTGAGACAAGCCTGAAATTGAACGTGAAATTCTGAGGTTTACTCGAAAACTCTTGATAGTCCGTCTTAACGTGTTCTGACCAAATTGATTAAAAAATTTGCATGTAGAAAAAAAAAGATATCTCGAAACATTCTGTAATAATACATTTTCGTCGTCCCTTTTCGCCGTTTAGTTAGAGTATTGATGTACCCTATTTTCGAATGTGCTCGATCGATTGCCACCTTTCAGATGCCACAGTGCTTCGCGATCGATCGAGAATGCGCGGGTGCCTCTTTGGATAATCTGCAGTCGAGAGCGTGCCGCGTCGATTTTCCATCGTCGACGGATTTCCACCGCGACGAAAGCCAAATCCTGATAGCACCGGATAAGGGAAACTTGGCGATAAAATGAGGAAGAGAAGGGAGAGCCACCGTGCAAGAAAATGGCGGAGAATGCGGGTATATGAGATCTCGCACGTGTGAAAGTGTATTACTATGAAGCAGCAGAAAATTCGGCGAGCATTCTTCGCACTCGTGAATTGAATTTTTGCTTACACGGTCTCGAAAAATTCTGCTGACACACACCACGGTTTTTCGAGAAATCTTAAGGCAAAACTCATTTCGGGTGTCGCAAGAGAAGTTTTTCCATTTTCCTTTTTTTTTTAGCTTATTTGATTAATCATCACGTGTCACTCATTAAAATAAATGATCGTCAATTTTATAATAGTCACGACAATAAGTAAAACGTTGCATCGACTTCTGGATTTTTGTTATCGCTGCAAAGAAGTTTTATTGCTGTGAAATCGCCGTAATAGACTCGATTAAATTCTCGTCGCTTGATTTGTCAGATTGGCAATAGTATCGATAAACGGAAGGCTCGAAAATAGGCTTTGAGGTAACTTCATACACACACACACTGCGACATTAAGCGCGCTGTCATCAGACGTTTCCGTTCAATCCTCTTCGGTATCTCGTATATCCTATTTATGGTTGGAGTGCCCCTCGCCTCGTAACTCAGAAGTTACACCTCGTGTAACTTCTTCCCTTCGTACACGGTCAAACTTTATACTGATTTATGTGCGGCTTGCAGCCATGCATCTCCACCTCATTGTCAACCGCACGGCTGCGTTATGAACTCCGAAAACCAGGGCTTAATGCAATTTTGCATGCGCGTCTAATTGCGCTTGAAACATATCCGGTAAAAGCTTTTCCGAGCGTTATCCGAATGGGGGTCAGTTTCAGAGTTTTCGTTGATCGGCGCCGCGGGATGGGAAGAGGGAGGAGGAATCAAAATCAAAGCCTGTAGTTTATTCTGAACTTTCCCGCGACCCCGACGGCAAACGCGAACGTCGCGCGGCGAGTAACCGATACCGCGGGTGAGTTTTCCCGGCGGATCGCCGTTGGCGTTCGGTTAACTAGATTTTCCACTTTCTACTTGAGTGAGCTCTCGCGCGCGCGCGCATTTTCCCCTCCGGGCCCCTTTATCTCCTTTGATAATTACGACTTCCGGGCTCGAGACGGCCGGCCGACGAACGCGCGGCGCGCCAAGGCGCGTCCGCTCTGAGCGTTTGAAAAAAAAAAAAGGAAATCGAAAAGTTTCTTTGCTGCGGTCAAGAGAGGGCCTCACTTTCTCCGGTTATCGAACGATCCGCGGATAGAAGGGCGTTCATGACGACGCCAGTGCAGGCGGCGGTATTAGCGACGTCGAGGGGACGGCGGTATTAGCGACGTCGAGGGGACGGCGGAAGGAGACAGAAACCACTCCCGTCTCGCGACGTCTGATCTTCGCACATCGATTCTCGCGGGCAAAGGCCGCCGGCGCAGTTTTAGCACGTAAAATATTTCGGCTGCTGCCGTTGGAGGACGGCCATTTCCCCTCTTCGTCCCTAATGTCTACCTCTTTCCTTCTCTTTTTCTGTACTTAGTACCTCCGCGTCGCCCGCTTTTTCCCTACCTTTTTCCCTTGCCTCCTCCTCCCCTCCCGCGGTTCTCTCTTTCATTTTCTCTTTGGCACTACGCCTTTTAATATATCCTTCTTCCTTTCTCCCGCCTCCCGTTTAATATCCCTCATCTTATCCTCGTCGCATCCTCTATCCGTCTCCTTCCTTTTTTCTATCCCCTTTTAACGTCTTTGACCCTCTGCCTCCGCCGCTTTCCTGCCTTCTCTCCCTCTCGTTTCCTCTCGCAGCCTGTCGAGAGTCGAGAGAAGAAGGGTCAGAAACTTGGCGATCTATCCGTCTCTTTCCGTCTCGCCTGCCGCGCTCTGGGCACCTCTCTTGATATAAGGGAGAACGTTAGAACAGGGGTTCGCGGAAATCCCGCAGCGACACGGGGAGTCGACCGAGACGATGACGACGACGACAAACTCCCAGCGGGGAAGGCACTCCGAAGTACAGCAGGCAAGTAGAGAGAAAGAGAGAGAGTGACGGAAGAGACGGAAGGGTGGGACGAGAGAGGGTCTCTGGCAGAGACCCGACGAAGAGACGAGAAAGAGAGGAAGTGTGTGCGAGAGAGGGAGGGACGTCGCGGTGAGAGAGGGAGAGACGACTGCGTCGCGAGACGGAACGGACGTGGAGGAGAGCCGACAAACGAGGAGACAAACGCGCTCCGGTCGAAGGAGCACGCGTGCGATGCGGCGCTGGAGAATGTTGTGAAAGAGGAACGGTGACGGGGATGGGGGGGCCGACCAAAAAAGGGACGGAATTGTAGAAATACGATGAAGGATGGGAAAACTGGCGATGCCGGAAAAGAGAGTGGAGACACAAAGCGGGCGAAATTTATTTCCTTCTGGAATTAAATCCCCCATGGACGATCAGAAATTCTACATGTAGGGGTTTTATAACAATTTTATGTGACTATAAATGTGCGAACATGTTTCTCCCGGCGAGAGACGGGAGCAAGATGAATAGGAAAAGAGGAGATCTGTTGAAATATGGGAAGAGAGGAGGTAAAAGGAAAAAAAAGAGGAGGCAAAGAGAGCGAGATTTACTTTATTCTGGGATTAAATCTCCCGAAAGCGAGAAAGCGGTAGATATCATACAAACTGGATATGATACATATACAATTTAATATACGAGTAGCTGTATAAAAAAAGCGAGCAGAATACAAGGAGGAGCAGAAGCAAGGACGTGGCGAGAAAAAAAGAATGTAAAGATACAAAAAATTTATTTTATACTTATTGTTAGATTAAACTGTCCCCGGATAATCAAATTCGTTTTAATTTTTAATTATACCGATAAAAATCTTGAAACTCGTATAAATATTGAAACTCACGTAAAACAGTAAAGTATACAGAGAAAACTGTTGAAACCGAAAAGAAAAAAAAATATAGAAAGGATTAGTTAGAGAAGAAAAAAAGAGAGACAGATGGAAAAGTTTATTTCGCTCTGGGACTGAAAATCCCCCAAAGAAGACGATCGGAGATTATACAAAGTGGTAACTTATAATCTCATATACCGCGAGCGCGCGACTCCGAATTAAGGCTAGATTCCAGACGACTCAGGTATGAATTGTTGAAATGAGTTTGATAAGAGCGGATAAGAGAGATAGAATGGGCGAGAGGGGGAGGAAATGTGGAGGTTACGTGAAATGATTGAGAGAAAAGCCAGGAGACGCGACGCGACGGCTGCTGGTAGAGAGGCTTGAGATGGTGCTGGCGGTAGTAGCGACGATGGTGGTGGCAGCGGTGATGGCGTAGCGCGCGGCGCTGGTGGGGTCGAGGGTTGTCAATCGATAGCGGTTGCATGCGTCTGAAACCACCCTCGTTGCCGCTCCGCCGCTGCGCTGTCGTTCTCTCTCTTTCTCTCCCTCCCTCTCTCTCTCTCTCTCTTTTTCTCTTTAGCGCCATTGCGCTGTATCATTGCCAGAGGCAGTTAATCCGCGAAGTTTTCCCTCGGCGGTCCCTCACCGATGCGGAACGTACGCAGCCTGCTGTCGCGATAGCGTTTAGAACTTTTCGGGGATTCGGTCGTACGCTGGTACTTTTACAGCGCGGCGGCGAGCACGGACGACAAGGCACATGCGAACTGCTATTAGTGTCGCTTTTGTAGGCGGGACGCTCTGTCTCTTTCCCTGTCTCTCTCTCTCTCTCTCTCTCTCTCTCTCTC
>NW_012026890.1:927335-1009852 GCF_000956235.1 Wasmannia auropunctata
AAGCAATAACGATATCTATCGTTTGATATGAATTCAATTCTTCGTATGAAAGTAGATCACACGTGTTAAAATAGTGTTTGTAACAACTTATTCGTACTAATGTTACGAATTTCAAACGCATTTCAAATAACTAAATAAGAATAGCGTAAATTGTAACTTATTTATATGTATATGTGATATCCAATCTCTTTAACTCGATTCTTTCTTATATATGATTTATGTGACATCCAATCCTTTAACTCGATTCGTCCTTTATTAATGTGGGAACGACAGCGTGCCACTTGGAATAAATCATATTACACGCGCAATAAATTTTGCGAAGGTAATAAGTGAAAAAAGATGTATGTCTGTTTAAATATGTATTTAGGTAGATACATTAAACAAAGATACTCATTTTCCTATTAATAAAAAGATATAATATAATATATATTTTTTGAATTCTTGAAAAATTTCATGCATGTTTGTATCTGTCCAAACGTAGTAATAGCGACGCATCTGAAAATATGTACCACTGAAAAATAGCTCACATACACACACCCACACATACACACACACACACACACACACACACACACACATGTATGTACAGAGAAAGAATCCAAGAATCTCGTTTTCACAAGAGCCGATCCACTTTTTGCGACGCTTGAAAGCTCCCATTTATTTCCTACGTTCCAAACGGTGGTGTCACACGGACGGTGTGCTGCTGCGGTGGTGTCGCGAAAAAAAGTGACTCGTGTAAAAAGGTTTTTAACACACGATACCTCTCGCGAGTATCGAATCTTCCTGTGCGCGATGCCGTTTTCGCGGGTACGGTTGGATACTGGCATAATTCCGACTCGCGCGGTTCGCGGACTGCGTGTAACGAGACCGAGAGGCGAAATTACGGCTGGCTTTTCGCTCGCGCGCGTAATGGCCAAGTCCGTGATGAACAGTGGGATCACGACATCTGGTAATTAGGGACTGCGCGGAAAAACGCGCCGGATGTCAGGCGTACTCGCTTAGTAAATATAACATTAGTCGAGGGGGGGTTAAATTTCATCGTCCGTCATAATAATTGTCACGTTGATAACGCCCTAATGGGAACTTGAAGATCAGTTTTTCTATCTGCGTCTTGACTGCAACAGTGTTAATTCTATTGCGTATTTTTTTTATTGCAATTGTATATTACGTTGCAGTACATTTATAATCCGTTGTGATATTTAGTAGAAAATTCTCAAGCATTTGGCGAGATAATCTTAATTACCCTTTTTGATGATATTTATACATTTTAGGTTTATTTACGTTAAAGAGATTAAGAAAATTACAAGCCACTTTTATTTATCAGATAATACTTCATAATAACGAAACGAAAATTAATATGTATGTCAACGATACGTTATTAATTTATTTAGAAGAGTATTTCTCATGACCCCGCTTAATGTCACAAATTATGAAATTAGCTGAAATAATGTTGAAATAATATTGATGAAATTTTGATAAAATATTCCGCGTCGATTCGTCTCTCAAAATTCTCCTCGAGCCCAAGAGATAAATACATGCAGTGTATGCCATTATGCATCTCTTTGTTACGCTACAAAATGGTATTGTCGTGGTTGTCGTGCATGCTCGTGCAATGTTGATAGAAGGATGTCCGTGATGGGTTAGCAACCTGCCATTGGTCGACCCGACCATCTTCTCTAAATCAATGAACACGCTGGGACCCGGCAGATGTTTGGGCAATGCCGTGTCATTAGACACGGAAGAATATGTCAAGAGAGGCCTATACCGCCGGAGGTAAATTGCCGTCTCGCGTATTCCTTTGATACCGCGATCGATACTTTGATCTCCAACGCGCCGCTGGTCGCCATTTTTCAACGGCCCTTTTTCCCCCTCCCCCCTCCCTCCCCACCGCGCACGTAATTCATTCTACCTATATCTGGTTTACTTAGCGACTCTAATCTATCTCAATTGATCTGCGTCAACATCAGCGGTTAGGTTTACAAATACGATATTCATCGAGGACTTTATTCTACTTTTTCTGATGTAGAAAAATATACGGGTTATGAAAAATATGAATTTTTACGGACAGACGAGTACTGTTATGTGAAATAACTGTTTGAAATGAACGTAAATATATTTACAATTTTTGTATGAATTTTGTACCTATTGTTTTTGCTGGAAAATATATATTTTAGATTTTTCAAACCTCCGCTGGCCATTGTGCCACAACCTATTCAGAGTAAATTAAACAGGTTCAATTTTGAGAGATCGGTAAATTTATAGTAAAATTACTCTCGGGTAAAAAGTATTGATGGACAGACAAATAGAGGCAGATTAATAGGATTTATCCGGAGTTTAATAGTTTCATTCGGAAAAAATGAAGTAAAGAGTAACGTTAAATTTGTAATTAACTTTAGATGAATTTAGTGAACAAATAATAGACTTAGATACATAAATCATTTCGGAACAAATAAGATTGCAAGAACATCCATAAATGTGTACGCGCGCATGTATCATCTTCGGCTGTCTAGTTTTGGCACCGAGATACGCATTTACGTCCAACTACTCTAATCTCAAAGGCAGCCCCCGTCGTACCCTCTGTCCGCGGCACAAAATATTTTATGTTAAATTTTTCGATCTCGTAGAAGTCACTGGCAGCTCCGCTCGAGTGTCGTGCCCGCGATTTTCTGATGCGCGAGGAAATATTTCCATCCGATGGAATAAATATGCCGGAATTTCAAAGGGAGCACAGCGCGCAGCACGGAGGCACGTATCTGAATATACGAAATTCAAACGGCGAAAGATATATCGTCGCGTAACGGAATAAATGACTCGACAGAATTGCGTGGCAACGTTGTCGCCTCGCCTTCGTGTACGCGGCGATATTTGTAATCGCGTTAAACGACTCCCGCGCGTAGAAATGTCTGGGCAACGAGATTTAATGTAATATTTTATTTATAATTCAATCTCGATTTTTTAACACGCGCGCTGTTGGGAAGATGGAAAAATGCAACGTCCAAAGTGCGAATGTATAACTGTTCCTCGAAAACGTTTATATTTTGTAAAAATGTTGAAGCTCATACAAATATCACATTTATATTTCTTGTCAAACTAAATTGAGCTCTATTTAAAATAATTGAAAAGAATTAACAGAAAAATGAGTTAAGTATTATCTACAGAATGTCGCAGAAGAAAATCCAACTTGTTTTACAATAATTTAAAGCCGTTTTTTTCTACAATAAAACTTGAAAAAGCCTCTTTTTTTTAAATAACTTTTTATAATATTCAACTTTAAAATTAAATTATCCTTAACAATATTAATCCTCTGGACTTTATTTTCTTACGCAATACTCTTTTAACTCTTTTAATATTGTATTATCGATACACTGTATGAATAAAAAAGGCCACGTAAAAATAGTCAGCTGCCTTTGAACTTTAAAGCGAGGTTGCATTTTGCAACATTTATGAAACATTTTTCTAAATGTAAAGCCCAATCCTGTCACTCGTATTGTACGTGAAAGGAAACGCGCAAACTGCCGTAATGCAAGTAAACGCCTGCCGGATTGCTGGTGGCTTTTGAGTACTGGGAAGAAATAGATGAAACCGGCAGGGCGTGTCGTTGCAAAACATGCCACATCTACTTTGGCCAAGGTTCTTATTCCTTGAGCAATATTGCGAGGACATTAAGGGTAAAGTGGATCAAGCTCGTATTGCAGTGACCCACTTGTATTTCTCGGTTTTCGATATATTTTTTAGTCCGTCTGGAAAATTGCATAAGCCGGGATAAGCCATCTCTCGACGTGTGCTTGAAAAGCGTATACGTAACAGGATTTACACGGTGTACAGAATTCGGTGTGAGACTTAAAAAAGCGTAATGCTCCACAATTCTTTACGCAATGAAGATGCCAATGAGAAGTGGCGTTTGTTTTGGACCTTATTTCTGCGTATTTTGAGCGCATTTAAAGCTTACAAATTACAGCAGGTATACAGTATTACAGCGAATGTAATTTTTAAACGATTAAAAATTCTAGATTATTAACAAAGCATTTTTTACAAATTTTACATATTTTCGACGAATATTATTCAAGAAATAAATGATTTATCATTAAATGTAATTCAAGTATCATGAAGATGCTGTCTTTGATTGGCTATAATAGTATTACTTTGCAATATAATTACAAATTTTAGATATATAAATTTACTTTTGTATCCAGAGTTTTAAAGAATCAACCAGACAAAGAGATAAGAATATGTAAAATCTGTTTTTAATAAGTAACCTTTTGAAAAGAAAAAACATGCGTGCAGATGTTTATTTTATTTAAAATTTGATCATTTCAGTCGTTTGTACACAACGTATGATCGAGTATTGAGACGAATATTCTGTAATACCGGAATAAGAAATGTATGTTTGCAACATCTTGCACCGTCCGTTGTGTGCATTATGCACAGCGAGGGGACCGATGACAATCGCCAAGCGTTGCAACGAGTCATTAAAACTGCCGCGCCCGTGTACCTTCTGTCTTTTCCATTCACGCGTCACTGTCTCCCGAAATGAATAGCCTCGGCGACCGTTTCGCGACAGACGTCGTTGGAGAAATCGCGGAAGCGCGTATCCCGGCCGGCCAAGCAGACTGTGAAACGCTGTGGTGAAAGAGTGCCGATGGCCCGAACAAAAGGGGTCCCCGGAATCTTTCTGTAATGGCCTCGAGGAGCCTGTCGCGAGAGCCAAAGTGAAGGAGTGAGCGCCGGCCCGGCTTTTAGAGTTCTCGAGAACCCGCGGTAAAACCCCTTCGCCCTCCGTATCGGCACCATATGGCGTGACTAACACCATAATACTCGGCGGATATGTAAAATCCGGGCGACCGACGCGGAGCCTGCAGCAGCGCTCCGGCGATTTGCGTGAATGCCCGCTGCGACCAATCCGAAAAATACGCGCCTCGACGTCGAGCATGCTGAATAGGTCGTTCCCGCCTTCGTGACTTTCGCGAAATTCGCGAAAATGCGTTTTCCCGCGTCGGCGAGATCGATAAACGTACCGCCGGCGCAATATTGTCCGGCTTCTGCCGCATTAAATCTTTATCAGAGCTCTTCCGATTAATTTCGACATGATTTTTGCTCAATAAAGATGTAGAATTGTTTGGTATTTTTCTTCTCTCAGAGAAAATTAAAAGGTTCTCCTTCTTACACAAATTAAAGTGTTTGATAGGATAAAGTATGAGCTATTATTTTTATTTAATAAATAAGTTTATGATTCTTTAACTAATAATTCTATAAATTGTATAGCAATCTGAATAATAATTTCCTCACTGTGTATATTTCATATATGAAATTTATTTTTTATTAATACTAAGAGATCTATTAATTAATTTGTTAGTTAAATATTTTTAAAAAATATCTATTTTATGTAACAAGTTTGGAAACGATATTTTTTATTCAGTTCAGAGGAATATTTAATCAAAATAAAACGAAATCCCAGGATTAGGATATATATTATCGTTTATCTATCGAACAGCATTAAAACTTTACATTTACGAGCGTATTATTCATTTTTATCCATACTGCTCAATCATAATCTGGTAATAACTTAATGAACAGGTATCCCGTGTAAGCGATCAACAATCACTAATCTCCTGACAGTATCCCGACAAGATTGACTCGATTAAAATCGATGCCAGATTTATCGCGTCTCACTGTCGTCTTTTAAACGAACGTTCGTGAGTAAGTAACGGGCGATAATGGGCAGTGATAAAACAAGCGTTACGTCGTCACGGCGGTCGTCGGGACGTTATTCGCTCGCGTAAATCGCCCGCGAGATAACCGCCGGTGGTTGATATCCTCGACGGTGCTTAATCAGCAGTTAAATCCCCCCCACCTCCCCCTCCCCTTCTTCTATCTCTTTCGCTTTCTCCCTTTCTGCATCTCTATTCTCTCTGTTCGTCTAGCCCCCTCGTCTCTGAGATTCGCAGCTGCTGGCTATAAAATTGTCCAATTGAATCATTCTAGCGCCTAGAATAATCCCACGTAGCTATTTCCTATTTACAAAATTGCGCTTCGTCCCCCTATATAACTGTCGACCTTCCCGCTTCGATTCCTCGGCCGTCATTGTACTCTCCCCTCGACAGCACCCCTGCCTATTGTGTTAGCACCGACCTATCGAGGACCGTGGCTCGAGAGAGAGAGAGAGAGAGAGAGAGAGTGGCGAGAGATTTCCCTTGACAACGACAGCGCGCACCGCCCTGGACCCGTTATTGGCCTATGTGCGGACGCACTCTCCTAATTAGTATGGATGTGTGGCCCATTGCGGCCCTCCGATGTTAGCGCGCGTATCCCGCGGTGCTTGCTCTCGATCAAGGTCGAGAGACGAGATGCAAATACCCGAGGGCACTAAAGAAGCGATGAAAGGAAGTGACGAAAAGAGGTCATTGAATTTACGAACGTCTTCACGTAATTCTTTTTTTTTTATATTTTCTATGCTATTTAGAGTTTCAAATATTTTATTGTATTACGACAAAAGCGGAGTTATGAAGGGTTCAATATTGTCTATTAAAAAATATTTAAGTCAAGAATTATTAGATACAAAGATCTATTCAAAATACGGCAGTATTGACTGTACGGACGGTAATTTCATTTTGTCGAAGATAGTTATTTTAATATGAAAAAAATTAGATTTTGCATGATAAGACGCAGCAGTCGCTACTTATCAGCAACATACACGGGAAAAATTGCACGTTAAATCATAATGTTTCCCGCAAGCGGTCGCGGGTTTTTTTGCCCTCGCGGTAAAGCGCACTTTTTTATCCGTATGTTTCTACATCCTACGTGTTTTACCGAATAACCGCGAAGATTCATAACCCTCATTAATAATTATTACAAGCGGAAAAGTCTCCAATTTATCAAGTAGACGGAGAAGACATGTAGAAAACTATGCAGCGTGTAATCGTGCGTGCGTTACAGCTGAGTGCGCAAACATCATACGAAACTTATCTTGCTCTATCGAAGTTTTATTGCCCTCTCTCGCAATGTCGAAGCATAAAATTATCTGTTGATGGATATTGGACGTAAACATGAATGTATCATTTAACGTGATGTATAGCCTGTAGGCACAAAAACTTTTAGGCTGCACCAACAGAAGAAAATAGAAAAAATTATGTTGAATTTATACATATGTCGCAAACGCAATGCGGTTTTTTTACAAACTGTTTACTGCATTATGTAGAACAATTCTATTTACACTTAAACGATAAATTTATTTCTAAATGAAACGCAACAAATGAATTTACCTCTGAAGTTTCAACGATAACA
Source organism: Wasmannia auropunctata (assembly GCF_000956235.1). NCBI lineage: Eukaryota > Metazoa > Arthropoda > Insecta > Hymenoptera > Formicidae > Wasmannia > Wasmannia auropunctata. Next base: position 934,617 of record NW_012026890.1, read on the forward strand.
ATTGTTATTGATTAGGCAGACGTTAAGCGAGGAAATGAGAGAAAGGAACAGAAGAAATGAAATACACAAATCGTTTCCGAAATAATTTCATTAAAATAATATATATTTGATCATTTTGTGAAAAATATAAAGACAAGATACACATTTTTCTTATTTACATTCGGAAATAATATTTAAAAGAATGTTCGTGCGACAGAATATAGCGCGCGATCGATTCGTATAATTTTCACAAAACTTCTCAAAGTTATTTGTCGGTTTCGACACGAGAGATTACGATTACGGCTCGGCCACGAGCCGATATGCTCTAAGAAAAGGCGACAAAATCGAATTCCGATATTACATAATAGCGCCTCGGATATCAGAGTTACTATAATACGTCGCAAATGTGCTTATCTGTGTCACTCATAAACAATCCGTGACACGACTCGAATAGAACCCCAGAGAAAATATATTTTACTCAACCTGGCAAACTGTCCTAAAACCAAATTGGACATTGCTTCGTATTTTCCTGACCTGAATTCGAGATAGATGTGAGTTCGCTAAATGCAAAAGAAACAATATATTTTTTAAAATAATTTGAATTTTATATGCACAATTTCTCTTCTGGCAGATATTTTTGAACCAGTGAAACAATTAAAGAGAAAAAATATCTGCGATTGATATTTTTAAATGATCAAATATGTTCAAATGCAAAAAAAAAACATATAATAAATTTAACTCAAAAAACGTCATCGTGTCACAAAGCTGCACTGTTAAAATCTATAGTGTCAAATTTAACCTTAAGTTAAGTCGCCACTACTCCTACTCAATAAATAGTTATTTTTAACTAAAACCGTGGAGTTAAATAATTTAAAACAGTTCAAATTTAATCTAAATTTGGGTTAAATTCCATTGTTGTATTTAAAAATCACTTTATTGTTTTAGTTAAAAATAACTATTCGTAGGAGCAGTGGCGACTTAAGTAAGGTTAAATTTGACACTATAGATTTAGCAGTGCGAGTAGTCATATACAAACTTAAAAACTAAAATGACGTAGCAAGTTATCTAAGAACAAGAGGTTTTAACTTTAGAATTTAATATTGATGCAAATTTCGGTTATTCCTTTGATTTTCTGTACAGGTGATCGCGAACTAACGACCGGTGCTGTGCAACGAGAAAGTTATACTTTACGCTTACGTGATACCTATCTAAATCGCCTGAGTCGCGTTTGAAAGTTCGCTCATGAAGAGACGCGATAACCAAGCGGAACGGAAGCGTTTTCATACTTCGGTCCTCGGCGCCCTCTTTTCTCCCTTTCTCCGCGCGATGTTAGGCGAAATTTAAGTTCCATACGTGCGCAAATAACAATGAACCCTAATTAGACGTTCGATGGTGTGAGGTGGTACGGGTATACGCTTCGCGGGAACACCCATTCGCGGTAACGGGCCTTCAAAGTTCGCGCGAAGCGTTTCCCGACGACACACTCGCGGGGGTGCCGGGACACAGGCGGGGAGGGGAGGGGGGGGGGAATAGACTTGGGCGGATTGCCCTCCCGAATGGAGGTTCGCGTCCGACACGGTGCCGGCGTCGCTGAAAAGGCGTCCTCCACGGCTCGTTAGCGACGTGGCGAAAGGGCGCGAGAGCGGGATGAGGAGGAAGAGCGAGGAGGGGGCGAGGAGAGGTATAGTTGTATTCGGGGGAGAACTATGTAAATTTCGTTCCCGATTCGCGGCGACATTACCTCAGGAATCGCGGCGGTATACCGGGTGGAACGCGACGCTCGCTGCACGGAGATAACTCGACCTAACTTGGTCGCACGGACAATGACAAACGTCAGACGCCGGCGTTGCATATTTCAGGACATCACGGCGGAGTCGTCGGTCGGTCGGTCGGTCGGTCGGTTGGCGGCGGTGCCCCGTTTCGTGCCGTTCTCTACTCTCCGCGCGCAGCGAGGCTGCGCGAGCCGCGTGCGCGACCGGGGGAAAGTTCATCCCCCTGAGGAAAATGAGGGTGGACGTCCATCGTCCGGCGCGAGGGGATACCGTGCGATTCATGCTTGCGTCGTGAAAAAAATCGCATGGCGCACGCATTTTATTTCGTCCTCTCGGTGGCGTTAACTTTTAACCGTTTCCGTTGAATAAAGAAGTAGAGAGTTAACAATTGCTGTAACGCGGCAAGTAATCTCCGAGCTATTAGCTTTTTAAGGAGAACGAGGACTCCGTATTGCAAGCATACGGCGAACTTTAGACGTAAATTTTAATATAAAACGAACATATTCTTTTTTTTTTCATATATTTTAGTGAAAACGGAATCAAATATTTTTGGAATTTAATTGTAAATAAGCCTAGATATTTTAGTTGCAAGCAGATGTGTAAATTACAAGTAAAACGAATATTAATAAATAACGTGTAATAATAAATTTTTAGAAATAAGATTTGAAATAGCTACGTAAATTATCTCTTTAAATCACAAAGGGGAGCGGCATGCTAATAACATAGGCGGATTTGCACGTTTCATTCCCACGATATATGTCGAACTATTTTACATGCAGAAACTATCTGCATGTGCAATATCTGGATACTTACAGAAACTGTTAAGATAAATTAAGATACTTAATAACGCTGTAAGAATTAAGAGTTTGAACATGACAGAATACTTAACATCGTGAGGAGAATTAAACTCGGAGACGTTATATTGCGGCAACTCTAATTAACCCTTAACTGGTCTCACGAGGTCTTAGCCCGGGCCATGATATCACATATGTAATATTATTCCTCCAGACCAGTCAAGCGTTAACAAGGGTAAATGACAAAAAAGTATTTGCTCGTAAGAATTTAAGTAATAAACTCCTTTTCCTAGATATTACGGTACACAAGCTTCGGTTTTCGTCAACTAAAGTAAGATCGCTTATAGGATTTATTAATATCGCGATGTAAAAGATTTTATAAATAATTCATATCTTCAGGATATTACTTGCTTACATAATAAATTCAATTATCGCAGATTTTTGGAAAAGAAAAATAAAAAGTTGTTATATACTCTCTAAAAGTGAATCAGTGGAATCATCACTGATTGTCAGTGTTATATCCTTTTCCGGTGACATACTTAGAACTATGATAAACAGTGATTATTTCAATGTCGCTTCAATGATAATACATTGATTTAAACAGTGAATATCACTGAAAGACAGTGAATTTCACTATCAAACAGTCAAATTCACTGTCTTTCAGTAATATTTACTGTTTTAAATCAGTGTATTATCACTGAAGCGACATTGAAATAGTCACTATTTATCACAGTTATAAGTATGCCACTGGAAAATAATATACACTGATAATTAATGATGATTTCACTGATTCACTTTTAGAGAGTAAACAGTTGTACTCGACAGAAAAAAATAGAGGACAATGTGAAACAGCTATCAATTACAGATCAACTAGATGTATTTGAAGTGAAAAATAATGATTTCGTGCAAAATGGTTACATGAATTTGAATAGTATTTAAATAATATTTTAAGATTAATATCTCAGGCTTCTTTATCGCGATATTTATTATTAGATACAAATGCCTAAGTATATGTTTCATAGCATATGTGCAGTATCCTGCGAAATTCCGAAAACCGGAATTTCGGGGAATTTACGACTCTATATCGATGTTCTCGCGTACCGACCGCAACATATTTTTACGGTCAGTCGGAAGCGGCCAATTCTTGCGCCGCAATTTCACGTTTGTTTCCTAGAATATTATAATGGCTTTGAGATCCGCACGGTCGCGATATCGTTACCCACGTAATTGCGAGCAAATGTACCGGTACGTATCCTCGTGCCCCGCGAATCGACCGCGGAGGCGGCGTACGTGAACTTTGATCTAAGCCGCCGCGGCTTAGAAATCTCGCCGCACGCAAATGTTAAAGAGTCTCTTTAGTCGTGCACCGCCGGCGAGAGAGACAGGAAGAGCGACAGAATCGACGTTAAACCCCGTGCACAATGTTGGACTAATTCGGGAATTAACCCACCTCGAAGTCGGGGAGTCTCATTTCGATATGAATTAACAGCGATATTCGAACCGACGGAAGGGGAAGAGGAGGAGACGAGAGGTTTCGCGAGATTTGTAGGACGAAGCCCATCTCGGGCGATCGATAAGCAAACCACTGCGTTAAGAATAGCTGGTCCCATCATTTATTGACCGACAGATGAACCCGGAGCACAGATCAGAGGAGCGTTTTTCGCCGTATACGCTCTCTAACACAGTTACATCAATCTCTGTTTTATATTAAAAGTGTTATTAAATTAAGATTATATCAGATGTTATAATTTTCACGTTAATTTTCGATATTTTGTCACCGTGACAACGAGAGAGGAATCGTTTTCCAACAACCATTTCGAGTTCTGTACAAATCATTGTAGCGAAAACGTTAAATTACGTTATCATATAATCATCATAATAATTTGTCCTACCTTTGTCACAAACGAATAATCGTTTTACGGATTAATTATTCGCGCTTTATTAATGACGGTCGCTTTTAAAAATAATTCTGTGGTCCACATCTTTAATCTCGTAATACGCATATCTTCCACATACTTCTATATTTTTCGACCGACTTTTATCGAATGACGGAGCAGCTGCAATTGGAGAAGAAGCTTTTCGAAATTTCGCTGCGTTCCACATATTGCGTTTTCTATACCTTCTCTTCCGTATTTATTGAACAGAAAATAGTCTGCCATTGACTGACCGGGACGTGGGACTTCAACGCGCGTTTGCAACAATCGCTGTCATCCGAACACTGTACGTGTGTACGCGGTTTAACGTAGACGCGCTCTGAATTCCACGCATCTCACGACGCTCGGCGTCGCGCTCTCCGTTCTCGCGCTCTCCGGGTCCTCTGCGCTGGCTGTAGCGTCACGGATTTTCACGAATTCTCGAGATACAAAAGGAGGGAGCGTGCGTTTGGTAGACGCGTATGCATCGCGTGTACGTATCCATCGTGTCAGGAACGGATTAATATTTTCCGTAGACCGTCTGATATTTTTACGTGCACGACGACGCTCGCTTTATGTATCGCCGTAGTCATGCCAAGAATCTTTGCTATTATTCTATATATGTATCCCAACAACGCGGCAACTAAGTAACAGTCATAGATTTATTCGATGCGTCTGTAGGAGTGTGGAATATTTTTAAATTTATTATTGCGGTATAAGGAATAATGTTAAAATTTGACTGATTTCCGTCTGTATTAAAAAAAAAGATTCCTTTTATGTGATCTTTCTTGAATTTAGATCAAGAAGATGTAAAACAGTTTTTAAATTTGAAAACTGTAACAATCTTTTTTTTCTGTGAACAAATGCATAATCCAACGCGTCGGATGTATTCCACGCGGTCAACGTTAAGAAAGTTCACTTTTCTAAGAAAGACGTAAATGCATTTCGTATAAGATTCTAATACGATATTCTAAATTGGTCTAAGAATGCTGATCGAAACCCGTTGTTCCCAACAACGAATATCCCGCCCTGCGCAGAACACGCCGGAACTCCGCTGGTGCGGCACGTACGGCCGGTTTGGAAAACGTTGACCCGCGAATGGGGTACTTCCGTTGTATTTCGGGACGCTGGCAGGCTTCCACGTTACCGCGGCCGCTTGGTCATTGGCCCCATTTTGCAAACCGCTCGAGGGGATCGCAACCAGCGACTTTGTTTTGATGTGACGAACGCAATTAGCGTGCGCCGCGGCCGGCTGTGCGGTCGCAGAGCGCTACGTTTGGGCTCAGCATCGACGTTGCCCTACGACATTATCTGGAAATTTCTGTTTGCGGAGATTGTCCCGAAAGTACCGGCGTCCGGGGAAGCCTCATTACCGGAGGTGGATCGCGCTGGGAATGCTGGGAATATATATAGTACTTGAATAATCACACAGCTAGATATCTCGAGTAACTCGAATGCTCCGAAATAACACGGAGAAAATGTTATTTTAAAATTTACCCTGAAAATCATGTTAATCATAGAACAATAGTATTTTGACAAATTGTATGTGATTTTTACTATATTTTAGTATATATTACAAATTTATTGTAGTGCACAGTAAAATTTATCGTAGTGTACAACAAAATTTGTTGAAATACTATATTGCCTCACGATTAACATGATTTTCAGAATTTTTAAAAGGAAATCCTCCCCGTGCACGGATGTATAAATTGGATTACGAGTTTAGACACGTTTCGCATTGTTTCAAACGAAATTTTTTATTCGTACGTCAATGATTACAATGCACATGCGAAAGAAATCACGTAAATAATATTCGGTTGAGCTCGTGCGATTTGTCGCGTACGGTGGACTGCGATGTAGAATATCAGGTGCAGTAATGTATGCAATGTGTATAAAATGAGGGCGAGATAAATTTGGACTTTATCTCATGTATGTATGTGTACTGTATGTGTGTGTGTGTGTGTGTGTGTGTGTGTGTATGTGTATGTTTTTGTACGTTATTCAAATTTTAGAAAACGAGTACGATTAAATAAACGAGAGGCACGATGATTTAATAATAAAATCATGAAAGGCTTAACGGTGACGATGAAATAATTGAGAGGCTTAACTGAAGCGAAGAAATGTAACCGTCAATTTCATCAGCAAGGGGAGCTCCCTACGTTGCCCTACATTTTCCAAAGTTCTCAATTATCCCAATTAACCATACTAGATAAATTGCGAAACTTCGTAATTCACTTAATTGCATACCGGTCTTACTTTACTCCGCTATTAGAAAATACATTGCAGCGTGTGACCATATTGGATATTCGCATTTGGGTCAGAGTTTTGATTGAAGAGCCGCCATTAATTGAACAAACGAACACCTTCGTATTGCTACACCTGCTAGTTTTACATCATATGAATGATGATACGGCGCATACGGACGAGGTTTTACAATGCGACAATCGCACACAATTGTGCTTTTGGGGCCGAGAATACCGATAGTATTTCGCAATATACCCGTGCTTTATCGGGCGAATAGATTGTGGATCAAAACATGATTTGTGTTTTGACCCACAAATACCTAAATTTCGTTGCGAGCGCTTGTACGGTCACGTTAATTTATGAAATTAGTGTGTTAAATATTTATGGATCGGGCTAATGCACATTGTACCGTCTATTTATATCAGCATATTTGCGTATTTAATGACTTCGACAAATTCGAAATCAACTCTTCTTCATACAATTTTACAAAAATTTTATCGCTCACGCTTTTTCTAAATTTAATAACATTAAACATTTCGATAGCCCAGTTTGTCATAAATTTATAAATTACTTCACGGAAAGAACGATTTTGCTGGATGCAGATCTGAAAATAATTCTTGTTGGACTATCAAAATAATTTGGTTGGAAAGTCAAACTGATTACTAGAATATCAAAACGTTTTATATATAGCAATGCTTAAACATTTTTGACTTTCTAACAAAATTACTTTAATGATTCAAGAATTATTTTCAGATCTGTGTTCAGCCAAATTTTTAGACCTTCCAGCAAAATCGTTGTTTCCGTGTTAAAATTTTAAGTATTATGTATTCAAGAACTGTGTTTCCTATTAATATTATTAAAGTTTAATTTTCGTTTTTTTAAATTTAAGAAGAATCTTATTTATCTCAATTTGAAATCTCTGATCTCCATAGACGAGAGAATGTGCGATAATTTTGTTTAAGCATTTTGAATAAGCGCATGTCTCTGTACAATAAATTTCACCTTATTTCGTCCCATCTCTCGCGAAAGCAAGCAATCCGCCTTTATTTCCCGGACGTTCACGACGGCCGCGGTCGTGTCGCTGCAGCTCGATATTATTGACGTTTTCACCGAGATATTTGGGCCGTATTGATAAACCCGTTTTACAGAGCGACTTGCGCGCGAGATGAAAAACAACGATCGGTGATTCGATGGGACGAAAGCAATTAACCGTGCCCGCCCCCGAGCCGAATGCAGTCATCAAGCGGCCGGATCATCATCGTCGGCGGATATCACGTCGCTTATACCTCCGGACCTGTGCTGTCGCTTTCGTTCGGACCTCGTCGACGTGAAAATGTGACGGTGAAAGAGAACACGGGCACACGGAGACCCGCGCGACGCGACGCCACGAAAGCAATTAAATTGCGCGCCCGGGAATATAGTTACTGCGGTCGCGATGCTATACCTCGAGACTATTGACCGTCCCCCCCCCCTCCGTCTCTCCCGCCGTATACCGGCGGGAGACACACGCCGGTGGGATTTAGAGATGAATCCTATTTCGCGGGGCATTCAAAAGCGAGGAAATTATACGAATCACTCCAATTTCAGGATTAACTCGAAAGCACTGACTGCGCGTTTACCTAACGCCGTCGTTAAAGCAAACATCTGTGCGCAAACGTATTACGCGGTAGCGTTCGTACACAGAGGGTAATATCAAAAATGTCCGGGACGGGAATTTTTGCCTTGTCTGATAAAGCGTATACTCTCATTGAAAAGGAGGAGGAAGAGAAAAAAGTATCGTGAACTATCGTGAACGCGGGGGAGGCCTTTGAGCGGCTGGTGAAAGGGACATTAATGCACGATATCTCTCGATATGATCTGGCACTCGCGAGTTGGCGAGTGAGTTTTTTTCCCATGTTGCGTGTTATTTCAGGCATATGCCGGCTGATGTGTCGCGATGTGCCAAATAATTTCGAAAATAGTTGCGATACTCCTCCCGGATGTGGCAGATGTGCTCCGCTCCTATTTCTATCGAGAGAGCCCTTCTTCGAAGAGGCCTCTACCCGCCTGACTTCGCGTTACTTTTTCGCGACATTGAATATTTATAGCGAGACATTGGCTGGAACATGAAATCTCTCTAATGACGTTCATCCATATTTATATTCAAAGCCCGCTTTGATTTTCCCGCGAATAAAATTTGGGACAGAATTCTATTTATAATTTTTATATACCGTGTGTGTATATTCTAATACACGCGCGCTTATATATGGATATTTATTTTATATTCCTATATACATTGTGTAACATATATTCCAATTCTTCGAATGTTTTTCCCCCAATGACGCGCGAAGTAATAAATATAATTCTGTCTCGATTCCCGTTGCGAATTGTAGATCGCTTAAAATGGTGAATTGCTGCAGTAACCGCGTCCTTATTTTATCAGATCGTTCGTTATTTTAACAGTTACGTTAGCTGAATAAAAGCAAGCTTGGTGGGAAATGAAGGGCGGTTTAATTATACATATATATATAAATCCCGAATGTCCGTCGGGCGGGTTGATTAATGTTACATCTCTGAATAGCTCCTTTGTGAATTACCAGCGAAATCTGTACAAGAAGCGGTACGCGTGTTATTTATCCGATAACACGCGGAGTCGAGTAATTCTATACGATCGCTATTTAATTCATAAAGCGTTCTACAACACGGCGAAATGTCGTGTCACGTGTTACCCACGCGCATCACGTCTTATCGCTCTGCATCCGAGCGCGCAATATTAGCCAGAACGGCCAGAGATTGTTTTCGCAAACGCGCTTTATCTCAATACCTCGGGTTCATTATTCATTGAGAAATCTCATCTCTATAAATCCAAACCAGCGCATACCAGATATATTTTCGACAAGTATATACCGGAGGATGAAGTAAGAAAAATTATGAAAAATTGGCGTTAAAAAATTATTCGATATCAGACTTTGATGAATTGAGTCTTGAAGATGCAAAATCCGATAATTCATTTAATTTCGAGTGTACTTGGATAAACATTTCAAGACGAAATTGTTAAGACATTAAATTTTTTGAAACTTAAAAATGCATGCGACAAACAAAATACGATTCATAAAGATTTTATTAAAGAATAACTCCCGAAAGAAGAAATAAAATACATTCGATGATATTTCTGGAAAACTCTGGACACACGTATATAGCAATAATTATTATCATTCGAACGAATAACGATATCGATCGGAATTTCTTCCCTGCCCGCTATTGAAAGCCAATTAGCCATTTAAAGCGGACGAGTCTTTTGTTCAGATTACATTGTTACAAAGTCACGAGTTTTACTGCAGCGAGTATTACTAAAACAGTTGCATAAGTAGCCCCGATGACGAGAGGCACACCTGGATCGCCAGGTCGGAAAACTGTCCAGAGTTCAAAGGGTCAAATCCTTCTCCGGAGGCGGCTTCAGCCGAATTATTATCGATCCGCTCGCTCTCGTCGAATTCACGAGGTCGCGCGGCCTTCCACGGAGCGTGACAGAGCGATCCCGTCCGTCGCGGGTTCACGTGGCTTCTATTGATTTACTACGAGCCCGCCGGTTTCGCGAAAGACCACACCGCCTGCCGCCTGCTTCCTCCGCGTCGCGCCGCGCCGCCTCCGCGCCACTGCCCGCCGTGAAAAGTTCCCTTTCCCTCCCCCTCCCCCGAATCGATCCGATGTCAGTTGGAATCTGCTTGTAACCTGCATGCTGTCTGAAGTATACGGTCACGCTAACTCCGCAACAATGTGTCACGGAGGTTCGTTGACACGGCGTGTCGCGAGCGAGCGGCAGTCGTGGAGCCCCGACTTCCTCCCCGTCGCGATCCGCGAGACTTTCGAAAAGCGAAAGAGTTTTGCTTCGGGATGAATTATCATTCGTTAAATCTCACTATGCCGAGACTGATGGAACTGAGCGTAATGGATAATAACGGCGCAATTCTGACATTTAGCTAACACGAGAAAGAGAGATACCTATCGAATTATAAACAAAAAGTTGGCACGTTTTTGTCTGCTCGCTCAAACAAGATGTCAGGCTTCAATCAATGCTTATTGCGAATGCAACACGCTTTTCTCCTTCGGTTCCTTTAAATTAATCAACACGGTCATTTGAGAAATCTAATAAATCTTTCTGCACTTAATAATCTTGATACTTGATATCTAAATATTAAACGCGCGATGATATAACGACGGTCTTATTTAGCGAAACACTCGAGTTATCTACCTAACGATGTTGTCCGAGCGGTCATTGAATGGCATGCTCGTAATGGGAAATCGATTTGCGCGGTATTACTTGAAGAGTAAAAAAAGTGAAGAGTGAGAAGTCATAAATCTTTTCGAAGTTCTTGTGTTGAGTTATTATTCAAATGAGATCAAAGAGACGTCGAACAACCATCACGATTGACGGAATTTATATCGTCTCTCGTTTGAACATGAAAAAAAAAAGCAAGATAAAGAATAATTGAAATGCTGGAGTGTTGTGCAAAGCCACGTAAGACTTTACATTATCCGTCGACAATGTACAAGCTTTCGCGCGTTGAACAATGTCAGTCGATAAAATGCAATACTTCCTTAAAATAGCACGTATATAATAAGTTTTCTTATCGATGCTCGAAGGTTTTCTCAAAATCATAATCGACACAACTGACGACGTGCCTGGTTCGAAATATATTACATTATTCACTACTTTTCCATTTTTTTAATATGAGCAGTTATTGATTATTTAAAAGAGCAAAATTTTAATAACGAGAAAGAAAGAGAGAAATTTTATCAATAGGAAACTGTCCACAATAATACGAAATATGCAACAGAAAACAAAGCGAAGAGACACAATAGCGTCGATTGCTTACTCAAAGATTTAATTAAAGTACATTAAGTCTTAAGAAATAAGTAACTACACTTACATTGAGATAAGAAAAACTGTTTCGAGAATCCCTTTATGAAATAAAATAATATTCCTTCGTACAGGCATGCCATCAATTGCGAATCGTGAGGATGTTTATTGTATTAGAGCGTACGATTCGATAAGATCAGTTGTAAATTGATTTTAATTCTTTGACACGCGATCGGCAGCGAACTTGATGTGTGTGTGTGTGTGTATACAGCGTATATGTTCCAATAGCGAATAGATGCTCCGAATAGAAAATATTTGATGCACGTTGCGCGATCCTCGATATATCTCGATTACGTCACCTCAAATGTCCAATACCACTCTCTCCCAGTCCTTCGAAAAGCAAATTAAACGTGCACCCGACACGGCGGCGCGACCATGACGTATCGTCTGGCAGCATGCAACACAGCAACGCCACGCGCATTTTCAAAAGGAAACGTGTACGGTGTGTGGTATATATCCGCACGGAAGGATCACGTAAGTCCACCTGCCGTCAGAGGTACGCAGGATCAAGGACAAGTCGCGCGACGAGGATGTACGATGGGCAGTCAGACAGACGAACGGACGGATGGAGATGACGACGGCGGCGGCGTCGGCGGCGTCGGCGGCGGGAGCGGCGGACGGACGGAGGGATGGAGCACGAGATATAGGGGTGAGGAGATAGAGAGGGAGACCATCAAGGGAGAGGACACGAGGGTGAAAGAGAGCAGGTCGCAGGCCGCAGGGCGTACGGGCTACATCCGCGCGTACCTCCTTACTTCGGCAAAATCAATAACCTGTTTGGGGGAGGTGTAGGAGAGAAACCTAAGGAGAGAGGCCGTAGCGCGGCACCGCCACGCCGGATCCGCACGCGCGCGATCCCAGGTGATAGGCGAATTTTCGGATACATACGCTGTCCGTCAGCCCAGAGATGCTATATAGCGTTTCCCGTTGTGCGCCAAGCTGAACGGCTCCTCCCGACCAGGAACTCCGGGTGCTCCGGTGTTGCGCAGGAGTACGAGGACACACACCTTCCCTCACCACCCCCCTACCCCCCCCCGTCGGGTGTATATATATATATGCCACCCTCCCCGCGAGCCGAGTTCCTCCGCACCTGCGACACTCCCCGGTGTACGTGCAACCTCTCCACCCCCGGAAATCACCCCCGGCAGGAAAACAACCGCGCTCGCTCTATATAGCGGGGCGCCAGGTTATAATCCGGATCTCGTCGAGGAGTAACCGCGAAATTCGAGCGGCGTGTCGACGCTGCGCGAATCGCGCTGTCGTCGGATTACACACCGTGTCCACCGCTCACTGTTGGAACCGGCAGCAACCTGGCCGTGGTCGACACGATCACCGGAACTACGACGGGAACGTCCCCCGTCGGGGTCCGGTTGCGACGACGACGAGCGAGGTCCTCCCTTGCACTTCCGCCTCCGACGTGCACTTTCACCCGCAAGTCCCCACGGGAGTCGCGGCGCTCTCCTTCCGGAGCATCCGCCGGCGCGGCCCGGAGTAACGATCGACGCGCGGTTGCACGAGATTAACACGATTTACTGTACTCCTGGAAAAAAAAAACTGACGCACTCCTGCACGGCCGTTCCCTCCTCGGCGAGGGGGGCACACTTCTGCGAGTCTTCCGCGGGATAAACGCGGGGGAAACGTCGTCGCGCCGACCCCTCTCGCGCGCTGGGTGGCGCCCTCGGGAGTGACAGGGTACTCCGGTACTCGCGCGCGATCGTCGATTAATTCCGTATACCGTGTTAGCACCGCACCACGCTTCTTCTCCTCTCCGGGGCACCTCTGCACCTCCGCGCTTCCTCACGCGCAACTCCGAAGCGAGGCGCAACTCGAGAGAGAGAGACGCGGCGCGCGCGCTTCGAGCTGTCGCGGCTGTGGGGCGCGGACCACTACCTCGACGAGCCTCCCGGATCGTTGGATAAAACTTGGTGGGGCCGTTCCGGTCGACGTGCGAACTCCCCACCTCCTCGTCGTCGTCCCCACCAAGTCGGATGGTCGACCGATGGTCCCTCCACCGCACACCCCCTTCGCTTCTCTGTATACGCGCGGGTTCCCCTCGACCTCCCTCCCTTCGCCCGTATACGACTCTACTATCACAGCCAACGCCACCGTCGCTGCCATGAGAGGAACGTCGAGCAGCGTCGTCCACCCTTTGGGAAGGAGGAGGGGGAAGGAGGGAGGGGGTGATGGCGGGAGAGCGGCAGGGTGCGCTCGCGCGCGAGCGCGCGTTCACCCTCGCGCGCACGAGCCACGCTTCGGGTCTTCGTGTATGTCGTCTGCGTGCCGTTGAAGTTGCCCTCGCGCGCGTCACCCCAACGCCGACTTCCACGATCGAGAATGAAGATAACGCGACGAGTAGCGTGGTCGAGGGTGATCAGCGGGGGGTGGGAGAGCGGCCGACGCGACGGGGTTGCCTCTCGGATCCGATGGCCTGCGGATTCTTGGCAAGCGAAGCTCGCCCAGAGATCGGAAAGCCCGGGGGAAACTTCTCATAACGTATTACGCGCGCAGAAAGCCGGAAATCCGCGGGGAGGCACGGGGGAAATCGCGAATCTGATTCTTTCAATCGGGTTTCGTGCGATTTCTTTTGTCGTCACGCTGTCCCGTCGCCAGCGCGCTCGAAAGGGTCGATTTATGACGGTATCTCTTTTCTTTTTTTTTTTTCTTTTTGACCGATTTTGGAACGCTTCTTCGTGTCTCTTCGTGACTAATTTTAGTTTTATTAAACGACCTCATTGGATTTCGCATTTGCGCGCGAATGCTATAAATACTTGCGGTGACTTCGTTAAGCTCGTAATAGATGATTTCTTTTAAAATTGGAAGCTACTCTCACGCGTGATTCGTTATCGCGAAATTGTAACGAATTGTAAGCTTTCGAAGATAATGGATTTTATGCCGTTGCGTTATCGCGGAAAAACCTTTGTAACGAAATATACGTGAGACATATATATATATACCAATCTTCCCGCTGATACGTGAGTCGGTAAACAAAGCCTCGAAAAGAAGGAGGCGGGTAACGATTGAGGGAAGGAGAGTCGCTTTATCGAGACCGAAATGTCATTTAACGACATTTTAAAGTTAATTAACGTTGCATATTCATCTTTTCCTTTTTCCATTTCCTTCTCTTTCTCTCTCTCTCTTTTTTTTTTCGTAACTATCAACGGGGCGAGTCGTCTCATTTGCATACCTATACCTTCTCGGAGAGGCGGTGGAGCATCTGGTTGCGATAAGGAATCGAAGCGGTAGACCGTAGCTAGCTCGTTAATGAACCGGAAGATACACTAAACGCGAAAGAGAGGACGCGGGTGAATAACTCCACCTGGTGCGCGTCGCGTCTCGGCAGAAAGTTTCGGTCTCTTCCACCTCACGGTACCGTAATAGATATCGCGCCGCGGTATACCTATACTGCGCGCGCGGTCTTATTTCGTGTACACGACGACGATCGGGACATACCGAAAATTCATCGCGGCGTACTCCGAATCGCCCGGCATCCTAAATGTCATAGCCTCGTGTTGAACGTCATACGAGATGGACACCGAAACCTGCGCGGTATGCGCGGATCGCACGGTTATTTTTGCAGCTTTCGATTTCATGAGGAATGTCGCGGCATAGAGATCATACCTCGCTCTGGTTTCCGCGGACAAAACCGCGTCGCGATCGTATGGTTGAGAAATATTTTTCCAGATTTGAACAAATAAACCGTTGAATGAGTATGGGACGATGAAATAAAATGGCAATAATGTCTTAAACGCGCGCGCGTTATTATGTTCCTTTATCGGCAAATATTTAAAGTGAAGATGTTCGATCGGAATGAATTTTCTTCGCGGAAGTTTGTTAATATACTCTAAGATTGCAGCTGTTTTTTTTTTTTGGTGTTTATTTAAGGAACGACTGTTAACGCTAATGCAATGCTGGGACAACAAAGTCGGGAAAAATAGGGTTGAAAAGTAGAGGCAGCCGCATGCTACGAGACACGTATTTAGGGTGACACGAATAACAGAAGGGTGAGAACTATTGATCTAGAATAATATGAGGCGAAATAGCGACAATTCTTTGTTTTCATTGTTGGATAATGGTAACAGTTTTCCTGTAAAGTAGAAATTTAATTACGTCAATATGATCGCAATTTTTTCATTTGTTCGTGTCTTCAAACAATTCTAGTAACCAAACAGGTTTTAAATTATAATTTCGCTAAAGTAAAATTTACTTAAAGCAAACTTCAAATCAAAATTTCTTTATTCAATTACATTTTCTTAAAACTTAGTTCTCTAATTAACTTTATAATTATTAGAAACCTTCTTGTGTCTAATTATTTGACAATAATGGGTTAATATGAATCTGAATCTCAGATGTAATTAGGAGTACGTAATTAATCACATCATTTTCAGAAATCAATTTGAATTATTTTGTGTTTATTTTAGCTCACTCATATTTTTCATATCTATATGCTTATCACGTTCTTTTTTTTGAAAGGCAAAAATTTAGGGGACAAATAAAATCATAGACTAAAGATTGTCATACATTTGGATATGTAGAAAATGCACCAGAAATGTCAACGATAAATTAATCATTGCAGATTGATTTCTAGAAAAAGATGTAATTAATTATGAATCGACAACTACGTTCTAGATTCTTATTATTTCGTGGTTTATTAAAGTGACCAAGTAAATTATTGTTCTTAGTTTATTCTTCAACAGTTTCTCTAATTGACTCTAAGACTGCGCTGTGAAATAAAATGCCATGTGGTAACATAACAGAGCAATAGCGGTACCCTGACATCATTTTCCGCATCAAAGCGCGTTTCCGCAACGTACATTCTTACTTCTACTTGAGTTTCGCCCGGTCGCAAAACTTCGTCCGCTGCAGCTATTATTCAAACCCTTGTTATTATCGGCAGCCGGCGTACACGCGTATGTTGCGTATTATGCACCGACCGGATGCAAGTAGTGCAGCACGCGCCGTGCTCACTCGTGCACGGCTACCGCCGCCGCTGCGCCGGTTTCCTTTCCCCCTTATACGGATCGGCCGGTTGTTATCTTTCCCGTTCTCGGCATTCCTGCTCCGGCCGAGAACGCTCCGTAACTCTCGCCGGGGTGCCCGCGCCGAAACACAAAATGTCATGATTCACCGCTTGCAGTCCGACGAATCCTGATAAATGACACAATGACGGTATCGACGGAGGCTGGAAGATTAATGATCACGCGCGGCGTCACGGCGATTCAACGCAAATCCAATATGCGACAAAATGTAATTAAATACAATTGCGAGGGGACAATGACTTTTCTGTTAGTTAACTGACAGATTTTTTTTTACGCGTTTCCGCATAGTGATTTTCTAAACTGCACGGAAAGAACGATTTTGTTGAAAGGTCTAAAAATTTTGCTGAATACAGACCTGAAAATAATTTTTGTTCCGTAATCAAAATAATTTGTTGGCAAATTAAAAATTATAGGCATTGCTATAAAACGTTTTCATATTCTAGCAAGCATTTTGACTTTCCAGCAAAATTATTTTGATTATTGAACAAAAATTTGTTAGAACGCAAAACTGTCACTTCTTTGAACTGTTAATTTAATTTAATTTTAATAACTTGAACGATGTACGGACTTCTGGATTTCAGCGACGGGAAACTTTTACAATGTTAATGGATTTTGAAATTATAATAACGAATCCTTGTATCTTTGTCAAGTCTGAGAGGATCGTTGCGTTTCGTCTTTATACGATGACTATTTACTGCGATTATCTGAGAATCTACTTTTGGATCTCCATTTTTTTGGTACTGTTAAAATATTCAATAATATACAGACCCTTCATATGAACCGATTCCGCTAAATTTTAACTGTACTGTAATATTGAGAACGACCTGATGTAGGTCGAAACGTTTATTTGTGGTTTTCTATTTAACTTATTTTAGAACATTAAATATCCAGCTCTGGCTCATAGCCCATATTTTATTCTTATTTTGGCATTTTATTGAGCCTATATTATTCTGTTAATTTGAACAAAAATTTTCTGATCTGGATCCAGCAAAATTGTTCTTTTCGTGATATGGATTTAACTTTGATTTAATAGAATAGTGTAACAAATATTGTGATAATTATGCAACAGATAATGTTGGCATGGTTTACGTTTCGTAATTATCATTCTTATTAAGGATCAAAGCTGAAAAATCGTCGTCTCTGGATTAAAGGTCCGCGATTCGTCTACATTTTACCCACACGCGTAACTTATGTGCCGCTACTGTCGCCACAAGTGCATTCAATTCAAACGGAATTATTCATGTATCTATGCGTTCCGTGCCACACGAATAAACCGTCTTTACAGTTTCATCGGTTTCGCGGGTTTATATATGGGTGCCACCGGCGAGAGATATATGTATACGCAGCAGTGTACATATTAACGATATTTATTAGTGAAAACCAGTGAATTATAGCTCGCGCTGTTAAAGCAAAATACGGTCGCGTCTCCCATGGGAGTGCATGTAACGTCCGCGGTAATTTCTCCCGAAGTTGTCCCGGGTATTATTTAACGCCCTTAACGACAATTTACGGCTCTTATGAAATATACGCGTCTCGGCTGGCGTATGCGTTGGCCTCCCCAATACGGGAGGCTCTGAGTTTTTCCGCGGCGAACTGAGAAGATCGTCGCAACGTAAATCGACGAGGCCGCGCGCTTCCCTTTACGATCCTTCCGCGCGCACGACGCGGACGGGACGTGTCTGATCCTCTCGCGTTCCCGCATTTACATGCAAATTTATCGCCAAATCTTAAATCCGCGTTAACAGTTTGAAACACGCGCATATAATGGCGCGCTGGACTTGTTTGTCCCGCGCGGAGACAATATATTCCCAAAATGTTTTACATATTAAGCTACGTCGTATATTCGACGGCGAAGCTGCACGCGGCTACGTCTAAATACTTACTTAATATGCAAATCTATACAGTCATCGCAGAGCTATAATATTTTTGCGCTTATTTATCAATTCTACGAAGAGGGACGTTGCACATTTATAAGTGTATATCTCGGAACAAGCTTGTTTTGCGCAATTTCAAACTTATCTCGTTTCTGATTTTTTTGAACTTGGTATAAGTTGAAACATTATACAACGCGATATCTAATATATTATTTTAAAATACAAGTCTGAGAATTTTTTTAAATGGTATAATTTTTGTGAGTTAAGTTTTAGTTGTACATAGAATATCTATGTATTGAATGCGTGCAAATATCGTATTATTTTCACGTTAACGATGCACATCTGTTTTTATAAGAAACTAGCTAAAATCGAGAGATAAATCTATGTTATCATTTGAAAAATATAATACTCTAGTCTTGTTATTGTTATCTTTTCTGCTATTCGTTATTCTAGCGGCGAAAATGGTGGAAGTAATTATCTTTCTGACAGTATCAATAACGGGGAGAGAATGAATTATCGGAAGTAGCAGCACTGCGAAGAGGTAATATTTATTGGAAAAATTCTCTCAGCTTTTTACTCCCTCGGATATCCGTTGCTCCGAATTATTTGATATACGTACGCGATATCCGGCAATGATACCCGTGCATTGTACTCATTCTTGGCATACTCTGCTTTTATAACGTTATTTAATTCGCGATTAATTCTTTACAATTTCGTAATTTAGGAAAATGATAATTTTTTCCCGATTTTGTACTTAAAACTGTCATTTTATCGAACTAAAGCTAATTATTAATTATTATTTACAATTAATGTCATACATACACACACATACACACATATACATGCATAAATTGCTATACTATAAATTTCTATGATGGAACAAAATAACGGCTTGAAATAACTTGAAAATAAAAAATAGGTTTACATTAAAAATCTATAAGATAATTTTAATTTTAGATTTAATTGGAAAGTATTTATTTATATTAACATTATTGTGTGATGCTACATGGATTTATAATATTATTTAAATTCTAATGAATTTTATATTGGAAATACATTTATATTTTGATAAAAACAAATACGCATATATCAATTATTTAAATTTCTACAGTTCTCTTTATTTGGAATTTTATCAAATTTTATTATTTTCAATAACTGCAATATTATTTTTATATACGGAAAATGTAGGAACGGTAGAGATAGACACGCATTACATTGCAAGGAAGACAATCGGAAGACAGATTTCGGACTCGAAATCTGGGCGCCGCACCGACATTGCGGCTGAATGCGCCAGGGCTGATCCAAGGCTGCTCAAAGTCTATGTATTCGCCGCGGACGAGAAAATCCTCCCTAACAGCATCTGAATATTGCAGTCTCATCCACTCTGACGCATCCACTTCACGAGCTTCGCTTACCCTGCTCGCGTGCTGGGGTTTACAACCTACTTTGTGAAGACCAACAGCTTCATCGCGAGCACGCATAACAAAAACTTCGGTAATGACGAAAAAGTTAGCATAACATCAACCGGGAACAACGAAGAACAGGTCGTTTCAAGTGTCTCGAGAAAATAATTACCTACCGGGAAAATATTTGAAAATTACTAACATTCTACAGTCGTGTTCACATAATTACACACATTGTCAATTTGTCAGCTTGTACCGTACATATTAATCCTTAATCTTCGGCGAGAAATGCTCTTCTCGATCTTTAATTTGACAATACATCTCGTAAAAAGATGTAAGAGAATTTTTTTATTCTTTGATCATCGAAATTTGTAATCTCGTTTGCAATTTAACGAATACAACTGAATTTATTATTACATTGTCTCAAGATACGCGTATACGTAAGACTATTTTAAAATGTTTAGTTACTGTCAGAGGGGGATAAAAGTATATCGTAACACTGACGGATCGCTTTTGTAGTAATCGGCTTTTGTTCGGCGGAAACAGCGGTTGTGTTTCAAAGTTCCGATTCCCGGCAGTGAATTAGATTGTCATTGCTCCTTAACCCTCTTCCACCTTAAGCGTTTGTTAAGCTTTCAAATAAGTCCAGCAACGCTCCGGGCTTTAGCTCCGTTCGAGATCGATAGAGTTGTTTTCGCTGTCTCCAGACACCCGCAGTCCCGCCTGGAATAATATTTTGTCGATTGAAGACTAGTTGTATTTCAATCTGGACCGTTTCCTACCGTGGTTTGATCAACACGGAGAGTTATACCGATAATTTCCACAAACACGAAGGGTCTTCTCGGAATTGCTTTATTGTCTCGAGTCTTGATTTATCGCAACTGGATAATAGAGCGGGGCCGTGTCCGTTTTGAGGATCGTCCGTCCCCGATTTTTCACGATCTACTTTCGCCGACGACAACGCGCGCGGGTATGAAGACCTCATTCGCTCGCGCGGAGCAATATCCGCCCGACTGCATTAGCGGTTGCTCGTCGTCGTCGTCGCCTTGATGAGATTAGTACTTAAAGCCTATCAGACCCGTTTCCCGACCTCGGTCTATTTATTGTCAGGGCGCATCCGAAGACGCGAGTGAATGGATCGAAGCCCGCCTCCCCCTCCCCCTTCCGAAGAGGAAACACGGCGGGGCGGTAATCGACCACTTTAGCCGAGGCATTCCGCCGAAAATGTCTCACCTCCATTAGCCGCGACAGGACGTCGAACGTCTTACGTATAATCTCGTACGGCCGAAGGGAAGATCGATATACGACAGCCACGGAATTTAAACTGCGATTGACCTGACGGGAAAAGTCCTCCCTCCCTCAGTATTCGCGGGGATGATGAGGTGCTGCACGAAGATAACTTCTCTCATACGTGAAAGCGAGACGCGCCGAGAATCGATGCGGCGCTTCTTGAATCTTCTATCCGCAACCGAGAATATGTGTGCAGGATGACATTTTAAAGGCCGTATAAAGTTGCCATGTTTCCACGACAGGCCAATTCATTATTCGTACGGGGAATCGATTCGCTGATATTATTATAACTTTCGCTCATAGACGTACGTTTGATTTAAATTGAGACATATTGCTAGTAATGTATACTGTGAGATATTTTGAGGATTATTTATTATATATACGATAGATATTATATATTTGAATATTTATTTACTTTTTATATGTTCATATTTCTTCTCAAATTAAATACTCTTACATTTTGTGTGGATTTAATAATAATATATTAATATAAATTCTTTTTTAAAGGTTAACGTAATTTGTAATATGTTTCAACGATATACTAAACTTTATTAATATATAAATTGTCATCGAAAGAAGGAAATTATATTAATTCAGATATAAATTGTCATTGAAAGAAGGAAATTATATGAATACAAGATCCAGATATAAAATTGAGTACTGAAAAAATTTTGGATTGGCAAGGAGCAAATTATATAAGACATTATATGCATGCTTTATGAAAATTAAATTTTCTATTAAAAGTTTTTACAATTTAAAAGATTACTTTGCCATCACACGAAAATGTCAGAGTGACGCGACGGTCTTACATAATAAATGAACCAATCCGAGACTGGGATAAATTGTCCCAGAGAATTTGCGTCATGACTCATGACTATAGATGTAACGTTTAATACTTAAGTCTTGAGTCTTCCCATCGTGTCATCGTGCGTCGCGTTTAAACCCATCACTTTGAAGATAAGCCCATTTCAACGCTGATAATTGTATTTTTAAATGCCTCTACACTTGAAGCTCAAGGAGCACTCGATTTTTTAAACACTAAACTATTGCTAATAAAAAAAATAGCATACTAATATTTTAACTTATTGTTAGAAGCATCAAGTTCGAATGTGTATTTTATATGTACGCGTTTAGAACATTAAAATTGCAATTATCATAATTGCAATAATACTACGCGTTTTGCATCTTCTCTGAAGCACCATAAATCTGACGTTTTTATGAGCTTTCGACATCAAAGTGCTTTGCTCCTTTCATTAACTTCGGCAATATAGTAGGTAATATTTTCGCTCCCGTAATATTTTATCGTACTAAACATAATTTACTGTTAACGGATACAGTCATACGTTTACGTGACTTATATTTTCCGATAATATTGCTCCGAAAATGATGAAATATAATTGAAGCTGCATTTCTCCTCCATTTATGTCGACTATAAACTACAGACATTGCGTTGAAAAGCACGAGTTAACAAAATATTCACTTTGTTATTCTGACATTAGTTCGTACTGCAAATACATACATATATTATGAGATAACAAAGAGACAACAAAAGATTGAAGTTTCAAAATTTCAAAAGCCACCTTTTTACTTAAAATAATTCTTTTAAAATTTAAACTTCGTACGTTTATTGTAAATACATATATTATGAGGAGACAACAAAAGACTGAAGTTTTAAAGCAATCTTTCTATGTAAAATAATTCTAGAAAATTTACACTTTGTACATTTATTTCATTTTTGTTACGCGTGTTATTTTTTTGTCCTATACTGCATTTTTCATTATTTTCAGTATTCGGAGTATACAGTTCGCTTAAATGGTGCCTAGTATTTGTTCGATATCCCACACGTAGAGAAATTTACAAGTCTGATGATCGCGCGCGATCGTGAATCCAATTATACGGCTACGCCGGTCGTGCCGCCTTGAAATTATTAATCAGAGATCGCATTCGATTCGTACTAATCCCGTATTACGTCCCGCTTTATCGGTTTCCATCTAGGACGGGCTATTCTGTACGCCCGCATTTACCTGCAATCCAGCACTCTCGACTTTCGGTGGAGTGGAAAATTTCGTTGTAAAAAGCTTCGCGCGGTGTAACGAAAAAAAGGGCTGTAAATAGATTTTCTTCATGCGTGCGATTTAATTATAATTTATTATTTAAACGATTATAACGCAATTATTGCATCGATACAAGGTGATGATTTATTGTAATTATAATAAAATTAAAATAAATTATTAATCGGTTTTTTGTTAAGACTTTTAATACAATAATTACACCTTTTAAGGAAATTTTACAGCTGAATATTTGCTATGATAATTTTTAGAAATAAATTGACATAATGAATTTTTACATATATCTACGAAAACCTTATGCGAAAGATCTGTAGATAAGTCGAAAGTCGAGAGCAAACTTTTCAAGTGTCGGTGGACCAATTATTGGGATATCTATACATTCGAGTTTTGTTGTGGCAGTGACATATCCTTAGGCAAGAGTTAACTAAGTCCTGAATAGCTCGAATACAATGTCTGACGAGGCGCGAAGATTTACTCGGGTCTAACTTCCGCTTTCTCAGTAATGATATAATAACCGCTTAATCATATCGCGGCGCATCTCTTATACGCTTATGTTCACAAATTAATTGCTGCGCTTGATAATATGGCATTCTGAACCAAAATTCCAACATCATTACGGTCGCTATTGTACAAATTCAAGGAAATGAGAAAGAGAGAGAAAAAGAGAAAGAGAAAGAAAGAGGAGGAAGAGGAAGAGGAGGAGGAGAGAACTCACCTTTATTTAAAAATTTAGAAATACTTTTGCGCGAATCAGGAAATAAAAATTTATAAATATCTACGTAGTTTATGATGTCTTTATAATTTTATACATATTTAAATAGATTTTGAAAAATAGAGATATAATATAATTTGATATATTTTTATGTACCTTAGTAAAAAATCTCAAGTTTCTGCTTTCACAGTAGTTACTTAAATCAGAAAATGAAAATGTCAGCGTCTGAATTTTCTTCATAAATAGTCGAGTAAAGGGTAACATGTTTCCACGCGTTTGCTACAATTACCGACAACATTTGTCACACGTACGTGCGCGTGTACAGACTCAAAGAAAGGAAGTATAACTTATTTTACTCTGTGCTTTATATTTTGTTACATATTCTTCTTGTCTCGTCGTTCGTAATCGTGCAAAATTGAAACGAGCTGTTTGAATTATGTTTGTCAGAATTGTCAGAAAAGAATGATTTGTCACAAGTTACAGTTTCTACATAATACAAAAATATTAAAATATAAATAAATAATTCTATGAACGAATTAATTTGATTAATCTAAGAGTTACAGTATTTTATGCGCGAATATAAAATTTTTCAAAATAAGACAATAAGGTAAAATTACAAGAGAGAAAAAAGAAAGAAAAGGAAAGTGCAAAGATTATTTTATGTTTTAAAATGGACTACTTGTTTGCTTAATTGATAAAAACTGATTGTAAGATTTGAGGCTTATAATACTCTTATAAGGGTTCTTTTCATAATAAATATTTAAGTGATAATTTTCAAGAGAAGTGCAACGTACTAATAATATTTTTAAGGCGCAATGATAAAAAAAGATTTTTCAACGAATTTCAAAATATTTAGAAATAATATATCGTAGAGCTTATAAATTAAAGATACTCGAATTTTTCAAACAAAGCCCATAATGTAAAAGAAGTTAAATAATTTCTCGTTTCATAACCTGGGACAAACGCTTAGCCAAGACTTTGACGTTTAAGCTCATCTCGTCAGCTCTTTCATGTTGTCTTCACAAGATACCGCTATAAAACTTTACTTTACGGTCTTTGAGATAAATAAGCCTGCCTTGTTTTTCAAGATAAGCTTGAAGAATTGCGATTCGGAAAAAAAACCATCTTTTGAAACCTTCCTTAAGCTTTACGGCTTTGTTTCTTGCAAACGACTGTAACATTAATATTAGATATTAATAGAAGAGTATCAAAACGTCGACGATGATCAGCGAAGTAACGAGCATGTCGCAAATTGCTAGAGAAGCGCGGCAAAGTTTCTCTTCTTGTTTTTCTGCCGCGACGTGCATTTTTTTTTATCAGGGAAACGCGAATAGCATAGTACGTGATTTATGGTGAAAATAAATATCTATTAAAATATCGATTGACGTCTTTCGGTTTTCCGATACCACACGGCGCGGTCCGGATAGAAAACACATTCAGCGGATTTCGTGAAAATTATTGTTCTCTTGTTTTAGAAGGTAAACGCGCGGCGCGGAAAAAAAGCAGCGCAAGATGCATGGAGAAGCTTTGGCGTAGCTTCAAACACAGAACATCTGAGATTTCTCATACTTTCTTTTATGTAAGAACAATGTAAAACAGATTTCTTTTTAAAGAAAAATATCTGGAAGCATTTAAGAATTTCGTTTTACAGAAATCTTAGTTTTTGTTTAATTTTAATCGTATATTTTTTTTTAAGAGCTAACGGAGCGTTAATTGACAAATATTTAAAATTTTTAAGTCACAAGAAGGAATTATCTAATAAAATAACGCTGCGATGTTTATCTCGTTCTTATTTCATTATCGCCATTGCGACGATCTCTTATTTTCTTTTTTTTATCTCTCTCTTTTCTGTCTTTTTCTTGATCTCTTTATTTGTTACAAATATAATTATTTATATAATTTTATCATGTTCATTCTTCAATACAAACATTCAATAGCATTAAACTATGGGTGTTCAGTGAACTACGTGAATTATACAAAGCGCTTTCAGGCTCGGAAAGCTTCATGCAAATCAGTATATAATGCTTTTCCCAACAACTTGAATACGGGAACATCAGTTAAATTGTAATACATTTTATTGAGATAACATTAGCGTTAGTTAAATTATTTCGGCTATTTGTGTAGCGCATTAAATAAAATAAACTAAAACAAGTGTTAGTTATAACACTTTAACGTAATATATTAAATTTAAAAATTGAAACCGCGGATTACGTGAAACGTAATAAAACAAATTATTTAGGGATCCTTTGAAAATTAATTCGATATTAACAGTTCTTATACAATGTAAGTAATTGAAAATGAAATAAATAAATATATTTTAATAAAATTTGAATTTGAGTTTATTAAGATATTTAATGAGAAACATTTAAAAAAATTATAGAATAATCACGATATTCAGAGTAGAAATTTGTTAAGAACAACTGAAAGTTTAAGACTTACGTACAATCATATTTAAAGTGGAAAGGATGTCCTATTTTTATTCTTTAAATAATAAATTTTCGAGAAATGGTAACTGAATTTGTAGGTTTCTTTTATGTTTGTATGTAGCCACATGTTCACTGTAGAGAACCTTGAATGAGAAATGTCTCAAAATCGCTACTATTATGTAATAGTTCCTTAATTTGTAAATCGGTGCAAATCATTGCGTTATTAATATAATTCCAGGAAATGTATTGAACGCGTCTGGATCGTTCATTTCGCGACGACCGGATTTGTGTTAAAGTTTCATTCGTTTCCTGCTGCCGATTTTACTCGATCTCGTGAAAAAAAAACGAGTCTTGCAATATGCGGGGATTTTAATAGAATGTCAATTATTTTTATTTATACGAAATCCGATAAAAATTGGATATTACTTCGATATTATATTGGATTATACTTTTAGTCGGAATAGAAAGTGACTATTAGAGTTTATATAAATCACGCCACTTATTGTTAATTTATTTTTCTTCAATTTGCTCCAATTCCGTTGTGTTTGACCGTTTTGAGCGTTTCAGATTTTACGGTATCTCGATAAATCTTTTTGTACGAGAATATAGCGTTCGAATTTCACTTCCAATTAAGTATCTCGATAGCGCGTTCCACGTATCGATAGCTCAGCTATAGTTTGATCGCATCTCTAATTGAATTATCCGAGATTTACGCGGACGTGAGTTCATCGTGCATACTAGACAGACATTTCTGGTTTGTAATAAAATATATAAAAATAAGAATTAAAGGTTAAAATAAAACAAAGGATAAAATATAATATTAACATAATTATATTTAGGGATAAAATAACGCAATATTAATAAAAATCTGGCGCCGATGTATAAATTACAGTAAAATTCTCAGTAAATTGATTATTTCTGAAGTAAATTATACGAAACGAAATTATACAAGTTTATTTTTGCATGTTGATGTTCACAAATCGCGCGATAATACAAATAATTCACCGTCGCGAAAAGCAACATGCGACTTGGCGCTTTCTAATTTCTGTACGCTGCCGCTGCATCTCTTCGCGGCAAGAGATTTACAGCGGCCACAATTTTTTCTCCATCCGTAGATTTTCGTGGCGAAAAAAAAAAAGAAATGGCCGCTCTCCACCTGGAACCACCTGGTGAGAGAGCGCGGCTATAAAAATTACGCCTCCGACACACGCTACAACATTGCATAAAATTACGCGCGTAACGTGACGGTCGCGGGGGGAGATACGTTCGCTTTGATTTTCGTAATGGCCTGGTAAACTAAATTTGCACAGATAAATCTGTAACTCGAATTGACGTAGGTATATCTAAATCTGATTAGCGCAACGAAAACGATATTATCTACAATTATCCGATATTATCGGTTTTGCAAAAGTCGTTTATAATAAAAGATTATTGACGATATTAATAAATTGCAATATCTAATAGCAATTATTAACAGTAATAGCAATTATTTTATTAAATATATGAATTTTGTAAAATTATATGCTTCATTTTTGTCTTTAGAGAATAATTATTTCTAAAGATAATATATATCTTTTTTGTTTGATTTTTAAAACTTTTCGTTTTTGGAACTCCAACTACTTATAATTTTTATCATGTAAATTCTGGTAACAAGATCGATAGTGAGCGCAGTACCGTTTTTTAACTGCGAGTTCTCCTCATAACTCTCCTTTGAAACGTAATTCTAGTATGGCACGTAGCCAATGTCGTAAGTTCGATCGTAAGAAACAAGTTTTGTCAGAACCAATCCAACTATTTTTACATGAATAAAGTGCACAAATAATTCTTGCGAATAGTACCTACAATAATTATAATCCTGGTTAGAAATCAACCAAGATTGATTTGAGATTATTAAACCACATTTCTTGCGATTTATTTAATCTAATTTTCTGGATTAATTAAACATAACTTTATTTTACTTTTAAAATTCAAAAATTTGATAACTTTAACTATAAATATATTAATTTACATAAATTACTGGTCTTCAGAACACCAAGACGAAGCACGTAATACATATATCATAATTACTGATTCGAATCTAAATTAAATTTGAATGCAAAATACACTTGACATACATTTTTAAGACGTTAAATTTTTCGTATCTGCAAAACTGGCTAGTGTATAGGTTTGTTTATCCTCCGCGGCGCGCACAGAGTGCCGGCGCGTAAACAAGGTCATCGCGCTATCATTCAAACGGGAACGCTTGAGCAGGCAGGTAGTGCCATGAATTGCTCCGCGGTCGTTGCGTATTACTCGAATCGCGATCATTCTTTTTAATCAATTAACTGTTGCCCGGCGCGGTACTGTCTTGCACACAAGGTTAACGTGTTGCCGTTCGCGCGGCGCGAGCCGTTTTGTTTATCTATCCGCTATTCCTCGAATACCATCATTCTTACAATTAGCAACCATTCTGTATAATTAATTAACTTTTACTATCTCGCGTAACCCTTGTTACATTCATTAATTTATTAAAATCCTCCATAACATTCGAGATTCGTACATTACGAAACTTCGCAAGTATCGAGCAATAAGTGAATGTGATTTTTCCTTTTTTTAAGTGCTTCGCAAATGAGTGTGTACGAGAATCATGGAGGAGTAACAACGAAGGAACGAAAGACTACGAGAGGAGCCAAGGAAGCAACGAACGACGATGTAGAACAACGATGGGGTAAGTCACATTTTTTTATTCATTTATTTTTTGAAGTATTAATTATTTCGAATTATAATTTCTGTATATCACAACTCTGTTGCTACACTTTACATTGCTGAATTTCATATTGTTTATTTTAATTTAGAGGTAATGGATTATAAAAAATATGTGGAGATTTATTTATATTAGATTTTTTAAATGGTATTAAAAAAATTAGAGAAAATAATATACATAGATATAAAAAATCTTACAGATCGATTGCCTAGAAATCTATGAGCGAAAACAAATTAAAAATATCCTGTATTATCAGAATATACTTAGCTAGAAGTGATTATGGTTTTTTCCAAATAAACAAGAAGCAAGCAGCTCGGATTAATATAATCCGATAATATGTCTTTGGTTTTGCAGTATTTGAAGCTCCAGACTTTCAGAGTTAGGATTATAATAACAATTATTAATTATTATTGCCGCATATATGTATTTAAAATTGAAAGAAAGAATTATATTAAAGTACGCGTATCAAATTTTTATTACATAATTACAGGCATTTACAAACAAATACAGAAATAATAGATGTACACAGTTAAACACTTAAAGATATAATCATGAAAAAATAAAGAAATTTTATATACAAATAAGCAAAAACCGAGGCTGAAGAATTCTTCTTGCTTAGAGTCCAGAAATCCGACCCGCGAAAAATAATCAGCGGTTTAATGCGGGTTAACACAATAGATTAATTTCTGTACATTTGATCCTGTCTTAATACGGAATCTCGTTGAAATTATTTCTCCTCGAGTTCTCCGCCGTTTTGTAATGATGTCTCTCGCAGAATTCTTGAATCCTCTGACATGCTTCTTCGATCATGTCGCCTGGCACGGTGATTACTAGCCTCATGTAAGAGCGATAATCGAAACACTGGGGAATCAAGATAAAGAATATAAAAGATTAATAAAATCACGTTATATTTCTGTATACTTATACAAAGTATTTTTTTAAATTAGTTTTCTTTCATGGTTTGTAGTATTAAAAAATTTTCTCTTTTGAATAAATTATTAGAGAACAAAATAAAAACATGAATAACGTGATTATGAAATTAAAGGTAAAAAAATGTATGCCTGCAATATTAACGCATAAATCTAATATTTTAAATTTTAAATTCAAAGAATACAAAGAACTCTAAAATAACAATTTATTGATATTTGTGAAATAATATGAATTCGGAAATATTACCATAAATTTTTTAAGCTCTTTAATGTAATCTATTACAGAATCTGATCAAACTTTGTCATTAATTAATGAAAAGGATTTAAATCCTGCTATTTATTCAGATCATTTCGTTGCAGCAGAACGCTTTTATTTTTGCAATATTTTCATACGATCAATATTGGCGTGGAATGTCGACATATCGTGAAAATTCGATTTCGAAAACTCGTGTATTTTTACACGGATTCGAGAGATACAATTAAAAGATTAAAAATGGTCAATGAGTTGATAATTTTAAAACGTCAGAAACGCATACCTGGCCGGGCAGGCAAAACACGGATTCTTCCATTAGCAGCCGTTGCACGAATTCCAGATCGGAATTAAATTCCGGAAAGCACGGTAGATCGATGTAGACCTGGAAATCGTTTCAATAATTTATAGCTCGTAAATTGCAATCGGTCCCACCTTACTGATGGTATTTGCATTAACGTATAAATAGCGGTCGTGCACCGACTAATTGTACGACCTATTTATCGGACGCTCGATTAACATTTACGGCTTTAGCCCGCGAGCTATACGGACTGTCAAACAATGCGCTGTGATTCTTGAAATTATGCAAGGGTGTGGCGAGGCTAATTACAATGGGAAGAATTACCATCATGTACATCGCCCCATCCGGCATTATCGGCTTCAATCCCGGGATTTTTATTACACAGTTGTACGCCAATTTGGAATGCGACTGTAACATCACAATATTTTTGTATTTTTAATATAAAATATTAATTTTTTTTTTGAGTAACAATAACTTACGTATAGAGTACGGATGACATCGTCGAAAAACTTCTGTGGCGTTTTCCGTAGTATCGTGGGCAAGGCACCTTGAATAATAGTATTGCTGCCAATTATTCGCTGGCTCAAGCAGTATAAACCTTTGCGAACCTAAGAGACAAAAATTTAAATATTTGTTAAGCTTATAACTATTTAACTTTACATAATTAAATATGAAATGATGCAACAAAAGATATACTATATACTGTCGTATTTTAATTTACGTTAAATGATCGTAATTCGTACTAGAATTTAGAAATTTTAGAATATAATTTTTATTTCTTATTTTACATATCGGTATAATACGAGAAACTCATTTATATAGAATCAGGTACATAAAATATATACAATAAAAAGACACGAAGCATTTCGGTAAACAGCAATTTCGTAAATTTATTCTATGTATTTAACAGATAAAAGAAGATAAATGTTGTCATAAATAACGTAATGCCGGCGAAATAATCATAATCTGTTGTAAAATTCATACAAATTGTTTAAAAGAAAGGAATTTTACGAAAGATTATATGTCATGCTTTTCCGTGATATTCCGAACTGATATAGAAATTCTCGACCTCGATGCTTAGTCATGTCGAAATCGATGTAAAATTACTTCCAAAAACTTGATAGTAGATATTAGATTTCATATGAACTTCAAATACCGTGAAATATCAAAACGTGCTACACATCGACAGACTTTATCAGTTTGTCCAATACTCGTCCGTGGGGGAACATCATCAAACGATCGTACAGCCTTTGAACGATCGAATCAATCTTTTCTTCCAAAGCGTGACGTGAAAAAAAATGAAGCACCGAACATGTGGATACGTGGACAAATACAGAATAAATGATGTATCTTTTTATATCTCACAAAAAAAAACAGAAAAGAAAAGAATTGTTTGATTATGTTTTAGTCGCGTTTTAGGAGTTAGGTTAATAAAATTACGCTGTTAAATCAATAGTGTCAAACTTATTTAAGTCGCTATTGCTTCTACTTAATAAATAATTATTTTTAAATAAAACAATGGAATTTAACCCAAATTTGGGTTAAATTTGAACTGTTTTAAATTATTTAACTCCATTGTTTTAGTAAAAAAGAACTATTTATTAAGTAAGAGCAGTGGCGACTCAAATAAGGTTCAATTTGACACTATAGATTTAATAGTGTACAATCTCATAGAATAGACTTTAACAATTTATAGCAAGGAAAGATTTAAGATAAAAAGATTTTTGTACTGTTACCTTTTACCCGATATTTAAACAATACACGGGCAATATAAAGCTTGTCGATTAGACTTTCCTACCACAGGACTCTGATCTTGATTACTTATCTAAGATCGCAACTTTGCAACTCCAGCGAAGTTATTAAAGAACGCAGAAATATATCCGATAGAGATGCGCGCGGCGCGGCGATTCGAAGTTAGTTCCGAGGCGATGCCGCAGCTGCAAGACGAGGAATTAAGGGCAACGATCGACCGAAGGGCCGATTGCCAAAGGGCCGAAACTTTAATGGCGGAATAAAGTTTAATCAACGAAATTTAATCCAATCCGCAGTATACGGTGCCGAACTCGCCGGGACATGCTCGGGCCTCGTTACGGAAACAATACCACCGGAGAAGCAATTATTTTCGGGCTGTCACGTATTGTGCCACGACCGTTTACCCACCTCGGCTTCCAGCACGTTCTGACGATCGTGGATTATTATCCAGCCCATACGCCAGCCTGGAACTAAAAATCTGCAAAGAAAGGAGAGATCGAAAATGGGACTATTGTTGTCAGATTCCATTTTGCAGATCGCGAGAGTTTACTTTGGCTTTTAAATTAAAGAAAGGGATTCCTATAAAATAGCATTTTTTTATATACAAAAATAATTATACAATTATACAATAATTAAAAAATAGCTTTACAACATTAGTAACGAAGTTAATTAATCCTTATTTTGATATTGAGAAACTAATTTTTTTTCATTAATTAGAAATTGTTTTTTTTTTCCTTTCGATTGTTTTATCCAAAATGTGCTTTCTATGAGTGAGCAGTCTATAAACAGAAGCTATCTTTATTGCGGCATGCTATTCTATTGTTCAGCACATGCGGTGCGAATATCGTGCGATTACAAATTTTTCTTCTAAATTTGAATACTGTTAAATAAAAAAAAATAAGTTACTAAATGTAGCCGCATTATTTCGCTTTCTGTTCAATTTATCCGGATTTATAATATTTTATAATGGGTATACCTCGTGCAAAAGCTCTCTTTGGGAACGATTTAATTTTTAAAATTCGTATTGAAATTCTCATTTTAAGATACATCAGCGATTCGTTACGTGATAACTATTAATCGTGTTACAAACGTATCGTTTACTTATTCATTGATTTACCTCCGCCGCCCGCTTTATATTTTTTTTTTTCATCTCGTATTCGCGTGTACCGCGTGCATCATTAAATTTTACATGAGAAACGCGATTCCCCGTGTTTGATATCAAAATACCGCGCGAAATCTGCGGCGTGTAAAATATACACCGTGCCGCACGGTGAAAGACTTAGCAACAAACTGTGCAGGAAACTCATTTACAACTGGTATGGCGAACGGTCGTAAATTAAGTTGCGTTTCAGATCTGATACCGTTAGAATAATGGAGGCATAATCGCGAAACTTCGGGGTATGCCCGCGCGGGCTTTGATCGCGACGTTTTATTCACGCTCAATCAACCCCCCCGCGCCCTATTTTTGAAAAAAATCGAGCGAAAAATTTTACGGCGGAGCGCTTCCGTCCCAAGGATTCCTTCCGTCAACTTCACGAATCGCTAGTTTCGCTCCATACCTTTTCCCGATGAGAGACAATAGAAGGTAACGTACTGAAAATAACTGTAAAACCCGATGCAGGGAGGGCACTGTCGGTGCTGCACCTTCCAAATTATTTTAAAATCACTATCTCATTTGTAACGTTAGAAATGATTACAAGACTTTTTCTACCATTTCCTACCATTTTCCCGAACGTTGTTTGGATCTTTTATTTTAACGTTTATAGGCATTCTTTAAATTGAATATTAAAAACATGGAAATTTATTTCATACCCTGCTGACCCTTGGTCTTGAAAAAAGCTTTTTAGTAACGCGACGTTTTGTTTCAAAGGGGTAGATTAGCTGCGAACCGTCTTGTTTAATACGTGAAAATCGTACATTATTTCGCGTGAAAATTGTTACAGAAAATCTCGTGTTCCGAGCGTCTAAATGCAGGGAGTTTTATAATCATTTTACGTTCCGACATACCTTTTAGTCAGTCCGCTGCACGACAAAATAGGAACTTCGGTCGATAGAGACGCTAACGAGTGGAAAGTCCGTCCTGGAAATACCTGAAAACAGCGGCAAAAAATGTATTTGCGTATAATTGACACGTATGTTTTGCTTGCATGCAAAGGGATGTGATAGGAAATAATGCATAAAACCGTGACTATCAGACTTCATTGAATTTCTCCGTCATTGAAGTTTTCAAAATAGCTATTGCTATTATTTGAATATAATACTTGTACGCGCTTCAAGTTATAAAAATTCACGTGTCAGATTCTTTTATAAATGATATATTTTAAATTTTTGATTAATATACTTCTTATAATAAAATTATAAATATATTCTTATAACAAAAATAAAATTTTCTCAGATAATATTAGTAGAAAAAACGACACGTTTGAAAGTGCAAAATTAATATGCTTTATTTCTCTTTACAGTTACCTATTTTTCTTTACTATTAATTATTTTATTATTATCAAATTAACTGAATATCTTATGCCACAAACAAAAAAAATTTCTTTTTGACAACCGATAACAAAGTGCAAGCGCGGTCATTCGAATTTGGGACACCGTGCATATCTATTCTAAATTAATTTCGCACCCAATTTCGTACGTTTGAACAGAACGGCGTGATTCGTGCTTTACGCAAATGAAACGATTTGTCACTTGATACTTGGGATGGTAAGCGTAATATTCGGGTACGTACCATGTGCTCGTAAATCTCATCGGCTATAATGGGTACGTAGTAACGAGCGGCGATGTCGAGAATGTCAAGTATATGGTCGCGGCTGAACACGGAGCCGCACGGATTTGACGGATTGTTTATAATAATCGCCGCTGTCGACTCGTCGATTTGCTCCTTCAGGTCGTCCAGATCGATCTCCCAACCGAGCTGCGGCTATAGAAACGATTAATATTAATAGAATGCATTCGCGATGAGCTCTCTCGTGTCTTCGCTTCCGCCCACCATTCTCCTCCATGCCACGTAATATTATGTACAAGGTGTAGGTACTCAAATACCACGCATTTTGTCTCGATTACAAGTTCTTGAACAATTCTTGACGGACAAAAATTTTAACGCGGCAAAAATGTTTCCTCGCTTTCAGCGAAACTTTTATACTAATTTTTAATTGAAAGTCTGTCACGAAACCTATATAAATGTCCTTTTCAACTTTTTAGAATTTTTATTTGAAGGATTGGTTATGTGAAAATATTTAATACTGAATATTTAATACTAAAACATCATGAAAAAAAGCTTTGGTTGAGAAAAGATTAATAAACCTGCCCAAAATATTTATAATCAAAAAGTTATAATAGGTATTGTACCAGTAAAATAATACAATGCTTTTAATACAGTGTTAAAAAATGAATAGATATATTTACTCTTCTTTTTTCATTAAATTTTATAATTTTAATTTCAATAAGTAACTCTTTAAATTTAATTGCCTAATATTTGATAATATGATTTTTATAATAGTTGTATATGTTTTTTGAATAATTTTTCAACTTGTAGATATAAATTTATTAAATGAACTCATAACGAAACTTATTTATTTTATAATTAAAATGTTACTTGGCAATTAAAAGCATTGTAATATTCCAATAATTTTTTATCTAAACATTTTTTTTTGCAAAATTATATCGCGAAAATAAAGCAACTATTTGCAATTATAATGCCGAAATAATTTTGATAGGTAATATATTTTTATTCAAAGCATTCTAAATGATATAATTTTAAAGAAACATTTTTAATGAAGAAAGAAAGAAAAATATTTGCATAAAAAATAATACAGTAGCAGTAAAAGCATAACATTTACGTGGCTTTTATAAAATTAATTGTTTATGAACCAATATACACTGTTAAATCTATAATGTTTCTTACTTAATAAATAATTATATATTAACTAAAACAATGGAGCTTAAATAATTTAAAATAGTTCAAATTTAACCTAAATTTGTTAATCTAAATTTAAATTCTATCGTTTTATTTAAAAATGACTACACGGAGAAAATTTTATTTTTTCTCTGTGTACATCATATAGTTTTTAGATAAAAATAATTATATCTTAAAAGTAGGTGCAATGGCGACTTAAATAAGGTTAAATTTGACATTATAAATTTAACAGTGTATATATTTATGGCTTATGCGATTGATATGTATAATACATAATGTATAAGCACGTATTAAGTGATCCCTTGACAATGTTGTGTCAAGGGATTACAAATTCCTTGCACAACACATTCCGTCTTATATAAAATTGAAGCTTCGGCATATTATGGTTGTAATTACTTTTAGAACGTAAAATAGTTCGCAACGACGCGCAGAGAGAAGAGCGAGATGTTAAAACTCGCCGTCAAGCGAAGCTGAAAAGAGAGGAAACCTCATTAGCACGCCGGTTTGAAGATCCCCGAGCGAAAGCACTGATTTATCGTGTAAATAGCAAAGGGTAATTTAAATATGATTTTGTGCCGTTCAAAGTCATTATGCAATGACGGCTTACGGTAAACTACTGTAAATGTTTTGCAAATAAAAATGAGAAATCTTTGCAAAATAAAGTAAACGTGATAAAATAAATTGTGTTATAAATTTATAATTAAAATTGTATATAAATTAATTCTTTAAATTAAATTACGAAATTAGCAAGTTTTAATAAAATTGTATAATTATATGTAAATTATATAAATTGAATTATAAAATTAGAGAGACTTTTAATATTGAGAATAAAAATTTTTGGCAAACTAAAAAATTATTTTTTGTATAACAATTTTTTTTTCTGTGCTGTTACACAATGAAAGAAATTAATATAACTGTACACGTTTGCAACGAAGTATTATTTTAATTAATTTATCAATAATGCTCTCGTTCTTTTTTAAATTTTTGTATGGGTATTGCATAAAAATTATAAAATCCAAATGAAATATTTGTGAATTGACGTTACTTTTTTTTTTTTTATATACGTTTTACAAACGTATAAAAATCGAATAAAATCTTGTTTCATTGCAAATTTTATTTTAAAAGGACGATATTTTCTGGCATATATCAATAAAAGAATATGTGTATAATATAATTGACATTGCTGTGCTAAGAGATTCCACCCTGTCCTCGTGCAGACTAAATAAACGGAATATTATGCACCCTCATTGTTTTTCGTAAATGAATGCATTCACGCCCTAGGTGGTTAATAAATTTAAAGATACTAACGAAATGGTATATTTTTGCATATAAAGCTGCTTACTAAGCACCGACAGTACAGCTTGAAGTGCGTTTTGTAATAACGCGTAACTTAAGAAATATAGCGGACGCTGTTATGCACGTTTCTTATTAATGACGATGCAACACGGTAGCGCGTATAATACTACCTCTCTTTTACAAGCGCATTATTACAGAGTAGCCACTACGCTGTGATATCGATCGATATTTTACACGTTATCACGGGAATATGAAACTGATGTCCATTGCGCTGTTTGTTCACAAACGCGTGACATTAAGCAAATAAATAAAAAAAGTATTAATTAATTTGATATTTCAGAAATACCTGACAGAACACGTGTAAAATATAATACTTTAAAAGGGAACATTTAAAGGATAAACTCAGAATTGCTATATTCCTGTAAAAAAAAAAAAAGAAATTTTCTCGCCATTTGACTTTGACATGCTTTTTTTCGAAATAATTATTTCACGTGTGCTCGAAACACTCGTAAAAAGAACTCCGATTTTTATATGCATAGCCGTCGAGTCATCGCGAGAATAATTACTAGAATTATAATTTGCACATTTTAGAACGTGCAGATCGTGCAGGTCACTTTGATTTCCTCTCTCGAGAAGAATACTCACACGTAAATTGTACGTTTTGACCGTAATACCAAGGCCCTCCGCCAGCGTTCGATAGATGGAAAAACCGGGGCGTGGAATTAGGATGTTTTGACCTTCTCGAGCTAAAGCCGTAATACACAAGTCGAGGGCGCAAGAACATCCACTGCACAGGATTACATCCTATGGCAAATACAGAGACACGAAATATTTTATTTCCGCGTGTTTTGCCTTTATTCGCGTCATATTAAATGTAGAATGGAAATGAAAAAAAGTAATATTTTTAAGTTAAAAAATATTTTTACGTTTCCATGCTTTTGTATTTTTTTTTTAACAGATTTACTTGATATGAGATAAAAAAATTTTCAGCGTTCTGATATTAAAATGTAAAAAAATACATTTATATGGTCAATCTAGTAAAAAAAAATTGGTACATTACTTATTGTAAGAATTTTGCCTATGGGCAGATGAATGTGATATTTACAAGTTAAGCGTAATTGCATATAGAAGAATAGCATATAGAAGATATGATTAAAAATGATATAAAAGAAAGTAATAGAATTTTCTTTTGCAGTAAATATTTTAATTTCCCTATTGTTATCCAACGCAAAGTTTTGCCACATATTTTAACAACTGTTTGGATAATTTAGTAAATTGTTTGTAAAAAAATTAGAAACTTGTTTGGTTGTTAATCTCTTTATGTATTAATAGCTAAATATATTTTATCAATATATTTTTTCTTCTATCTGTGATTTTTACAGCGCCGAAATTCACTAAATTAATTAACTATCTTTGAGATTGTACGACCATATACTACTCGCAATATGCAATCGACCACGTTGTTCTCTTTATAAAATCCACGTCGCCTCCCTTTCTTGCGGCCGAAAGAAATTTACGATGTTATTAATATTAAAATAACTTGGGCAAAATTTGACTTGCCGACTATACCGACAGTTGAATAAATAATAACAGTATTATTGTTGAATAAACGTAAGATACAGTTTAAACGCGTGACAAGAAATCTCAATGCACGTGTCAATGACCTCGAATGTGCTCGCGACACACGTGGTTAGTCGATCTACCTGCGACATTCGATATAAGCACGTGTTCTTCCTACCTTAGGATCGACTTTCACGAATTCATTGGAGCTGTACTCAGCTACGGCTTCTCGTGCCTTCTGGTAACCTGTAAAATAAGTAAAAATATATTTTTTTATATGTTACTGAATAAATATATGTATACATTATTACTTAAGCCACATTTATTAAATCTATAGTGTAAAATTTAATCTTACTTAAGTCGCCACTGCTCCTACTTAACAAATAGTTATTTTTAAATAAAACAATGGAGTTAAATCGTTTAAAACAGTTCAAATTTGACCTAAATTTTGGTTAAATTCCATTGTTTTATTTAAAAATAGCTATATTATTTTAGTTAAAAAAAAAACTATATCGCGGCATTGCTGCAATAGTGTCATATCTCGAAAAATGACAAGTTTAAATTATTTATTGGAAAAGATGGATTTTGGCGTGTACTTTTATTTGGTGATAAATAACTCAAAATTGTCAATTTTCGAGATATGACACTATTGCAGCAATGCCGCGATATATTAAGTAGGAGCAGTGGCGACTTAAGTAAAGTTAAATTTGACACTAGATTTAAGAGTGCATGCAGTGAAAAGGTCTGTTTATTAATAATTTAATAATTTCTCGTATAACAGACGCGCGTCACATCAACCTAGCAAATCAATACCATAATTGTTTACGATATTATTTAAATTATTTATATCTATACTCATTTGTGGAAAATCAATAGTGTAACAGGATGCATTTATATGAAATTTATATCAGTCATTAATAACAAGTTTGAATTTTTTCGTTATTTCTGCCATACTTTAAAATTTCCCGTAAACTCAAGATTACTTAAAATATAGAAGACTTTTCTAAAAGTCGATAAAAATTTAAGTATCTACACTTATGGATCTCATTAAAAACTACCTGTGCTCGGTGCATATCCGTTATATAATTGCGAAGCGACGCTCTCTTGAACTGCCTCGATCACTTCCTTCGGTGGCTTTAAATTACCGAAAGTTGTAGGATCGCCTTAAAACAGAATAATAAAATCTCAAAAGTAGTTTTAGAAGCTTTATAAAATGAATATTTATTTATCGGTTATCGTGCAACTGTGATTACATAAATCTCTATTATGTAAATCTGTTTTTTTTTTTACCAAACATTCGCCACTATGTAGTTTCACGTAAACACCTAATTACACTATGCATGTCGTTATAATTGATTACTGCATTCAAACTAGGATAACTGTACGAATACGCCAGTTTACAGACGCGTTGTCAAAGTGCAACGAAACACTCCACCGCACTGCTCGAATTCTGGATATAATTGAAATTAATTAATTGTTTCCCGGAGGCTATCCGCCATAGTCAATCCTTGTTGCGAAATTTCCGTTGCGGGGCAACAGAAGCGCAACGACGAAATAAAATCCGAGCTACGCGAGAATGCCACGAGATTTATGTAATTACAACTTCGCCATTGTTAATCGGGAAGGATTGCGTTTCGACGGCGTTGAAGTTAATATTTTCCGATTATATTTCACATTCCTGTTGTAGCAAATGTCAATTAGTGTACGCACGAACACTGAAATCGTTGAGTTGTGAGTGAATTATTCATTACACGTGTTAATGACATGTGTGTAACTGCATCGCATTCGAAATTTTTCATTAATTAACTTTATTATTTTTCGTTCATTCACGTGGGTATACAATACTTGTTATTATAATTATAGTTATATCAAGAAACACATAGAACAACGAAAATCGGAAAACGCGGAAACTCAGTTACATATAGAACATTTGTTCGGCGGTTTTTATACGGTAAGGAAAGCAATAAAAAAAAAGATAATGAAATGATTTAATCAGATCTGTTTTTAGGAATAAATATGTTTTAATCTTTTTATTAATACATTTTACTACGATTTTTACACATTATTTTTGTATTATTAACTTTATTAAACTTCAAAATTATATTACATTTTAGAATTAATAAAAATTTATGTGCGTTTTTTTACTGGATATAATTGTGCAATAATAAAAACATTAGCAATAATCTTTTTTAGGACTTTTTTTGAAATTAATATGTACATCTCTTTTGGATAAAGAAAAATAAGTCAAATTTCTTATTTTATATAATTCATTTTTATAATTCATGATTGGTTGATGATTTAAAGATTTAAAGCGCGCGTATATCGCTAATTAATATTATGAAACTTATAAACTGTTATACTGTTTTAGAATATTTTTTAGAACACAGCCAAATACCGAAACTTTTATCGACATACGAGACACACGCAGCGTGTTCCAGAATTTGCGCACACGGAACTTGCACGGAATTTGCACAATGCAATGTGTTAGAAGAAACAACTTTATCCGTGGCAAAATTGCATCCGAACAACAGTTTTTAAACAAAAGTAGTTTAAAGATAAACGAATAAACGCGCGCTAAGCATGAATCAGAAACGGTGCGAATTCTGGGACATCCTGTACATTTTCGATATGTAGTATCTGTATGAAAAATTCCCCGAAAAGGCTTCATTCATTTTTGTCAAAAAAAATTTTTTTTTTAGAATTTTATGTCCTTTTTGCATATAAAAGTGCAAAATATCAAGATATTCTCAAAAAAAATTTTTTTTAGAATTTTATGTCCTTTTTTGCATATAAAAGTGCAAAATATCAAGATATTCTCACGCCAATATCTTATTACATTATATAATCCTTATTTTTCTATCGAACAAAAAAAAGATCCAAGGGCAACGGTGTAACGAAAATTTTCGTGCTACTGCCATTCTATTTTCGATGCTGTAATCTTCTTCGAATTGCATATGTATGTGTAGAATAAAAGGAAACTCTTGAAAATGTATACAGCCGCTGGCACATCCGGTCGGGATTTCTATCGAAATATATTTAGATTAGCGTGCTCGTATGTCAATTCTATTCTATTCCACTATAAAATTTGCTGAGGACGTTTTTCCGATACATTCTGACACATCCGCATTCTGCGCCACTCGTGTTCTGCAAATATTAAGGGGACTCACGCGTCACTACCACCGCCTTTTAACTTTTCACCGCTTTTTAAAACTCCGCCGTGCAGTTAAAATCGCGTGTCCCAGGCACGGGAGAGGTTTAAGAAACTTTCTGAAGAATTAAGGAAGTTAAAAAAGAAATTAAAGGGAACAAAATGTACCTACAATTAATTCTCGTAGACAAACATTCTCGGTGCTTCAGTTTTATGTGCGTAACTATTCAGGACGGATTTGCAGTCCTTTTCATCTCTACTGTCAGTTCTCGGAAAAAAATTTTTTGGAAGGTTACTGATTAAAAAGACCAGATTTTTATTTATTCAATTTAACATGCTCTCTCAATATTTTATTATACCACTAAATATCAATTTTTTCCGAAAAGCGTAATTAAAAATAAAAATTTCTACAATATGCAAAATTTTTATTCGAAAACTACCGGAGCTAAAATATTTTTAAAAACTGTTATCAATTACTTACGCGATATTTAATATAAAAATAGACGTAATTGAACATACGAGAAACGTTATGTTCTTGATGCCAGCAGCTGTTTAAACAGCTTGTTTAACGTATAAACATCTCGAGGATTTTAAATTCTCAACTCTTCAATCTCGAAGATTATTTATTATTATTATTTTTTTAAGAGATTAAG
Source organism: Wasmannia auropunctata (assembly GCF_000956235.1). Lineage (NCBI taxonomy): Eukaryota > Metazoa > Arthropoda > Insecta > Hymenoptera > Formicidae > Wasmannia > Wasmannia auropunctata. The sequence continues at coordinate 977,580 of NW_012026890.1, forward strand.
CGCCGCAGGAATTTGATCGGGCCAAGTATATTGCGATTGTTTTACCGCCTCGGAAACTGTTATCCGATAAACCTCTGAAAAAGTTGTTTCCTTTAGAAATACGGCGGAGAGCCGGCAAACGAAATATTGTCTATCCTGCGTCGCGTGTTTGCGTACCAATATTTTCTAGAGCGAACTGCGTATTAAGTTTTAATACTTTTGAAAGAGAAGGGCGGAGGGAAGCTTGGAAACACAAAGTTAACTCGCATTTTTAACCGGATTATTGAAAAGAAAGTGACAGCGCGAGGTGTACGATAAATATTAATACGAATGCATGTCCCAAATTCATAAATTTCGCGAGTGTGTAAATATAGTCACGACAAGACTTAGGCAGTTGGAGTCAGGCGTAGGCGTCAAGTAAGATAATCGTCGAAACGGGTTGCAAGATGCATTTTATACGTTCAACATACGAACGAATGAAGATAAGATAGCGTGTGTAAAATATATAGTTTATTTAGCATTCATTACATTTTACGTTTAACAAAATAATTTACGTATATAGACGTGTGCGATAGTTTACTACGAGCGCGTGTGAGAAAGCACTAATAATAAACATAAATAAATTCGTTATTAATTACGTTTACGTTTAAGAAACTCAGAAAAATAATCTTATCTCGTTAACTTCTTTTAGAATGTGATTTAATTCATACTGAATATATCGATAATTCAACAATAAATCTAACAGAATGGGAACATTCCTGCAGTATGATAAAAAAAGATCAAAACACAAATATTTACGACGTACAATTATCTTTCTAGTAGAACATTTTCTTCAAATTCCATCGATACCAAATATTTATAAAAGATACTACTAAAATTTGATACGGTGATAATAGACTACTATACGTATACGGCAGTAAAAAGAGACTTGACTGTTACAAAGATGATACACGAAAAATTACATGGGTATTTCATGCGTTAAAAAAAAAATCCGAGCAGGTCGCGCATCGAACGCAGTTCGGTATTTTCAACCCAGTTCCTGCGGGACTCTGGAGTTGCTCAAAATGCGCTTTTTCATATTCTAGCATATTTCCCTCGCATGGGATATTTGACCTTCCATTTTTCATCAATCCGTCAAACTTTTTTCACATCAAGCTCTGGAGATCATGCATATTGAGGATCTAACCGTACTCAACGGGGAAACAGCGAAAGTTTGCAATTTGTATGCATTTACCTGCGTTTACCGGCGAAGCCGGCACGTGCAGAGCCTTTGTAGGTGGCCCTTTATTTGCGTAACGTTTTTCACAAAGTGCGTCCCGAATAAAATAAATGGACCTAATAATTTTATTTTTCGGCCTTACGAATTTAATCTTTTATATATTAAGTACTGCATTTAATTACCGCAATCCATTCATTTATACATCAGCGACATAAAACACAAATTGTAATTTCGCTTGGACGCACGTGCCTAACGCTTTCGCAGTAAAGAAACGCGACGTGTGTATAATCCTCCCCTTTACTTTGCAAAAAAATGATCGGCCGTCGGTTCCGCCATTCTTGTCTCGCGTTAAAAAAAATAACCGCTTGATTACACCATCACGATGGACCATCTTGTGCGTTTCTGTTTTTCTTTTTGTAGCATAAAAGGGTGGAAATCCAGAGAATCAACGGCAAATTTTGAATATTATAATACAAATGAAGTAGCGCTAGGAAATTTTTAAAAAATTACGCATTTATAATCGAATTAAATATATTAAAAATATTGCAAGAATATGTAAATTTCGGACCAGGTGTACCCTGATTTAATTTATTATTAATTTTTTCTGTCAATAAATCAAAGGATTTCTCTGTTAATAAATAAAAGTATATTTTTAGTCAACATGATTTTACGTTGTTATATGCTGTTGTTATAGTCTATTTATGTCATATCAAAATTTTATAAATGGCATGTATTTTTTACAAGTTGTTTAAAAAATTTCAATCACGCTGGTCACCCGTGACAGTCGGAACAATCAATGCATTAATGAATACAATGCTTATTTGACAATTTTAAATAAAGATTTTAAATATATATATTTTTTTTTTTAATAGAAAATATTTCAAATTTTAAATAATGATTTTATAAATTACGAATTGAGAAGTGAGAGTGTTATCATTATGCGCATTTTATTTCGTTATTTAAGAAGCAGCTGAGAACAAAATTGCTTTTTCATCAAACGAAATATACAGAAAGCTTTTAACTGCAATGGGTTATAAGTCTCCTGTGATAAAGCTCATTGTAATAAAAATGAGCTTCTGACGTATTAAAATTATAAGAGTCAAAATATATAAAACAAAAATTATTTTCTTTATTTTAAACATAATATAAAAACCCTGTTTTATTATATATCTCGCCTAGAAATAATAAAAGAGAAATATTATTATCTATTTTTTTAACTTGTAAATTTTTGAAGAAGAGATAGACAGATTTTTAAGGAAATGTATTTAAGTAAAGATTTGTCGCGTAAAATTACTTAAAAATTTGTTTAACCATACATAAATATAACAAGTTTATTTTTTAATGACTGATGATTATCAAATTTTTTATTTCAAATTGTTTAAATTCAATTTTTCTTTGTAATTGTAATTTTGGAAAAAAAAGCAAAAAATATTTGCTTATTTGTTATTTCATTTGATGAAAAATCCATATAATATATACTTATATTATAAACGAATATCTACTTCTACTTTATCGCGTCTGTACTTCTTGGCTCGATTATCTTCACTTAGTTTTAAGAAAGATTCTTCCCGTACAGAGTAAGTGTTTTGTCGCTAGACTCATGATAAGACAAATCTTACACGTGGGCTAAACTCACCAATAGACAACGCGATCATCGGCTTGTTGGGATTCGGCTCGACGATGATATTTTCTACGATCGACCTTATGGGATTGTGCGTTCGGCGAGCGATGTTGGAGGCGCAAACGTTCCAACATTCGCGGAAGTTGGGTACGGACATTTTGTCGCTCGCGAAGAAGTGCTTCTCGGTAGCCCGGTGTCTGCTAATATTTCGCCGGTGTAAATAATCAATCAGCGCACGTGTGTGTCTCCAAGGGGAACGTTTGGGTCTCTCGACTCGCTGTGTTGACCCTCACTATCGATAGGTTCTCTCACAGAGCTGATTACACTATATCGATATACGATCGACGATTCTCGCGTAGCTGGTTCTCCGTCACTGAGCCTGGATCGGGACAGCGCGCTAATAATCGAAATGCCCGGAGGCTGGAGGACAAACGAACCGGTCGGATTGGTCCGTTCGGCACCACACCTTCTTTTATAATTAACTAAATGGATTCCCTACTTATACGTAGGGAACGAGCGCCTCGAGCAACTTCGACGTAGTTGTCATCTACACGGGAACAAACAAGAGAGTGGTGTGCGTGTGCCTCTCCGTTTCTCCTTCACCTGCCTCCGTCGCACCGCCGCGCCGCGCCGGTAGTTTAGAATGTAGAACCTTAACTCCACTATCTCTATTTTGTTGCGTCTCTAATGTTTATGCAATTATACCTTGTAACTGTTTACTCCGAGTTACAGTCATGGAGATTATTCGAGCGCTGTTTCGGTCCGACGGCTACGACAACGACGACATCGCGAAACGTGCGTTCGCTCGTTAATTGAGTTTAACGCGGCGTTCCTCCCGCTGTATCTATGCGCTCGGCAAATGTCAGGGATGAATACGTAAATCAGATGCTGCGAAAAATTATTGTTGTCTGCAAAAAAAATAGACGGATACGGTCGATCGAAGAAGCATAGACGTATAAAAGCAAATTTTTTTCTTAATTGACGTATTATTCTCCTAATTTTTTACACATTATATGCTTCTATTTCGCTAATAAAGAAAAAATTGAAATAATTTAGGCTCATAGATATAATGACTTTAAATCCTTTATATTCTTTATTATGGTATAATATATGTTCATTAAACGCTGTGATATAAATTACTCCTCTTTAAGCTTTATTATTATCTTATTGTTAGACTTAATGGGTGCAATGTGATAATGATAATTTTACGTATATAACATTTTTGCGAATCAATAAAGTTAACTGATGGACGATGAACGTTTGCCAAATACCTCGATTGGAAAATGTAAATTCAAATTAAATCGTAACAGCACAAATGGATTAAATAAAGCTTCAATATTAAAGCGAACACGAAACATTCGCTCTGATATCGGTCGGCAATTTTGTCGGTATAAAGACGAGCGATATTTCTTATTAACGCATATTGACGATATTGTCGCTTATTTGGTGACAAATGTAGATAATCAATACAAGAGAAATTGACGAAACAGATTTTGATAAAATATGCATATTGACGTCCATGACGACGCGATATTGATAATATAAGTAAAGCATATAAGTTCAATAATTGAAAGAATATTTTTAAAAAATAATATTCTAATTTAAAAACTTTATCTAAGGCATATTAATGAAAAAGATTTGACCTTTGTATCTAACTTTAAGAATAAATTACTTCGTCAACATAAAGTCCTTCACGAACCAAGCCTAGATTAATCATATACGTTGCATAAATTTACACATGTGTATATCTTATTAAAATTTTATTAGCTGCATAATGCGTATTGTACATATCAGTAAAATTATAAATATATCTACATTGTAGATAAAAATATATTAATTATCTAAAGAGCTCTCAAAAGAGCAATGCAAATAATAAAATTTATAAATCACAAAAAAATCTTTTGTTCGGTCCAATGTCGATAGTCGATATTTCCTTAAAAATTTTTTATAATAGAAAAAAGAATTTTTAAAAAATTCTCTAGTTTGAGCTAATAAATTTTAAAAATTTAGAAAACATTTATAAATTTCGGATACTATCTAGAGGTTTTATTCTTATTCATATGAAAAAAATGTATTAGGTGACATACTTCAAGGTATTATTTTAAAATCTCTAAAAGTGCCAGAGAGAGAAATACATCTTAATAGTATCAATTCATCATTTGAAGCACATCTGATATATCGTATCTTTTTTTGTTCGTTTGAATCTATATTTAAATTGAAACATCCGCTCAATTTCTCTCAAATACTGATTGAACTTTTTCTCTAACAAGATGAACTATACGTAAAATAAAGAACATCGAATAAGAAGTAAAGCTATTTAAATCATAATCATAATAAGCCTTGTATTTCTTTTGTATTTTTATTATATTTCTATAATCTATATTAGCTTTAAATTGAAAAATTTAACATATTTTCATAAAATTTAAATTTTTTATATTTTCATTTTCATAAAATTTAAATTTTTTATATTTTTATACGCTTGTATCTCCAAATTAAATAAAAGTTAAATATATATAAAATATTATTTTATGAATAATTTTTTTATATATCAAAAATTCTATCAATACTTTGATATGTTTTTTATTTGCAAATATATTTTTTGTAAAATTAAATTTGTATATAGAATTTCTATAATTCTAGATATGGTTGATACATAAAATATGCAATAATATCTTTAAATTAATAAATATTACAGTTTTATGTAATATTTTTACATATTATGATAAAGTATTTTTCTGAAACTTTTATTTTTCAAAACTAATTTTATATGACAAGTAATAAAAATATCAAAATTTTTAAAAAATAGGCCATTAAAGAATCAAAGAATAGAATAGAATTTATTACTTTAGCTTATTACATCCGCCAAAAAGGGATTTACAAAAGGTCCTTAAACCACACTCATCCATCCATACCCTATTTTAAGTTAATTTCTCATCAATCCTCTTCTACTATATAGATAGTAGAATAATCTCTTGATGCGTTCTTCTTATTTCTAATCCTCATTTCTCAATGTCTTATTCTATTTACCTAAATCTACCTTAATCTTTGCTTATATACATACGTATTCATATACATATACCTTCTTAATTTATATAAAACATATGCATTTTTTTATATAATATAATCTTATTATAGTCTTCTTTATTACATATATCTGTTTTATTTTTCTATTATATATTGCCTTATACATATATCCTCTAATTTTGCTACTTCTCTCCTCTATTTCTTTCTTTCCGTAAATTCTCTAGAATTTTTCGCTTTCTTGACGTAATTAAAGAGTTTCGTTACATAAAACATGGACACATACTTATCGCGCGTAGTAATAGCAACTTTTTTGTGCCACTTAACACAAAACAAACTTATTCTCGTATTTGCTAGTTTTAATTTTACGAATTATTCGCACATCACAATTCGTGAAATTTACTTGTTATATTATCGAGGTTTTTATGTAACATTTACGGCGTTGAACAACGAGGGCGTTCTTATTAAAATAAACAGAAAGTTAGCAATGTGAATTTTTAGTTAGAAATTTTTAGTTAGAAAAATAAACGTACTTGTTTTTCTTTTCTTCATTCTCGTTGTCTGCCTGAATCTAATGGGAGACAAAATTGACTGGAAATTTACTAAATTATAGCGCGATGGAAACCTTTTTAGCGAGGCTTTCCTCCTTTCAAAATGAATCTCAGAAGGAATGCTGCGACGCCGGTTTTCGTGATGTTGTCAAACTTTGTCGAGCTGTCGGGACTGGGCCAAAATGGAATTTCACGTTTCGTGGCTCTATTTTACAAGATGCGGCACGTGTGTCGAACCAAGGCTCCTCTCGTTGGAGGCTCGACTTGCTTGCTATGCTAAACACATTGGCCTCAGCAGGATTCCTTTACGACGAACGTCTCTCCTAGCTGCGCTCTTTGAGATTCCCTCGTAAACTTTCCTACTACGACGTCAATCGATACTGAGATATATCGAACTTTTCTTCGAGACGGGAATCCTGAGTAGAAAGTAACGTGATAGCAATGATATTTCGTAAAACGTAAGATGAAATATTACCGCATTTAAAAAGGAGATAGTACGTAACGTAAAAACATATGAAATATAACTGCAGCACAAGATGTCGCTTAGAACCATAAAGGGATAAGAATTATATTGGCTTCATTAGCGCAGAGCCTGTATTTATTGATTGAAAAATACGAAAACTTCTCAATTCAATTTTGCCGTATTATGTGATTTTTATCTGTTAAAATTGAAATTTAAACGTTGATTGCGACCAGCGATACGCTCGTAAATTGGCATTTCTGTGATGTAATTTCACATCCCAAATAAATAGATTATAGTTCAATAAAGCTTTATCCTGTATAAATTTCATACAGGTTTGCTCGCAAATTAACGTTTTGACAAATATAGTACTACTGGCCGCGATCGAACACGAACTACAATTGCAATATAAGCTATACAAAATAATTTATGAGAAATTTATGCAAAAGACTTTGGAAAGTTTATAATATTTTTAGTGATCCATATTAGAATTTTACTAACACTGAAACAATCGACATTATTGCAAATAAGCGAAATAGCAAAAGTATATTTCTTGAAATAATCTCGTAAAAATATACTTTAACGCATTCTTGAAGACGAACTTTATAAAACACGTCATTTCTCATTATAAAATCTATATTCCGGTTCATCACCCCATCATCTAATTAATTTAATGGCACATTTAAATTCATGACGTCACGCGCTGAGATACACACTTCTGGATCTTTCGTAAGGAGAGGTTATTTGAATATTCATTATTCTAGTTCCTTGAAGGAGTGCGTAGTTGGTACTTCTTTGGAGGCTCGTCTCTGGTTGTTACACTGACCCCGTTGACTGACTTCGTGAAGTCTCGTTGACAGCGCTTCCGACAAAAACGTTTCCCTTATCGTATTGTTGCCAGATAAACTGACATAATAGTTTTTGTCGGTAAAATTATATGCTATTCTACGATTTAACATCCAAAGAACGCGTATAACTTTTTCCCATCATAATGTTTTAACATCATTTTTATACGCTCTGAATCTTTTTACACGTTTCTATGTAATTTTATGATTATTTTTAAAATTTTTAATTATCCTGTAAGTACAACTGATTTTACGCATTGAAAAGCACTTATTAAAATGCACATTTGTAACAACTACTTTTATGTAAAAATCTCGCCATCATTGATGATAAAGTATAATATCGAGTACTTATTAAACGATTAGGTTATCAATAAAAAAAATAGGCATCTGTATGCGTGGTTGTATTTAACTCTTATAAAAAATCGCGCGCAATTTTTTATAAATAGACAAATATGATTTATTACAATTTTGTAACGAGTTGATTTTTTCGAAAACAACGAACAAAATTACACGAAATTATTTTTTGCATTGTCAAGCTTCTTAACATTCGGGATTTGCGGTCTCAACTTAACATGTCTTTCAAAATTGGATAATACAAAAAAGTTGACAATAGAAGCAAAACTAAGACAATAGAAAAACGACAAGGGTTATATGTTTGAAAAAATAAATTCGCGTGCTGTAACTCCCTAAACATCTTTCGCGTGCCGCGTATTCTGGAGCATTCAAAATATCTTCCGCGGGTCGACTTGACGTATGCACGGGGAAATGTCGCAGTATCTCGACGGAAACTCGCGGAAGAGTGCAAGCCCCACCGTACATTACGGACGTAGCATTGTGCGCAGTTCCGATTCAATCCTCGTCCCATTCAACAAGGCGTCCGCTCACATCCTGATCGAATCCTGGCGTTACAAACACGTGAGTGAGAGGCTGTTTGCACGTAAGAAAACGAAAACATATGCTAATGAATCAATTGGCGATATCAGTCACTACGAAGTAAATAATACGCAGCTTTATATCTCGTATATTGCGTTCGCGTTCGCACCTTGATCGAAATCCGAGAAATCGGTATCGGCCTCCAAAATAAATAGGTCGACAACAGCCTGCAAATAAATAAACTCCTAACAAGCGTAAAAATCGACGCTTTATTTTCTCAAAATAAGGCGGAGAGAAAAGTATATATAAAATATATATTTATATCGTGAAGATATATATCTTATTGTGAAATTGGAATGTACCTCTTATATTTATCAGATATAAAATGTATCGATTTCTTTTTCTCCTTCTTACATTAAGGATACTTTTTTACCTTAAGGTAATTCTGGAGAAACTTGATTTTAAGTAATGTCATTTCTGTTACTTGTATTTCCCACATTTAGCCGAGTAAGGAACTAATTTGAAATAAAGGAAATAACATTGTTTCGAGGAAATCCAGAGGTTTTAGAGATAGAAATGTCACATGTATTGCATTTTACGTACTGATTTAGATCCCAATAATTACGTTATCAAAACTTAATCATCAAAGAAAGAAGTGTCCTTTTAAGGGTCAAGAGAGTATTTTACATGTTTTTTTTTTACAGTATTGTACGTGTGAAGTAAAAAAAGAAATTAAATTATAGTTTATCGTGCTCACTTTTAGAGTTTCAAACTCTTAAAATCTTTCGATTTCTGAAATGGATTTTTATCAGGTTAATTAAAGATTAAATGGTTTTTGACTGACATTGATCTTGATCAATTTCTTATAGAATTTTGCGAGCGTTTTAACTTTCTCGACACGAAGACAGCCCTTCGAAACTTTAAAGTGCCTCGCGACGTTAGTGCGCTGGCGATTTCCTTCCTTGGAAAACAGATTACCATAACGAGACGACGTTCAAGCATACCTACGCGTGAAATCGCCGCGAAAAATCGCGCGGATGACAGTTTACTTGCGTGCTGCACGAGTAAACGAATGGCCTTGCGTGTATAACAATGTGATAAACACATGCAACTTGTCTCTGGACAAGATTAACAACTCTGAGGTCTTTGATGAACGATTTAGAGTAGATTTTAAACGAAAAGACATCTTGTAGACATCTTTTTATCGCATATTTATAGATACGATAGAATTTATAAATTAATAAAAATTTGTATTAAATTCATCTTTGGAATATTAAAAATTAAATACATGCTTATGTTCGTGGAAGTTGGTAAAATATTTAACATAACATTAATTATTAATTTTCTACTTGATATTGTATTTAACATGATCTTAATTAGGTCTAAACTTTTATTAACAGGAACACGGAAAGAACAATTTTACTGAATCCAGATCTGAGAATAATTTTTTGTTCAATAATCAAAATAATTTTGTGCGAAAGTCAAGATGATTGCTAGAATATCAAAACATTTTATAGCAATAATTATCAGTTTTAACATTCCAATAAATTATTTTGATGATTCAAGAAAAAATTATTTTCAAATCTGTATTTAGCAAAATTTTTAGATCTTTGAACAAAATCTTTCTTTCCGTGAATTTGATTCAAAATTTAAAATTCATCAAATTTTGTTAACGAATCGTTTCTTTTTAGAGCTCCTTGTATTTATTATAAATACATACTTTGTGCTAGTAATTTTTATAGCGATTGTCATCTATAATAAAATTATAGTTATGTTTGCAGGCAAAATAAAAACTACTCTAACAATAGCGATTAGCCGGAATAAATTTCTTACTCTCGCGATAAAACGAATGCTCCGCGCAAAACATCTCTTGGATTCAATTAAAGCCTTGCAGTAATTATGCGCTGCGGAAAAAGACACTCGAGAAAATGTTTCCTACAAGTGGACTGGTTAAAATACACTTTTCTCTGTGCATTTTTTTTTGTTTTGTTAAACTGTGCAAAGGACATGCACAACGAACGAGGATATCAATCTGCCTTTATCGTTCGTGGAAATATTCGTGTATGCAATTAATGGGCCGATGCGAATTGAATCGCTTCTTTTTTTTAATCACAATTTCCCTCAGGGTCTATAAAAATTGTCCATTGTTTCGTACGCGAAAATCGCACTTGCGCATTATTTGGGAGACGGATGTAAACAAAGTAAAAATGAGTCAGTGAAGTTTGAAAATAGAATTTTATTAGCTACGTAGCAAAATACCTATTTATTTAAATATTTGGCGTCACACGATTACCAGGCTAAGATCGTTTATATTAATATACAATATGTAAAATGTGCCATATTGGATATGGGCAGTGTCTGGTGGTGGTACGATAAACTTAGACTTCAATACGAGATTCATACGAGAGAATATAAATATATATTATTTTACATGCTAGAATAGAGAGTACGCTATAAAGGCACTTGCTTGAATAGTTATACATATAAAAAAAAAAGAAGAAAACACATATGGCGAAAGAGAGGAAGCGCGAGGATAAAAGAGCGGGTAACGAACGTGAGTAGGATGGCACTCGGAGAAAGAAACTATCCAGGACATCGGTGTGTCCTGAGGGGGAAGAGGGAGAGGGGGGAGGGGGGCAGGAAATAATGAAGACAAGACGTGGCTGCGGAACACGTTTGAGGCAGAGGGAATCACAGGAGAGAGGGATACGTCGGTTCTCTTTATTTCTCGACGTCGTCGACGCGGATCGGACGATGTCGTCCGAACTTCCGTTCCGTCCGTGCTCTGTTCGGCGAGAGAGACGTTACCGCTCTTTTCTTCCTTGTTATCAGAGAACGGAACCGGCGCAATTCCGACAAGTTCAATTTTCCGTGCTGCGGAGAGACGCGACAAAACGCATCCCCGCGCGAATCGAATGCATTTTCATTGTCTCGTATAAACATAGAGATCATTTCCGCGTTGGAATCTCTAACGTCGAGACCATGGAACTCGACGAAATTGCATCGGTTTCAATCCGCTGCTCGTTTATACTCGTAATGACAGTTTCGCTTCTGTTCTCGTGTAAAAAAAAAAGGGGGGGGGGAGGAGGGGGGAGAAAAAGAAGTGTATTGCGTGTATGTCATGGTTGTACGTGTGTACAAGTGTGTGTGTGTGTGTGTGTGTGTGTGTGTGTGTGTGTGTGTGTGTGTGTGTGTATGTGTGTATGTGTTTCGTGTGTAAACGGTGGCGCGCACGTTTACGTATTCTTTATACAAACTTGGCAGCGACTTATTCGGGATCTAAGATTGCCCGCCTTTAGGGTCTGTTTCTCGGGACTCCTGAACTGCTGGCCGTCCTCTATGGTCACCATCCAGAAGCTGAACTGATTAGAATAGTAGTGGCAGTGTCCTTTGGCGCCGTTGCACTCGATGAACGGTGTGGCGCGGAAGTCCTCCAGGCAGGAACCGGGACTCGACAGGGACTGGCCGCCGCCCTGGGAACCTGCGCCGGTGTGCTGAAACGACGGCAAAGAAATTTATTCGATGAACGAACGTCCGATTTGCAATTCCAATTTGAATGGCCTAAAGCCACACGTGCCGAATCCGCATTTTCTTCGTTTAAATATTAGAAATTGTTAGTCAATCCCGACTGTCCTATTTACTGACTACTCAAATGTTATCGTTCAGAAATAGAGACAGTGTTCCGAAATAGATCTTCCTTTTTGCGAGAAACAATCTTTGTCTCCTGACAGCTCATGACGGAGATGAAAGTTTACCTTATTTCGAATGTGATTGATGTGAGATATTATATTCTGACCGAATATAAGCGAATTCCAAACTTAGACGAGTTAGGAGAAAAATAATTGTGTAATTTGCGAAAAACGTAATTTTGCGCGTGATACAAATTTTTTCGGTAGAGGTGTATATTTATACATTTAATGATAGACATCAATATTGTACCGTGCGATCTAATTTATTTAATATTTTACATTAACACTTTATCTCTTCTATATCATTTTTGGGAAAAATGAAGTAATTAATTTAAGCTAACTGTGATGTGAGAACTAATAACTTTTTTAACGCTTAAAAATTGTTATTTATTTTCATCGTATGGCAATATTAAATGAAAAATATTAAGTTATTTTGCATTGGCGTGCAGTGAGGAAAAAGTTACTTACCATTACAAAACTATAACCGATCCAAAGACCGGTCCATCCCGCCGGACATTCTGGAATGCTTATCGATTGACTGTGTACCGCTATCACATTAGCCGGAACCTCGCACACCACACACCTACCGCAAAAATCGCAAATTCATATAAAGTAAATCATAGACAGTCAAAAAGCAAGCTTACCTAATGTTAAAAAAATGTATATCAACTTTTTTTAAATTTTTATGTACATAAAAGAAGTCCATTCGTATAGAGAATATGGCAATAGATAAAAGTCATAAAAATTTTTCTTGTTGGCGCCGTTTCTCCGAGTAGTAGTAATGCACATTGGTCAAACTTTAGCTAATCTTGCATATTTTTAAATCAATATATTTGATAATGCGTCAGCATCGCATTTAAGAGCCGAAGATATAAAAATCTAATATAATATTATATTTTAACTATTTTTAATTAGACTTTGATTTAATAAAAAATTAAAGACTAATTATTGAGAGATATATTTGAGATAAAATATATGCTAAAAATATAATTATTAACAACGGAACTTCAAATAAAAATTAATTAAATTTGTTTTTTTTTAATTTAGCTCACAATTTGTACAGCTGGGAGAATATTCAGTTTTGTTATGCATCTTGTATGACTATTTTCTTTAAAGAAATGCAGAAACTTTTTGTACGATAGTAATAAAAATCTAGGCTACATTCAATATGCATAGTGAACATCGTAAACGTACCTGGAGATATATTCTTCTATCGCCGTCTCCTCGACGGGCATCATGGGAATTGGCCTATTGGTAGATAGCCAGTAAGAACGATCATTGCGACTAGCGTAATGGCAGACGTTGTTGACGTCGCAAAACAGGAAGGGTATCGTTGAGAATTTTCTTACACACGAGCCGGCATAACCTGTTTCATAATAATTTATGGGACGAGTTTAATTAGTTTGCACAAAAAAAAATAGAATTTCATCGTCGCTTTGAAAACAACAAATCGCAGATTATCTCGCGATCGCGATGTGTGACACAGAGGGTGGGACAGATAGAAAAAAACAAGCATGACCTGTTTTACTGAATGCAAATATGTATTAGCTTAATCGATGCTAAATAGCCCATAATTGTGCGAAAATATGTGACGCGGTGCATATAAATCCGTTGAATAATAAATTTAAGTGTCTGTTAATGCTCAAACACGAGTCGTTACAAATTAATCCAGATAATCGGGATCAATCGCGCAAACCTCCGACAAGCGTCCATAGAAAACAGGTCAAAAAGTCGCAGCAGATTTATGAATATAATCGGATAAAATTTTAATAATAAAAATCGAAACGAGAGGAATTCCTTTAAATATTGTTTTTTTTTTTTTCGATTTTACGCGGACGCCAAATAAGAAAATTAAAAATTGTGAAGATTTCGCTTTATTCTACAATAATTATTTTACATTTATTTTTAGACCGGATAAAAAAATCTTTTTGAATATTATATGTTTTAACAAATCAAATCTTATATATATATATATAATGTTGAACACAATATACACACGTATAATGTTTAAGCATTTATTTGTTAAAATATAATATTCAAAAAGATTTTTTTATCCGATCTAAAAATAAATGTAAAATAATTATTGTAGAATAAAGCGAAATCTTCATAATTTTAATCGAGTATGTATATATACATATGTATGTATGTATATATACATATACTCGATTATATATAATGTTTAACACAATTCAATTCGCGAGATCGGTCAATGATTTTAACTTGATAATAAACTTTTAATATTGTGTTTAATACTATGATATTATTCTGAGTTAATTAAGAATTGCGTCGAGACCGAAAGTAACGACGCGCAATTTGTAAAACTAGAAAATGTATATAAAATCACATGAAATTTTATTGAACATCAAGATCTTGCTATGACATCATCAGCCGATCTCGCGAAAATAAAATCTTATTTTCTATATAATACAAGGCTCACCTAAGTCTTGCGAGTGCGCTCTCTCGTCGCCGTCGGTGTAGAGCAAACTGTATCCCTCCCAGAGTTTAATATGACCCGGCTCGCAAATCGGCAAGCTTTGACTTTGGCTGTGCTTGACCAGAAGGATACCGGTCAGATAGTCAGGTGTCGTTTCGCAGGGTGCACCTGGCTCGCCGACAAGTCCTGGCGCACCGATGGGACCTTGAATACCCGGTAAACCTGACACACCGACAGGTCCAGGCATTCCCGATAGCCCAGGAGGTCCCGGTGGACCGATAAAACCTTGGGCGCCCTTAATGCCGTCTAAGCCGGGGAAACCAGGCGGACCCGGAAGTCCTTTCTCTCCCGATTGACCAGGCGGTCCGGTCGGTCCTACGAAATGATATTTACGGTTTCATATGCATCGCTTAAAATAATTTATTAATTAAATCTGAGTAATATATTAGTACGTATACTCGAGCTAAATAGGAGGCATAACAGAAAATTTTATTTTGCGTTATATTCTTTATATTCTTTATATTGCGTTTATATTCTTTAAAACATTTTTTGCGCGTTGCATGTATTCAAACTAAATTTTTGCACATTTTCCAATTTATATAATGTAAAGTAGATGTATATATAAAAATTACTGTAAGCATACCAGGATATCCGCGATCTCCTTTAGGTCCCATCGGCGGTTCGAGACAGTCCTCACCCCTTTCACCTTTCGGACCTTCGCGGCCAGCGATACCCATTAATCCAACTGCACCAGGATATCCTCTATCACCCTTCTCGCCAATTAGTCCAGGTTCACCATTTAGACCATCCCAACCTTTGTCACCTTTTTCTCCTGGGAAACCAGCCACTCCACTTGGTCCTAAAAACGAATAATTAAGCGGTCATATTATCGTCCAAGATATAATTATAATATAATTTTCTTCGTCGTTTTAATACGATGGGTAGAAAATATTTTCTTTAATAATGGAAGGTATAATATAAATGACAAAAAAAAACAGAAAAGAATAGAAGAATAGAAAGGCATAATATATATAAATGTTAGATCTATACATTTATAATTACTTTACCGAGGCTTAAAATTATTGTATATTTAATAAGAACGTTTATGTATATATATTACTTAAAAGTGTATACAATTTAACTGCAATATAAATATTATATATTTAAATATATAAAAATAAATTTTCTCTTTGTAATTATAATAGTTATAACTTTTAATTAACATAATAATAGATTTTTAATTAACTCAAAATAAATATAATAATTAGTACCTGGTAAACCGGGTTCTCCCGTTTCTCCTGGAGCACCAAATAATCCCGGCGGTCCTTGTTCACCTTTCTGTCCTCTATCACCAGATAAGCCCGGTACACCATCGAGACCTCGAGCTCCCTCACGTCCTGGAAATCCAGTCGGACCCTGTAGCCCTCGATCTCCTTTTTCACCTTGTGGTCCAACTGGCCCGTAAGGACCAATGTCTCCTTTTGGTCCAGGCAAACCAGGCAATCCTAGTTCACCTTTATGACCGGGTTGTCCTGGAAATCCGTCTCTACCGTGTTTACCCAACAGACCTGGCAAACCTTTTTCGCCCTTTACCGTAATTCCAGGTCCTCCAGGAATACCAGGAGGTCCTTGTTCGCCTACATAAAACATATGTTTTATAAATATGCATTAAAAAATATTTATTATCCATAATATATAAATAATTATTATCCATAATATATAATCCATAATATATAAAGAATTACATTTCATAATAAATATTTTTTGCTATTATACAGGGTGTCCCATTTTAAATAATGCATTAAATTTTTTTAAAAACTATGATACAAAAAAAAGTTTCAAGCAAACAAAACAAAAGTTGTTTGACTTCAAGGAGGACATAAAATGGTATCACTGGTTTGACCTTGGATGGCGCTATCAAAATCAGGGAAAGGTCACTTTAAATTTTTTAAATGAAATTCCCCATTTTTTTATTGCATATTCTTGTAGCTTATTTCGAGAGCTTTCTAAAATACAATAATAAAATATTTTTTTTCCCCTTGAAGTCAAACAACTTTTGTTTGAAACATTTTTTTGTATCATAATTTTTGAGAAAACTTAATGCATCATTTAAAATGGGGCACCCTGTATATATTTAGATTAAAATTTGTTTATTATTTAAAACATTATATACAAATGTAAATAAAAAACACACCTTTTGGTCCGGGAGCACCTAAAGATCCAGGGGCTCCCCCCAATCCAGATAGACCTCTATCACCCTTATCACCATCATAACCAGGCGTACCTACTAAACCTCGATCTCCTTTCTCTCCTCTTTCGCCAGAAAGTCCAGGAATACCTGGCTCACCCTTCTCACCCTTAATCTGGATTGTAGGTCCCGGAGGACCACGATCTCCCTTTTCTCCAAGTGGTCCAGATATACCAGGCAATCCGATAAGTCCTGAAATTCGATTTTTGTTTGACATGATAGAATTGTTTTACATATAAATCTAATTTTTATATAATGATAAAATATTAATAATTATTTTGCATACAAAGTACAATATTGAATAAAATTATTAAGATAACGATTTACTTCGCGTTTTATAATTTTAACACATTAATAATTAATTATACAATAATGATAATTTAACAGAAATAAAATTTTTTTTCAAATGTCTTTGTATTTATGTTAGTACTAGTATTATAGTGTGATCGATGACAATTTACAAAATTTGAAATTGTAATTACCTGGTAAACCGCGGTCTCCTTTAACACCATCGAGACCAGGTTGTCCAGGAGGACCCATTTCACCATCAAGTCCAGGGTAACCAGGTACTCCCGATGGCCCGATATCGCCAGGTTCTCCAGGAAGTCCATCTATGCCGGGCGGACCTGGTTCTCCGGATCTACCCGGTGGACCCTAATAATAGCAATAAAAAGAAACAAAATTATAATTTTAAACAGAGAATTTTTAATTACACTTTCGTTTTAAATTATGGAGACTTACAAAGTCGCCTTTTATTCCAGGGAATCCTCGTACGCCAGTATCACCTTTTTGTCCTTGGGATCCTGGCAATCCATCCCGACCCAGTATACCCGGCTCACCTTGTGATCCAGGTAATCCGTCTTTGCCGTAACCTGGTAAACCAGGTTCGCCCTTCAGTCCATCAAAACCATCTTGTCCTGGAGGACCTGGTAAACCTCGTACTCCAGGCATTCCTGGCTCACCTTTCTGTCCTTTTTCTGAGACTTGTCCTGGTTCTCCTTTCCTTCCCTAATTATACATGAATTACACATCGAATAATACGAATATATCTACAAATATAATATAATATATATAATTAATATTATAAATTAAATATAAAAATCACAATTAATATAAATACATCTACAAATATAATATTATATACAGGGTGTCCCATTTTAAATATCGCATTAAAATTTCTTGAAAATTATGGCAGATAAAAAAAATGTTTTAAACAAAAATTGTTTGACTTCAAGGGGACATAAAATAGTACCATTTCCTTTCCTAATTACACATGAATTACACGTCAAATAATACGAATATATCTACAAATATAATATAATATATATAATTAATATTACAAATTAAATATAAAAATCACAATTAATATAAATACATCTACAAATCACAATTAATATAAATACATCTACAAATATAATATTATATACAGGGTGTCCTATTTTAAATATTGCATTAAAATTTCTCGAAAACTATGGCAGATAAAAAAATGTTTGTTTAAAAAATTTTTTTATCTGCCATAGTTTTCGAGAAATTTTAATGCGATATTTAAAATGGGACACCCTGTATATAATATTATATTTGTAGATGTATTTATATTAATTGTGATTTATATTTAATTTGTAATATTAATTATATATATTATATTATATTTGTAGATATATTTGTATTATTATTTGACTTCAAGGGAACATAAAATAGTACCATTGGTTTGACCTTGAATGGCGCTGTCAATGTCAGAGAAAGGTCACTTTGAATTTTTTAAATGAAACTCCTTATTTTTTATTGCATATTTTTGTAGCTTATCTTGAGAGCTTTCTAAAACACATAGATAAAATATTTTTTTATTAAATATAATAAATCTTGATGGACACCTTGGACAATGCTAATGCTGACGATACTTTCAAGCTTCATAACTCAAAATTCACTTAATAAAAAAATATTTTATTTTTGTGTTTTGGAAAGCTCTCGAGATTAGCTACAAAAATGTGCAATAAAAAATGAGGGATTTCATTCAAAAAATTTGAAGTGACTTTTCCCTGACCTTAACAGCGCCACCCAAGGTCAAATCAATACCATTTTGAAATATCTTCCTTGAAGTCAAACAATTTTTGTTTGAAACATTTTTTTGTCTCTGTCATAATTTTCGAGAAATATTAATGCGCTATTTAAAACGGGTCATCCTGTATAATTATGTACATAATACATATAAATTAATAATTTTAATAATTTATATAAATTAGTAATTTTAGAACTGAAAATATTTAAAATATTTACCGGTGGACCCGGTGGACCCATATCACCCTTAAGTCCTTCATAACCCATGATTCCTGGTAAACCATGCGTACCAGGTGGTCCCCAATCTCCTTTTAAACCGGATATACCAGGACGACCAGGTAATCCGTCCATACCTGGTAATCCAGGGAATCCTGGCGAACCTTTCTCACCGCGTTCACCCTTAAAACCTGGTTGACCTTCACTTCCGGGTCTACCTGGAGGGCCATGTGGTCCTGGTTTGCCGGCAAATCCTTTTGGTCCATCGACACCTAGTTCACCGCGGTCACCTTTTATTCCTGGGAATCCAGGGATACCTTGTCTGCCTGGCTCTCCTATTAATCCTCGCTCGCCTTTAAATTAAACGATTACAGTTAATAATATAAGACAATTTATTTTACATAATTACATTGCTAAATGTAGCAAATTATAAACGTGAATTGTTTTCTCACCAAATTTTTTTTTTTAGGTGTGTGAAGTTGGCATCCCTAAATGCAAATTTTGACAAAATCTATATGGCAATAGATTGTCTACAATTTTTTCATATTTGTCCAATAATAATAATTTTTTATCTACTCTTGGAAAAAATTTCAAAAAAGAAAAAAAATTTTAACGTAAACAGTCTTAAGTGCATTTTTTAAATAATTATATACGGGATTTGTTTGTCCACAATTTGTACGCATTTGTCTAACAACAATTATTTTTTGTCCACCTTGCTACAAAAAAATTGATCGATTTTCTGCAATCGATTTTCTTGCAATCGATTTCCATATGTAAATTACAGATAAACGCACTTATGAGTGCTCGTGACAAAGTTTGCTCTAACTTTTCATTTGTTTATAATTTCGTTTAGCAAGGTGGATAAAAAACAATTATTTGTGGATATGTGCGGACAAATTGTAGACAATCGAATTCCGTACGTAATTTGAAGATATATACACTTATAAGTGTTTCTGGCAAAATTTGCTCTAACTTTTTATTTGTTTATAATTTTTTGTAACAAGGTGGACAAAAAATGATTATTGATGGACAAATGCGTACAAATTATAGGCAATCGAATCCCGTATATAATTTAAAAAAAAACGCACTTAGGGGTGCTTACGTTAAAATTTTTTTTTAATTTTTTCTAAGAGGACAAAAAATTATTATTATTATTATTATTATTGAACAAATATGAACAAATTGTTTGGACAACCTAATGTTATATAGATTTTGTCAAAATTTGCATTTAGAGGTGTTAACTTCATTAACCTTTTGTTTATATAACGACTTAATTACATATTTTTAGTTATCGCTGAGATGTGTAATTCTTTATTATGTTATACCTTTGATTCCATCCGTTCCAGGAATACCAGGAACACCTGGAGGACCAGGTGGGCCAATTAGACCTGTGTCTCCTTTCTCACCAGGTGCTCCTGGCAAACCATTTATTCCCGGTGCGCCGATATCTCCTTTCTCGCCATTAAAGCCTGGATATCCCTGATTACCAGGTGGACCTTCTTTTCCTGGTGGTCCAGGAAGACCTTTCTCTCCTTTTTCACCCGGAGGACCTGTTAGACCAGGGCTACCTTTAACTGATATTCCAGATTCGCCTTTATCACCCTTTGGAGCCGGAGCACCCGGGAAACCTCTAGGTCCTTCTCGACCAGACTCTCCTGGGAAACCCATAGGACCCATGTTACCCTTATCACCACGTGGACCAGGTAAACCTCTTGCACCCACAGGTCCAGGAGCACCGATTGGACCAAGTGCACCAGGTGCCCCCTTTTAAATTTTAAATTGCAACATTATACTGTGAATTATATTTTTTCTATAATTGATAATAATTAATTAATTATTTATGCACTATTTATTGTTTTTATGTTATTTATTAAGTCAATATCATCAATAAAATTATTAATTTATTATATATATATATATATATATATATATATATATATATACATATATAATACATATGTATGTATATATTAGGATGGACCAAAAATTTTTTTTTTGTAATCGATTTAAATACCACTCAAAAGTTGTGCATCTCAATATGATCTAAAATTTTTTCGAAATTGATTCGAATATCTTCAGGTTTCTCCTCGAGTATACAATTAATAAATTTATGCATTTCTTTATGAATGTGTCAACATTCAAAAAAATACTTGAATTTCAATACAGTTTGGTATTACCTGTTGTTTTTCGGTTGCTGAACACGAATCCAAAATCAGAAGTATACATTTCAAAATATTGGATCCAAAATATATTCATAAATAATAGATTTAAGATAATAGACTTTAGATTTCTCGAAAAATATGATAGATACAGAAATAAGTTTCAAATAAAAATTGTATGGTTCGAAGGGGAACATAAGAAAGTGTCATTGATTTTATTTTGAGTAGCGTCATTAGGATCATATTAAGATCACATCGATTTTTTTTAAAAGAATTATATTTTTTTTACATAATACGATTCCTGTAATTATTCTGCATATAAAAATATTAAGTTAAAGTTATTGAAAAATCAATATTTTACGAGATATTTTATACTTTATCATGCCATATTTCGATATATAATATGAAATATCTGGTAAACTATTGATTTGTTGATAATGATATCTAATATTTTTAGATACAAAATAATAAAATAAATTGATTGGTGCAAAGAAAACACAGTTGCTTTAAAAAAATATGTAATTTGCAAGAAATGCATAAACATGCTAATTTCAAAATCGAGGATAGCCTAAAGATATTAATCGATTTCGATGAAATTTTACCAAAATCATATTGAGATCCATAGCTAACTTTTGGGAGGTAATACTAATTGATTTTCAAAAAAAATTTTTTTTGGTCTACTCTAATATAGGGTCTTTAAAAAGTTCGGAAACGATCGAATGTCTCGGAAACAAAACATTTTTGAGAAAAATGTTTGAAATAATAGTTGTAGAGTTTAAAAAAATCTATCTTGTGATCACATCCGTTTGATCTTGGGTGGCGTCGTTAAGGTCAGGAAAAGATCTTTCAATTTTTAAAATGAAACTCCCCATTTTTTATTGCATGTTTTTGTAGCTTCTCTCGAGAGCTTTCTAGAACACTATAATTAAATATTTTTCCATTAATCACTTTTTGAGTTATAAGGCTTGAAAGTTACAGTACTATTGTATTAACATTATCCAAGGTGTCCGAGCAATGCTTGAAACCTTTTGAATGTTGTTCAGGATCATGAGCTTGACAACATGTGTCAAGGTCATGATTATTATAACTTGAAAAGTGATTAATGGAAAAATATTTTATTATAGCATTTTGGAAAGCTCTCGAGAAAAGCTACAAGAATATACAATAAAAAATGGGGAGTTCTATTAAAAAAATTTAAAGTAATCTTTTCCTGACCTTAACGACACTCACAAGGTCAAACGGATGTGACCACTAGATAGATCTTTTTAAACCCTACAACTTTTGTTTTAAACATTTTTCTCAAAAATGTTTTGTTTTCGAGATATTCGACCGTTTTTGGACTTTTTAAACACTGTATATATCTTACGTAAAATTATTCTGACGAAAAGAAATTTTTTTTTATAAATTTTGTTTATTGATACACGTACCGAGAAGCCTTGCAATCCTTTATCACCAGGTAATCCATCTAATCCAGGTGGTCCAGGTTCTCCCTTGTCACCGGTTAAACCTCGATCACCTTTGAAGCCTTTCGTAAGATCCAGTGGTGGACATTGACCTGGTCACAAATATAATTGCAAATATAATTTTTAATGTATATTTATAAACATATTCTTAAAACGTTTTTAAAGTAAATAATATAGAAACTTTTTAAAAGATATTTAAGAATTGACAAAGTCTTACCAGGTTCACCCTTAAACCCGTATAAACCAGGCTCTCCTTTCTGTCCTGTGAATCCCGGTCGACCTGATTCTCCAGGTTCACCTTTTATACTTAATCCTTTCTCGCCCTTGCGTCCAGGTACGCCTGGAGTTCCTGGTACACCAGCTTGTCCAGGAAAACCGCGATCTCCCTAAAAGCGACGAATTTGTAATTTGACATATGAAAAAGATTGAACAAAAGAGTATTAATTACTTTCTTAAAATTAAGGGGTCATGCCTTGAGGCTTCAAAATGATACCTAATATTGGGATTCTTTGTGGGTAAATAAATAACTTTATTTAAAAGCTGTTTAGAGGACATTGTTGTACATATATAAGAAACTAAAAAATATATTTTTTAATTTTTTTATGTATAAAATGACGGCCCACTAGTCTACTTGCGGAATCCCTTTTTTTTTGTTTTTTTCAAATCGGAGTACAGGATTCCAGGCACACGGTTTGCTCTTGCAAAACAAAACAGAAAGTAAAGAATTTTCATTATCTACATATTAAAGACTATAGAAGTACGTAGGGGTTTTTTAAAATATTGATTTTTCTCGAAATGGCAGCTATTTTTACGAAAAGTTCGTATTTTTGTCAATACAAGTCTTTCATAAAATAATTGCCATTTTGAGAAAAATTAATATTTTGAAAAATCTCTTCGTACTTCTCTAATCTTTAATATGTAGATAATGAAAATTCTTTGTGTTTGTTCAAGATCAAACCGTGTGCCTGGATCCTATATACACCGATAGAAAAATAGGGCGCAAGTGTAGGCCAGTGCGCCGCCATTTTGGACATAAGAAAAATAAAAAATATTTTTCATATATATGTACAATAATGTTTTTTAAGCAGGTTTTAAATGAAGTTATTCATTTACCCATAAAAAAATCCCAAATTTAAGGTCACACAAATTAATCATTTTAAAACCTCGAAAGTTGCATAAGCCCTTAATAAAAATAATTGATAAATTAATCTTACCGCCGTTCCTTTTAGCCCGGGGAAGCCTCCGAGTCCAGGATTACCCTTTTCTCCCCTAGCTCCTTCTGGTCCTAGCGGACCTTGTCGACCAAACTCTCCAGGTTCTCCTTTATCACCTTTTTTCACTTTAAGCATATTCTCTGTTACGATAGCTGGAGTTCCTTGCTCTCCTTGAGGTCCTGGAGCACCGGGTATACCATCTTTTCCCTTATTGAAAAATCGATACATTTATTTGACAATTTTTAATTGCACAAATATACGTATGTCTGTGTAATTTTCCGTATCAAAAAACAAATTAATAAAAATTGACTTACCGGTGGTCCTGGAGATCCGGTTAAACCTGGCACACCATCCGCTCCAGTTTCTCCAGGAAAACCTCGTTCTCCTGGTGGCCCTCGAAGACCAGATTGTCCGGGCGCACCATCAAAACCGCGATCTCCTTTAACGCCTTGTAATCCCGGTAAACAATCTGAACAATAACCGCCGATATCGCCTTTCTCTCCAATCTCTCCACGAAGACCTGGTATACCGTCTCTTCCTGGCGTTCCGGGTTCTCCGACCTTACCCGATATACCCGGTACTCCTGGAATACCGTCTAGAGAGTCTCCTGGTAAACCTCGAACACCCGGGTAACCACGTTCTCCTTTTTGACCTTTTTCTCCATCGTAGCCGGGCGTTCCATCCATTCCTTTTGGTCCCTATATCAAATATAATGTTTCAATTAATTTTTAAACAATAATTAATATAATAGTTGCAAGATTATGCGATTTTACCATTATTGATAATCCTTTTTCTCCTAGTGGCCCTCGCTGTCCCACTGCTCCAGGTGGTCCATCGAATCCACGTTGTCCTGGACTTCCAGGGAATCCAGTCAAGCCAGGCTCACCCTTTGCACCTTTTTCTCCTGGTAAGCCTTCTGGACCTGGAATTCCAGACAATCCGGGACCTCCTTGTAAACCTATGGGTCCTCTTGGCCCTGGATCTCCTGGATAGCCGTCTGTTCCTCGCGGTCCAGTAGGCCCTGGAAAACCACGTGGTCCTTTCGGACCTGGTGGCCCCGGTCTTCCTTTACCACCCTACAACGTGATATTTAATAAAATTATAATTTCAGTTTTAAGAAGTTATGACACCCCTGAGGCCTCAAAATGATATCTAAGTTTGGATTTTTTGTGGGTACGTAGATAACTTTATTTAAAAGCTGTTTAGAGAACATTGTTGTATACATACATACATATAAGAAACTAAAAAAACTATTTTTTTATTTTTTTATGTACGAAATAGCGGCGCACTGGCCTACTTGCGGAATCCCTTTTTTAATGTTTTTTCAAATCGGTGTATAGGATTCCAGCCATACAGTTTGAACAAAACACAAAGAATTTTCATTATCTACGTATTAAAGACTATAGAAGTACGCAAGAGTTTTTTAAAATATTGATTTTTCTCGAAATGGCAACTAATTTTACGAAAAGTTCGTATTTTTGTCAATACAACAATAAATCTTTCGTAAAATACCTGCCATGTTGAGAAAAATCAATATTTTGAAAAATTCCTACTTCTCTAGTCTTTAATATGTAGATAATAAAAATTGCTTGTGTCTTGTTCAAGATCAAACCGTGTGCCTGGAATTCTGTACAGTGTACATCGGTAAAAAAAAGATATTTCGCAAGTATAGATCACTGCACCGCCATTTTAAACATAAGAAAAATAAAAAAATATTTTTTTTATTTCTTATATGTATATGTACAATAATGTCCTCTAACAATAAGCAGATTTTAAATAAAGTTATCCATTTACTGACAAAAAATCCTTTAAGATATTTTAAAACCTCATGGGTATCATAATCTTTTAAAATAGTACTTTTACAAAGAGCTTCACATGTTTACGTAAGCGTTATGGAATTAAAAATAATATATTATAAAAACAATTATTTTTAATATATATTAATTTAATAAAAAAGAATTACGAAACTTACACCTGGTGGACCAGGAGGCCCTCGTATACCTGCAAAACCCATAGGTCCATCTCGACCGGGTTCTCCTTTTTTACCGGGTCGTCCAGAAAGTCCTTCCAATCCGTCAATACCTCGATCACCTTTTCGTCCAGGAGGTCCGGGAGGTCCAGAGAAACCATCTCTACCCTAAAATTTAAAAAATTTTAAGTAATATTAATTTATTTTATTGACATTGTGAAAAGAGAGAGAGAGAGAGAGAGAGAGAGAAAAATCTCTTTCTCTTTCTTTATAATTTCAATAAAATAAATTAATATTATATATATATTTGAAACATTTTTCTATATCTAAAACAATTTTCGAGATACATATACATATAGTATATATAGTATATACTAGATAGTATATATTATATATATAATAATTATAATAACTTAATTATAATAACTTTTTAAATTAATGTACTTACACGAATGCCTGGAGCACCTGGAAGACCCTTCTCTCCTTTCTGACCTAATCCTCCAGGTATACCATGATCACCTATGAATCCTGGTTCTCCTTTTTGTCCTTCCGGTCCCATTTCACCCTAAATGTTACTCCAGTTAGAATATGTATAATATAGAATTTTGCATAATAATAATATAATGCAAAAAAATATAATAATATATACATATATAAAATAATAACAATATAATGCAAAAAAAAACAAATAATATTTTCCTACGTACTTTATCTCCTCTTTGTCCCGATTCTCCGGGTGGACCTATTACATCTGAGGCTCCCTCGAACGGCATGATGGGCGCGGTCGTACCTGGAGGCCCTGATTCACCCTTCTGACCTTTGTCGCCCTTTAATCCTTCAAATCCAAGACCCATGTTTCCTTTTTCTCCTTTTGGACCTGGTATTCCAGGAGTACCCTGAATTTACATATATCAGTTATATTACATATAATAATGTATAAAAATATTTTGAAGCGAAAGTTACATTTTAATAATATTCAGATAATATTTGAGCGATATTTACATAGGGACCTCGTTCACCCTTCATGCCAGACGGACCACGCTCTCCTTGAAAACCGGGGGGACCGGGGGGCCCTCTTACACCATCCAAACCAGGTTCACCTTTTTGACCTACCGGAAAAGCACCAGCATATGCTGGCTGACCCTTATCTCCTTTAGGCCCCGGTGTACCTCGCAAACCGCGAGGTCCTGGTTGTCCAGGTACACCCTTACGCCCGGGTTCACCCTAAAAATATAATATATAAATTATTAATGATATAATAACATTTTAATCCATTTTATTAAAGTTATCGTAAAATAATTGTTAGGTGATAATTTTATATATGAATTATGTAATATATTTTGTACTATTCCTATAATTTTCTAATTTCCATATTTTTATGTTTAAAGCATGAATATATCTGATAAAATAATAAAGTTAAGCAAATTAAGAATTAAAATATTAAGATTTTCATGACTTAAAAAAAATACTTACATCCGTTCCGTTGCAACCATCACGACCGGACAAGCCTGGAGCGCCCGGAGATCCTTGGACTCCAGGCACACCGTTTATACCAGGAAACCCAGGCATACCCATTTTTCCCTTTAATAATATAAAATTATTTTTTTGAAAAAATTAGACATATTATAATATCATGATCTCTCATTAAAGATACGTACTCTATCACCTTTCGCACCGTACGGACCTTGCGGACCGGGATCTCCCTTCTCTCCTTTGGGTCCTAGAAGACCTTCTGCTCCTGGAAATCCCCGTTGTCCCTTAGGACCTTGTGGTCCGATTATTCCTGGTGGTCCCTTAAATAAGAATATAAGAAAATCTAAATTATAAGTAGTTAGCATTTAAAACCTTGAGTCACGTATAAACATGCTATTATGTTTGTCCGCATAAAATATTGGTTTTTGAAATTTAAGAACTTTTTTTTAATTCATGCATTGTGCATCAATATTTATTTTATATTTTCAATCTTTTTTTCTTTTTTTAATTTGTTTACGAGAAAATTGTTCAAAATAAATGAAAATATTCTTTTTAAAATGAAACAAACATGTAGAAGATTGTATGTTAATTGTATAAAAAGTAAAGTAAAATGCAAGATTGTTCATCTTCGCAAAATTCATATTTGAACATTATAATTATCACTTTAACATTTTTGATATTTTATTGTTAATCTTCAAAGAACCAACCCGCGATCCCTTCTCGGCAAAACACTTGGGCGCGCAGCATCCCGATCCGGTGCAGTTTCGTGGCGCTCCAGGCATCGGTACCACCTGGTAATTGCTCGGATAATTCTCGTCGTCCCCGGCGGCACCATAACCCCGCCCGCTATAACCATGACCGCTATAAACGTCACCGCTTCCACGACCGCCGCTGTAAACAGATCCACTTCCGCGACCGCTACTGTAAGAATCTCCGCCCCCACGACCGCCAACGTTTCCGCTTCCACGGCCTCCGGGATAGGTATCCGCACCTCCCGCGCCAAAAGAATCATCAGAACCACCTTGAGCGTAATTATAAGAACCTCCTCCTCGCTCGCTTTCGCCGGCACCTAAAAAAAAATTACGAACGATTAAAATTATCCAAGCGATTTGTTGAACAGATAAGTTAAATATAAATACACATCTACATGTAATATACTTTTCTGAGAATATTTTTATAAATTTGTAATGTTAATATTCTAACTGCATTACACATATTGCTTTAAACATATCGAAAATTAGAGAAAGATACAAGTAAAAACATTTCTACAAAAAGATAATTTAATTATGTAATATTTTAGAATACAAATTGTTTTCTGTATAATTTTTTTTTATATATATTAGAAATGATTTAAGACATTTATTTTACATTTTTCGTACATCTCAGAATATAAAACATGTTACTTTCTACAATTTGCAAAAACAAGACTAATTACCGCTGTATGTATCGTAATCGCCTGCAGGATAACCTGGATAACTTGGTCGACTTTCATCATTTCCGGATCCTGACGCACCGCCGCTGTCAGGATACCTATCGTAGCCCGACGTTCGATCGTAAGCTCGCGGATCGACAGGGTAATATTGACTGTGAGAATCGCTTCTGTTTCTGTAGAGATTCCACTGCCGAGTCCTTTCGTCAGGATTGTAATGGCCAGCTGCGTAACTGCCGTTCCGCCTTTCCAAATCCTCATTTCCTAGACATGCCAATCAGTGAACGTAGTGTCGGAATTTCTGACGGCTGTTTCCGACATTTATCCCCATGAATACTACCAAAATTTTAAGAAACGAAAGAACGATTCGTTGCACGCGACGCGAATTGCCCGCTCGAAGACGAATCGTCTGCACGAAACGGTATAGAGTTATGTATATATATATATATATATACATAATTCAACAAACATGGTCCTTATGTAAAGCCTTATAACTTGTATTAAAAAAAAACTATTATAAATTTTATCTTGCAACTATCAGATGACATAAGGACGCTGGATGGGAAAGAGACGTAATTATTGTACTTCCTCCTATTTCTCACATAAATCATAGCAGCGAAAAGCATGAGGCGGGATGTTGTCCAAGTACCTTCGTTGTCCGTGATAAACCCTCTTCTTAAAGATTTCCATTCTGACGATCTGTCGTAGTCCTCATCCTCGTTACCGTTTGTAGGCCCTCCGATATCGCCCCTTTCCTCTCGTTCCAGTGGCACGACCGGCGGTGGACCCGGTGACCATGTGTGATTGAATTGCTAAAACAAATATTCGGGGATGAAAAGCTCCGTAAATGGAATCGGAAAAGTACCGGAGCACCGGTGCGATCAATAAAACGCGATATCAGCTGCGTTCGTGTCGAAGGTACAGGTGTGCATGGGTGAACAAGAGTTGCAAATCGTCGTTTGTCAAACTTATAGTGCAAAATGTGTTCGGGCAATAACACCACTGTGCATGAGAGGAAAAAAACACGATCGGAAGTTTAAAAATCTATCTTTTAAACATCGTGTTGTAAAACTCTGTACGAGAATGCATTGCCTCGACTGGTTGCACCCAACACTTTTTCGTTTAACATCTTTTTTTTTTAACCGATAATGCAAAATGCACAATATCAGAATTTTAAAGAGGGTATATCAATTAGAAAATATAAGTCTTGTAATAAATTTATTTCATAATTTTTACGTGCGTATGAAAGACTTCTTGTAAAGAAGAAATAGAAAAGTAAGTTTAATATTTTTTGTTGAAAATTGTTGGAAACATAAATCGAATCCGATGATTTATACATTATTCATACATTATTACAATTATTACAGTGTCTCAAACTTTGCCGAACCAGAATCAATTTCAACTTGGTCAAAGAATCTTATTACGCGAAAAGAAGTAAATGTATATTTTAATTTATTTCTGTAAGACAATCTTAAGATATTTGTGTTTCTTGACATAAATCATTAATTATAGTAATGTAGATTTAAATTAAGTGCATCCAATATTTGCGCTCTAAAATTAATAACAAGTGACATATCCTCTCTTTAATTTGCAGAAGATTTGGCAACGAGATTGTTCTCTTTCTCAGAAGTTCATGCGAATATAATGTAATGCGGTTAAAGACGACTCGTAACTCCGTGTGAGCTTATTAAAATTATTTTTCTTAGATTTATTTGCATTCCGGCACAAGCGACGTGGCCGTAAATTTTTAACGAGCTCGCATTTTGTATGACCAAGATTATGCTTTATCCACCGAGTGCATTGTTCTTACAGCCTCTGGCAAGCGGTACGATGGTACAAAAAGAGCTGCTTTATCGACCGTTTGTATGAGCCTGAAGAGAAGATAAAACCCGCCCATGGCGTTAGTGGTTACTTCTAATGTTCACCGTATCTTTCTCCCTACGTTTCTTGCGCTCAGCGACCATTTCTAGCGGGATTAATTATGTTATCAGATCGGAACATTGTTGAAAATCTCGTTTTACAACCAAAAAAACGTTAACGCTTTAACGCTTAGTTCATGGATAATTTTACAGAAACAAATGATAAAAGAAAATAATAAAGTTCTTAAAAAGTTAAAACTTGAATTGGTATATATATATAAATTTTCAAATTACAATGTTTTAATTTACTTAATTTTAAAGATTGCATTTTCACAAAATGATCTAAAACAGTTAATAAATTATAATATAATATTTCTACATACATATATTCCTTCAATTATTATTCAATTGATACATCAATCGAAATAATAGAAATCTACTTAAATTAGTAAAATTATAGTAAAAATATAATATAATATTTATTAGCCTATAATTATCTTCGAATTGCATCGAGGCATTTAAAAATTACAAGAAATGATTGAATCAAAATAGTGTAAAATTATTTGTTGAAAAATTTAGTGTAGATTCACAATTTTTTCCTGCGAAAAAACGTTTCGCAGCGACACAACGAGCGCGAATTTGCGATGAATGCGTCATCGTTTTCCCAGAAAGTCATTGTCTTGCCCTCGTTTTCACGTTTTTGTCCCTTTTTTTTCGTATTCCCGAGGATGGCACGCGCTGACAGGAAGCGCGGGGAGATAGTCGGTTATCGTTCCGAGATGACGTACCGCCTTCGGAGTGGGCTGCGTGTCTGTACCGCACATGCACCACGTACGGCGATAGAGAGAAAACGACGATACGGTCCTTTTAAAATTTCATTCATCGACAGTGCAGCCGCGAAACGTCGAAAGAACGACCAGCGTAGACGCAAGAAATCACTAAGGCCCAAATCAAATGATAGATCGCAAGCGCGAGAGTTGAAATTTTCTATAGAGTCGAAGCAACCGAGAATTCCAAGAATGTGGCAGGGTCCGCAATTAACAATCACTCGTTCGCCTTTTATTCTCAGACACGAGATTTATTTTAGATATCTCATACAAAATATAGTTCTTGCGATCAAAAATATCAGAGATGGAAACTCTTAAAGTAAAACATCATCCTCGAATCCTGTTTATTATCTTCGAATTTCTTATTTGAGCTGAAGATGAAATACTTAAGAAAAATCTGCAATTTTGAAAACAGACAGCGATGAATCGATCCTATCTCGTAAAAAAAATCGTGTTTAACATTCATTGCAAAGCATGACAAATTAAGATTATCCCTTTTAAGTTATCTTGTATCGTGGGTTAATCTATTCGTTGAACATTAATCTTGGATTACATTCCGTTTCAAGTGAATTTGATCCGTCACGAAGTCCGATGACACAGAGCTTCGTCTCGTACATCACGTGAACAGCTCGCGTCAAAGCGGCATGAAATGTTGTGGATTCTCCCCCC
>NW_012026890.1:1009872-1048512 GCF_000956235.1 Wasmannia auropunctata
CTCTCTCTCTCTCTCTCTCTCTCTCTCTCTCTCTCTCTCTCTCTCTTTCTCTCTCTATCAATACAATCAATTTCGACTTATTGCACGTTCATACATCATTACGCTCGCACAGATCGTGCAAAAGGGGAAACAGAAATCAAAGCCGCGTGCGGAAATTACTCGTGTCGGCCGGTAAACCTAACTGGCAGGAAAGCGATGAGAGGGTGGAGGTTTCGTCTCAATGATAAACCCATCGTCCAACAATGAATCGGCCGCTCTATAGATAGAGCATCACAGCGCATCACGCTGCGAATCTGCAAACCGTGAAATTATCCTGCCCAACGTTACACGATTCATGAGTTATGCAGATGATAACTGCCAGGTCGGGCTGATGCCGGATGATGCGCGGATTAGAAGGCCGTTTAGCACTTTCAATCTCGGACATGAGTCGCGCGCGACGAGCCGCTCTCTTATATTGTAACGACATATGAAAAGCACCGGAGGAAATAACGGATGGGATTTCCTTTGCAAATTGCGAAGTGCTTGCGAGAAAGATTAAGATACGTCCAAATGCGATTTTTTTGACAAGATTTGATATGTACAATAACTTATTAAACATATTAATTATAATTAACTTTATAATTAACTCAAATTGCGAGAATGCTCTACTTGTAAATAAATTATTGAAAAAGTGTATGTGTGTGTTAAAGAAATTATAGAAATATAGCAAAGACAGTAATAATTATGGAGACATGCAATATTTTGAAAATTAATGAATATTTGTTTTATATTGTAGAACTTTATTTTGAAGTTTATTCAGATATATGTTATAAATTAAATAGCCTGAGGAAAAAGAGATTACACAAGATTGCCGTTTAATAAAAATTGGCTTCGAGTCCACCGAAACCGCGTGAACACTGGAACATTTTGTATATCGAAGAAAAGTTATATCT
The DNA here is from genome assembly GCF_000956235.1 of Wasmannia auropunctata. Lineage (NCBI taxonomy): Eukaryota > Metazoa > Arthropoda > Insecta > Hymenoptera > Formicidae > Wasmannia > Wasmannia auropunctata. The sequence goes on from NW_012026890.1 coordinate 1,010,805, forward strand.
TCATTATCGGAAAGGTTGTCTCTTTTGCATTTAAAAAAGCAGCAACATCATATTTTCTCGTTAAGCGGCGGGCTTCACTCGCTGCGAAAAAAAAAACGGTCCAGATCGAAAATCATGCGCACATCAACTTTGTAATGCGTGACGCAACACCGTGACCAGGTCGGGTTAACGTCCCTCAAGCCAAATCAAGGCTCCCGATACTGATCGGTCGATTTACAGCCATTACACCGACGGCGGACGACGGATAGGCGGCAATCGAGAGACCGTTGACTGAAGAAGCAAACGACCGGCTGCGAGACTGACCGGCTGATTGAAATTCGTCCGTGCGAGCGGTGCGAGGAACGATGCCACGACACGCTCGCGCCAGCAATTTCGTTTAACGAAACGCTTAACCCAATTCTCTTATTTTAGATACGAGATATCTTTTCGTGACGGTTCAAGAATTGTCCCTTTTATCGCCTATCTCGGCCGCCTTCGTGAATCCGCGATTACGCAACGCGAAGTATATTGTGACCGACCGCGATGGCCGCGTGTCCCTCCCTCTGTTCTCCCCCCTACCCCCGTCCCTCACCGACGACCTTCTTCTTCGTCTTCTCTTCTTCTCTTCTTGTTCTTGTTCTTTTTCTTCTTCTTCTTCTTCGCCTTCTTTTTCTGCGCCGCGCGCGTCTCGGCCCGCCCGCGTCCCTTTTTCATCTTTCGCCGTCACATTCGAGTCCGGCGTGCTTAACGACCGCGGCCGACGCTGACGTTAACTCTACGTGGGACGGGGTATACGCTAATTCGTTACTCGAGATTTTTTCTGATCCCGAGGCGGCACCACGCGTATTCATGAGCATAAATGCGCGACAGCGTCGGATGACGGGATTCCGATGCGTCCGCCGATTTTAATCTGCCTCGTTGAGGCAGAGCGGGGAATTTATCGGGGACGCATAGAGGGAACGCGAAGAAATTTGCAATTCAATTAAAATTAATTATTAACACAAAGCCGAAGATACCGAGACCGGACTTGTTGGCTTAAATAAATAGTAAAATGTCGATCGTGATTCTTACGCATTACTTCGTAATAAAAAAATTTATAAACTTCCTGTCAATCTTCAATGAATCTGTAAACAATAAAAATCTTCCCCGGGAATCGCATATTAATATCATCGTTTCAGCTTTTTAAGAAAAAAGAATGAAAAAAACATTAAATATAGTTGGTAATTTTTAATATTTAATATTAAATTATTGCTCCGAACAATTAATTTAATAACAGTCAATAACAAGATCGCGAGTTGTCTAGATATTTTTTGTTTTCATCATTTAACTCATCAAAGTGCAAGTGTTCTCAGAAGAATGCATGCTGCTCTTCGAATTCCAAATCTCAAATGTCGTGCTCCGATGTCACAAACAATCGCTAATTCCTGCACGGCAGGAGCTACGCCTACGCGACAAAACCGCGCCGATCAGCGAGATTCGTGTTTTACGCAAATCGCCCCTTCCTCCCCCCCCCTCCCCCCTCTCCCCGGCGTGCAGTGTTTGACCACGCGAGGAAATTTTCGAGCGAAAGCGAAATCGCGCGCGGAACGGGGAAAAGAAAAACAAGTGCGGACGGATGCAGGGGCACGGTGCTACTTTATCCCGGTGTGGCCCCCGCGGGCCTCCGACGTGTCTGCGGGACTCGGGGAAAATCAAGTCTCCCCCCTCCCCCGCCCGAGCGCGCTCAATTGCCGACTATTTCCAGTAGTGACTAAGCTGGCTCGCGTGCGCGGTGCGTGTACACGTGCGCGTACGTGGTGTAGTGGTAATAAAATTACAGCGAGCGCAGTTATACGGCGCCGTAGGCGGACTGGTCAGCGAGAGACGACTGCCCTATTTCGGATTTCTAACACCTCCCCGTTCGCGTCGCCCGAGGTGGTGTAAAAAAAAAAAAACCATCGCTGTGTGGGCCCCCGTTAACGAGACGGCGCGGAGACCGGACCGGAGTGCGATAGTGAATCGCGCGCGGCGATCTTATTGATCATCTCTCTTTGAAGCGATCCGCATCGAATTATCTAGGTTTACGAGAGATCCATCTCGAAAGATTAGGACGCGTGTTAGATATCGCTTTCTAGAAATCCTGTGAATGTTTGAATAGCTTCTTGTATGTTTAATAGGAAGCCGTTGAAATAAGCAATAATCCGTTTACTTTTTCCCATAATTCACGATTTTTATAGATCGTGCGTACTAGTACTAATAAACTTCATTGGTTCATCACTCTGTAGTTTATTATTAAATTAGTATAAACATCACGTAGACAGCATGCAGAGGCACCCTGCTGGCATCACTTTACGAACAGAACCCTAACGCTTCCTACTGCGGCCGAGCATACCAAGAAATTAGGCCGAAGAAAGGTTGCGAAAGGGCGGCGCGAATAGATATGACAGAGGAAGAATCTGGTAGTCGGACATTACCACTACCACAACAGCGAAGGCTACTAACAATAAGTGACATATGTTAATCGCATGATTCGACAGAATGAGTGGATTCATTCTATCACAATAATTTTGAATATTTTTTTTCAATGATTTAAAAAAAATAAAAGATTTACTGAGTATTAAAAAATTATCAATTTTTAATGTTTTTATAAAAATGTTTTTTCATCCTAAAATGATGAAAATTTTTGTTCCAAATGAATAAATATTGCAGATGCATTGCTAAAAGTTTGCGTCTCATTTAACAAATATGAAAGCCATCCGAGTTGATTTTAAGTTCTATTTTCAGTTCTAATAATAATTTTTAAACGGATGTAAATAATTCACAAGGTATATCGACGATAAAAAAAAATTGATGCAAATTTATTTTAAAAGATCTATTATATCTCTTGCATAATTAAAAAAGTCGAATAATAGATTGCATAATCGAAAACAAATCTGATCTGATATTGTCTTCACAAGTCTCGTCATCTTTACAAGCCGCGACGCGGGGACCGATTAGCGCGGCTCGAGCCGCGAAATCCTGGTCACTTTTATTGCACTCTTTACTGCAATCACCGCTATATTTGTCACACGTCTTGCGGTGATTTTCCATAAAACGACTCTTATCGCCGAGTAGTAGTATGTAACGCTCTTAAAATACAGACCTCACCACTTACGTGAACCTCCCCTCCCCTCCCCTCCCCTCTTTTATGACATTTCACATACGAGCGAAATGCAATGCGTGAAGTATCGTTTTCGTTACCCGAATCCATACGAGTGTAACAGATCCCGAAATTATAAAACGACACGCTCCGGCGAAATAGCTGTATCCTCAATCGTAATCGCGAAAACTGGAAAGGATTAAAGTTCGTTCGGCATTGCTTATCCTTCGTTACATCACATATCGTACGATCAACTCTAACCGACGTAGGTATCGCCGGACGTGAGAAATATTTTTTTTATAAATATCTCTCTATCGGGGAAAAATGAGAATGCGCGCGCGTGGGTGCACACGTGCGGCGCGATAAAATATCTCTTCATATAGGTTCGGCGTTCTCAAATCGCAGTCGCGCTTCCGACGACTGCAGCGAGCTACGAGATCCCCGTCGACTGAAACGCGATCCCGTTCGATCCCTCGCGGAATTAGCTTTTCTCAGCGAAGAACGAAAACGCAACGCGAGCGCGCCGTAACTCGGATGGCACGTGCTACGCGACGGATGGCACCAAGTGCTACGCGACGGAAGCGCGTGCACCGAGCAGACACACGCGTGCATCCGCATCCGATGAATGGACCGACGAAATAACCCGCGAGCAGGTCGAACCGGTCGCGCGAGCACGATGTACCGCAAGATCGCAGATCGCGCATCTCATCGGCGTGAAAACAGCGCGCCCAAACTTTACGTTCGCGGCTCTTCGATTTGATCTTCCCGATGGCGTGACGATTCTTTCCCGCGCTCAGTCGAGAAACGTCGATCGAACACGGAAGCAATGTCGACAATCGTCTACTTTCGTCGTTGATAAATTTCGATAATATTATATTTAATAAATCGCACCAGATTGCAAAGAACCAGGCGAGCGCAACACTTTAGAAATATTAAAATAGCAAATGAATTTTTTAAACTTAAGATAAAAACATTACGTTATAATTATATTTCACTATATTATATTATATAGTATTTTTCCTTCTTGAAGAAAATAGACGAGAAAAGATTTTCAACATTTGATAATTGCACAAACACTCGCGAGTTAATGAAAGAGAATCATGAGGTTTTACATACCCCACTAACAATCCCGGCCAGGCAAACTGCGGATGCGACGAATCTGAAAGCAGAATTGCCCCGGGATATTATTCCGATAAATTCTGTAGTTATACAACCCAAAGGAAATAAGCGTAGTAAAAAGAAGGAGTGGAAAAGCTACAGAAATAGAGAGAAGAGAGGGCGTATCTCTTTACTTGAAAAAAAAAAAAAAATCTTGCGTCAAAGTCACACTCGATTTTTTCAGAAATAAATTCCAGCAATTTTAAAAGTTTGCGATATTATTTCGAAAAAAAAAAATAAATATTCTGCACACGCTTGAATAGAGCTGACAAGATTAAACTCGCGCGCGGAAAAGTCAAAGTGCGAAGCGACCGATTTCGCAAGGGACCGCTCTATCTCGTGAAGATCCAAACGTCATTGAGACAGGAAGCGGAGTAAATATTCGTCACCGAGGTAAAGGAACTTGACATATACGAAAAGAAATAAAAAAGAACTCTCGCGAGCTAGATGAAGAAACGCGGAAGACACGGCGCACGATTTGCGGCTGCGTCGAAGCTAATAAAGGGGAGAACGATCTCCTGCGCGCACGCGAGTTCACCTCTCGCCGTTGTCCTTGGGGGGGTCCTCTCACCTTACCGCGGAGGCCTGCGCGCAACGGGGGTGAAACTATCCCCCTCCGTGGGACACAGAGCGAGATCGGCGCGGTCGGGCCCGTCCGGCGGCGAGCCAAAAGCAAAAACGAATCGCGAAGGAAACACACCCGGTAAATGAAGAAGAAAGAGAACGAGGAAGAGGAAGAAGAGGTAATGAGAAGATGAGGAAGGAAGCACGGCGACCGTGGAAATCGGGCCGAGGACAGGAATTGGAGTAAACGCAGCCGGAGGAACCCCGAGGAGAAAATGAGATCAATAGGAAACTCACCGCAATCCCAACCGGGTCATGTCGACCTCCCTATTCCTCCGATGGGTCTAGGGAGCCGAGAAGCACAGGCTAAAGCACCGAGCACCGCACAGAGAGGCAGTCACAAAATATCGCGCAGACCGGGCACCGAGTAGACCGATGGTGTATGCGGACCGTCCCATCCAGGGAGGTCTCTGAATGGACTCCGGGTGGAGGGAAGGAAGGAAGGTGGAGGCGGCGGTCGCGCCGAGCCACGCCAGCTAGAATTCCTCCGCCGAAAGGACCGGGCCGAGAAGAGAGTGCCTTCTCTCGGCCTTCCGCGACGGGCGACGTCGCGCGCGCTCAGGCCTCGCTTCGGCCCGCTCGTTTTCCCCGACGTCGACGGGGGATCGTCCCCTTCCCCCTTCTCTTCCTGTCTTCTTCTCTCGCTCCTGCGAGAAGAGGGCGATCGCGGTCTCCTGCCTGGCTGCCTCCGGTTGAACTCTGGGTCCGCGAGACGGGAAGAAGAAGAAGAAGAAGAGGAAGAAGAAGGCAAGGAGTGAGCGAGGGAGTGCGCAAGAGGAAGGGGAGGAAGGAACGAACGAACGCGGAGTGCCGTCTCTCCAGGGTTGGTAGGGGAAGAAGAAACAGCCGAAGAGAAAAGAAGAAGAAGGAGGAGGAGGAAGAGAGAGGACCAAGAGAGGAGTAGGAGGAGGAGGCGGTGGAGTGCCGCTGGCCGGCTCCGAGCCGAGCGTTCGCTCGCGCGGTCGCGCGTCGCACGAGGACTGTTGCGCGGCCGCGAGGGACCCTACCGGTATCGGTCGTGCCGGTTCCGAGCTGCCAGCCCGAGCCAGCCCGAGCTTACGGAACTTAGCCGTGCCGCGGGGGGACAGAGCGGGGACCCCGTGTGTCAGGGAGGCCGCGCCACCGCCGAGCGTGCCGCGCGAGAGCGCCGACGAGCGCGCAAGGATACAGCGCGCGCGAGAGCGAGAGGAAGAGAGAGAGAGAGAAAGAAGGGAGAGAGAGATCTGGCCCGGAGAAGACAGTGACGGAAGGAGAAAAAGCGAGATAGCGCAAGAGGGTGGGAGGGACAGAGACGAGGAGGAAAGAGGAAGAGAAGAGAGAGAGCGAGCACCTCCTCCGCCGCCTTCGGGGTCTGCCTTGTGTCCGCCCGTCTGTGTGCAGCGATCAGGAGGACGGGCTAACCGGGCCGTCTGTCTGGCCCTTCGACACGCGGTGCGTCGACAGGCTGGCCGACGGCGAGCTTAGCGGCGCGGTTTTAGCGCGATACTGCCACGAGCCGCAACGTTGTCGCCGCCGCTGAGGCTGAACGACGACGACGACGACGACGACAACTCTGGGACACCGTTCTCTCGGAGGCACCGCGAGAGGCGAACGAGACGAAGGACCAGAGGTGAGGCCACTCCAGGGACCGTCCGCAGGACCGCGGGTTTGATCGAAAAGGTAGACAAGAGGAGGAGGCGGAGGTGGAGGAGGAGGACCCCAGGCCGGCACGATGCGGCCCAGGGCCGCGGCGACGTCAGGAATCATAGGTGACGCGAGCCGCGGCATCTCGCGGCCGGTCCCGCTCGTCCTGCGAATCACCTGCGTCCTTGCCCTACTGGTGCACGCCGCCACGTGGATACCGATCGCCGAGGCTGTGGTGAGTGCGAAACGTCCTTGGAATGTATCGCGCACCGTCGCCCGCGAATTCGTGTCCGCTGAACAGTAAACCCTTCCGGGCGAAAAATGCCCTTGTCTTCGCGGGGGATGATAGGAGTTACGATCGAGCGATGGTCCGGCGCGGGAAATGCATCGTGAATGCCGTCAATCGTCGCGAATGCTAAAGGAAATAGCGGATTGTTAAGAACGAACGAGTCAGGTGGACGGCGCGCCGGTTAGCTCGATGGTGGGATCGACGGAAACGTCAAAGTTCGAAGTCCGTGCGAATTGGAGAACCGGAAGAGTTGAGCGCGCGCTAAAGTTCACGTCGTGACGAATTTCCACGCGGCACATTTTTACGCGTCGCTCGGGTTACCGCTGTTTTCAGAGCCGTCAATAATGCGATCGTAGCCGTAATCGAAACGACCCCGAGGATGTGGATTGCGGTTACGTAATCCATTCGCGATACCATCTCTTATGGGAATCAGCTGTCTATCGTAATAAGCGTGATCATATATCTCTCGTTGAGCTGCAACGGAAATGTCGAATGATATTTTTATCAAAAGAGCCTTTGTTTAAAATTAACGATTTAATTTAATAGCTATATTTCCCTAGAAGACAATTATTTTTCTTCGCTGTCAGGCATTAATCTTCGAAACAGAATCGCCACATGACCCCTACTTGCTTTCTGCATTTTGGTCGGCCATATTGGAACGGCCATTTTGGATTTCGGGGTTCTGACATCGAAGTCAACAACCTCAGAATTTATTAAACAACAAGCTAGCTAAAAAATATTTCCCTTCTTATTTAGTTTGTTTCTTGGCATTTCGTTATTTTTCTCGGTATCTTATATGCTATTTTAAATTTTTATGGTATCATTAGATAATGGTTAGAGTTCTTATCTTTATCAATTTGTATGCCCCATCATTCCTACTTCCTACCTATCTGGTGAAATGATTCATAAGCATGAAAATCGGTTGCCGCTACCAAAGGCACGCACTCCAAGCATGATAAATTTCTGTAGAAGTCACTCCTATGTTGAGCAAACTTTAACGCTATTTTATTGACCGTCTATTTGTGGTTACATCGTAAAACATAGTAATGTAAAAATTACAACCACATCTCATTTACTTTCGATTCAAATTAATCCTCTTTTTCCGCGTAGATGAACATCTATAAGACTTACAAGGGAACCTCGCGAAGTGTCAAATTCTGATTTTAATGAAACTTGGTACACTTTGAGGTCACATAAATAGATGAATTTAGAAATTATCAGTTGGTGCTAAAAAACGGTTTAAAGGGATGAATCCACCCCTTATATGTAAATTAATTCTTTTTTTCTTTCGTTATATCTCGAAAACTATTCAAGATATCAAAAAATGTTGTATACAAAAGTTTTATAGTAAAATTGTCTTTATTCATTTACGTTAATGGAATTTTTTTAAATGATTATTTTCAAAAGATTTTTAAATATAATTATTTAAAAAATATTATTAATGTAAATGAATAAAGACACTTTTATTGTAAAACTTTTGTATACAACATTTTTTGATATCTTGAATAGTTTTCGAGATATAACGAAAGAAAGAAAGAATTAATTTACATATAAGGGGGTGGATTCATCCCTTTAAACCGTTTTTAGCACCAACTGATAATTTCTAAATTTATCTATTTATGTGACCTCAAAGTGTACCAAGTTTCATTAAAATCAGAATTTGACACTTCGTGAGGTTCCCTTGTTAGTGAAAATTTAATTTTGCGAAAAAAAATATTTTTTTTTCAGTTTTTTAGAACAGCATTAAAAATTGTTTTAAAAAATTTCTTTATTTTTTTATTAAAGTAAAAATTTATTTGTTAATATTTTTGGGACTTATTTGTTTAAAGAATACATTAAATAAGTTTTATATTTGTTAAACGTAATTTTAGATGGAGAGAAAATGTAAATTAATTTGATAATTGAAAAAAAATTTAATTAATTGAGATCTTGTCTTATATTTCAATATTTGCAAAGTGAAATCTTATTTTTGATCTTCAAGTTTTTCATTGACCGCCAAATTAATTCTTCCTCTCTCGTTGCTATTTCATTTATGAAATAGGACACTATTGTCCTATGCAGTCATCAACTCTCGGCCGTTCCAATGCTAACGAATGTGGGTGTGTTTTGCTAACGTAGCGGATGACGACGACATACCGGGGAAATAGTCTGATATCGCTCCACATCTGGGGCAACTTCTATCGCTCTTAGGTAGGCTCTACGGAGCCTAATTCCAGTCTCTCGTGCCAGCCGGACAATGCGTGGGAACACCAGACGAGGGCTTTAAACGCCAATCGCTGACCTGCCGTTGTACCGTTGGCATAAATATCCTCCTCGAGAGATGAAATTAATCTCGTTTATCCCGTGCGGGGCGCATTTTACCCGTTTATTCAGCGCCGAAACGATATTATCTCGGTCCCCCATCATCAATCGTCCACCTGACTAATTATACCCTCAACCGCAATTGCAATTTGTCAATCCGAAATTCGTAATCTCGGATAGTATTAGTGATCTTCAATTAATTAGACCAAAGAATTATAAATGTTTTACTCGCATTATTTTTAACAGATGAAAAAGTGATTGGATTTAAGATTATTTAATTACAGATCTTTAGTGAAAAACATACTGATCTATTATTATATATTCTTGTCGCGTTGCAATTACTTGATTCTTAATTTACGTTAATAATATAATAATAAATAATTTTTATAAATAAATCAAATTCAGGCAGTCATATTTACTTTTAATTAATTTATTCACGATATTCTGTCACAGTATTGACGTAGTAGATGAAAAAAAGAAAAATTAGATTAATGGAACGAGAAAAAAGAATTTAGATTGTAATCGTAACAAAACACCGATGACAGGATTGTCACTTTCTATCTCTGAATGCATCGCTCCGGACTTGGCATATATTGTTCGTGTTTATTGGAGCGAAAAATATTCAAGATTCGAATTTCTTTTTATGCCGTATTAGATTACGTTAAATCACCTACGATGATTTGAGACATTGGTCATAACTGGTCGCATATAACATCCTAAAGAGATTCAAACACGATAAAAAATTAGAATTTTTTTTATATTAATCTTACACTATATCATAAGTTTTGCAATTTTATAAAATATTAAGCGTATAGAGCGCGCTCTTTTCCTTTTTAATAATATATATATTTAATAGTATATAAAATAATTTTCTCCGATAGAAATATTTTTCAACATTAAATTTTTGAATTGAATAAAACAATTGAGTAAAATACTAGTAATTTTGTTTAAAAATAAGATACATGACAGAAACATTTATGAAGAAATTACTGGAAAATCAGTCCAAGGTTCATTTCTCAGAACAAATCAGTCCCATAGAACTCCGCGGGAGATGGATGACGAGTGCAACATGATTCCGCTATGAGCACAACGCGCAATTAGCTAACACAAAATTTCGTGGTGTATAAACCGGTTCGCGTATAGCGATCGGAGAGGGAAGACCGAGCGATGTGTAACGGATGATTAAATCGGGCGTGAAGCCGATAGTAACGTAAGAGACCCGGCGCGGCGTGGAAAGCGCCCATCAGCATGACTCTGGGCGCCGTGTAATCCGAGACCCTGAAACTGCAGCTATTCGACATAATCTCATTGCAAAATAGACGTTACGGCATTTCGGTTAATCGATGACGATGCGTGTATCTACATGCTGACCATATAGAGTACGGCTCCTCGATTCCGGGCATCACTTTCCGTGATACCGCGAAACCGTCAATATCTTTCTGGGCTGAATCCCGAGGCGCGTCTTTCGAGCGTGTTCACCGTGAAAATTATTAGATTTACGATCAATTTATTTCATATACTCGAGTAAAGGAGTATATTTCTTGGTCGATTATAGGAGAATCATAGGAGAAATCATGGGAGAAATATTATGAGGAAAGAGAACTAAGATATTATTTATTATGTCAATAATAAATAGACAGACGTTGTCAATTGCGAAAATATATTTATTCATGTAATAATTTAAAGACAATATTACCAACGGAGCTTATATTTATTATCCATGTGCAAACAATATACTTTCTGCTTATGTTAGAAAGTTTTTTTAAGTAATGATTAACGTAACAATATATTTAATTGATAATTTGCATAATTTACGCAAAAACGAATTATGTTTACCGATATCGAATGTTGAAGTCACCCGGTAGACAGAAACGTGGGCGATTTCGACGCCCGGACAGAGGACGCATTCGTTGTGGAAAACGTGAAAGAAAATGTTCGGCACAATAGGGGGAGAGGACGAATCAGCATTGCCCGATAGTGAGTGGATCCGCGTTTCTATATGTCTTGTTTCCTCGGACAGGTCACTCGCCATTGTATCAGAGTCATTCAGAATCGTGAGAATCCCTTCTCTGTGGTGAACCAAATCTCCCTCTCACCCGACATTCCAGCTATATATTATATTGAAATTTTGCTCACTAAGGAACGTATAACAAACAATATATCGCAAGAAAAATTGTTAAATTTACAATTAAAATAAATTTAAATCTCCTAAATTTTTCAGTCACTTGAATGAAATAATTTCAAGCACCTAAAAAAATTGTTCTTACTGATTTTGTATGTATGTATATAATTTTAATCAATAATTATAACATAATTGAAAAACATATAGAAACAGAAAATATAAAGTACAGAATTGTTACTCATTCTCGTAATGAACATTATATCTTCTTTATATTAGCTTCTCTTTCTTTTTCCCTCTTCTTGTTTATTTCATATAAATATTTTTTATAACTAATGGCGCTACAGACACGCAAACAATTTCATCTAAATCTGCGAAAGGCATTACCCAATCTTATCTTCTATTCCGAATTTCCAAAATTTGAACGAACTTTTGTACAGAAAGATCTTCGAAGTAGATATTATCTTGTTCTAACACGCCCGAACTGTAGCTATAATATCCATTTGTCTTCGAGCCAACGCAAGAACTCGGTTGGAGATTCGTTTACGTAGGTTTTTATTACTAAATTATTCAGCAAAGATTAATGTATACGTACAATTGTTGCGTTTTATAAGTATTTTTGTCTCGCTCACGAAATTATTGAACTTTATTATACGATTCACGGAAACTAGAATTACATATTTATGTCATATTAATGTTAAATTATGTCAAAAAAATGCAAACAGATTGAAATACGAAATATTGGGCAATCTGAAAAAAAAAACGGATTGCGAAATTATATTACATGTATACAGAAATTGGAAGAAACGCCCAGTTATTTTTATTTGTATAATACATCGAATGGCGTAAAATAAAATACAATTTGCGTAACCTTGTAGAGAAGTGTTTAACGCGATAAAGTTTATTTATTGCAAATAGCAAATATTACGAAATAATTCACAGAAGCGAACCGCAATATGTAGGTTGACGATGAGCTGTAGGAAGAGACTCTGTATGCCGTTGCCACGATAACGATAAAGCTTTCCTGTTGTTCTTCTAAATGAGACAGGCATTGTGGGATGATGCGTAGCCCGGATCAAGTATTCGTTTTGCAGACGAAACATGACGGGGCGTTAGACGATCTGACATCCGTCTTGTCGCGTGTGCGTCCACTTCTGAGTAGTCCACTTTTATAAGTTCGGGGTCGCGAGCCAGAAGAAAGCGTTTTATAACGAAATGATTGATGCTATGAAAGAAAGGAGCCGCAAGGAGCCGTTTATAGACACACACGCATTTGACACGTACTTCATCGTTTAAGCCTATCATCAAAATTTAGGGAAGGAGTTGCTCGTAGTTGTTAACGGGCGTGCTATTTATTGACGTCAATTACTTGTGGTTGTGTTTCTCTTACGATATTTCATTGTGCATTAATGGATTAAGTTCAGGAAAGACTCGAGATCGAGGGATAAACCGAACACGCTTTTCGTGCGCATCGTAAATTTACACCCACCGCGTCGATTCAATATTTCGAAATATAATGTATCGCTTTGCGTGGTTTCCCAAAATGTCTCCGCGTAAAATTTCACCTACGCGCGCGATATGCGGATAATACGTGATTCTACTTTCGAACAGCCACACATTACGGCTCTCTTTTTTTTTCCCCCTCGTTCTTTTAACACGAGAATAATTTTTAAACTACACAAGGTTGAAATAAAGCAAAATTAAATTCGGCCAAAATGTGTTCGCGTGCAATTAAACGTCCAATTAAGTTAGCGCTCCTGCCTTACTTTAAATCGCAAAATTGTTATCGCAACACGTAGTTATAAATTCAACTCTTAATTCGCTTTATTGGATAACCGTGCATTTTCAACATTCCCGCGGATGACATCACGTTTTCGCGCAATTGAACCCAAACACGTCGTTCGCACACAGTTATTAACCTTCCGCTTTGTGATGACATCTGATAGCATAAATGACAAGGCGGCAATTTATAAAGGATATACTTCACGGCAGCTATATATTTTCGTGTTTGAAAGCGAGCTTCGAATCTCTCGATGCTGTTGTCTTGGGCTTGTTAAGATGATATAATATGGAATGCGTCATCGCGAAGAAAGGAAAAGCCATTGGCGGTCGATGACATATGGGAATATGTCGCTATATCTCAATATGACATCATTCAATTGCAAAATAGCCCAAAAGCATTTGAATATCGCCTATCATTAAATTAATAATGATTAATAATTAATAATTCATAAACAGGTTAATCGCTTTCACGGGGTTAATCTTTTTCATTTCCACAAGCATGAAAATTTAATCAAGATCCATAAAGCGCAACCTGCTCCGAAACTTGCCGGCTGGTTATTTGAAACGCGTTATTGCAGGCGCTATATTAATGCAATAACATAAACTTCAAACAAGTGACGTCACGCTTTAAATTAATTTATTGCGAACTCGTAATTGACTCTTATTGACTGTCCTGCCACTTTATGACGACGCGATTCGAATAAAATTTTAGATAAACACGATGACGAATTATATAAAAGTACATAATCCGGTCAATACGTATAGGTATTTTATAAAAAGTCAAATATAATTGCATTGCGAGTGAATTAAATTTTATTAAATACAGTATTTGTTAATAATTTTATTTAGCTTGAGCCTATATAAATTTGTTGGAAGTGTACATTAAAAAATCGTATACAAATATTATAACGCTTTATGATCTATCAAAGCTTTAAAATTTGGAAACTTTTGTTAATAATTATATTTACAAACCTATCGTGCAGTCACGTATAATTTATTTAAAGAAACAGACTCATAGACCGTCGAGATAAGCGCGGAATAGAAAGCAGATAAACGGCTCACAATTATCAATGACACGTTTGTCTTTAAGAGTTGAAGAAAACTGAGATCATCGTAACGCCCACATCCGCGCGAATCCAATAATATGTACACTTGAAATTACACCGGCTGATTTCATGACTATTCGAGATAATTATAATTTTTAGAATTATAGGAATAATAGCTAGACTTTCAGTCGCAAATTTTATTATAGCTTCTCCATTTTTCTTTCTCTTTTATCTTAAATGTTATACTTGATACAGTCGAGGTACTCATAGCTTTTAGAAGGCATTTTATTTTTTTAGATTTTTATAAAATTTCCCAAATTGAAGGAATTAATTCTTATGCGAAACAATCTTAAGACAGAAAAATATTTCAATTATTAGAAATATTGTAATTAAAAAAAATATCTAAGTTATTTTGAAAATTTTTTATTACTTTATACTATTTATTTTGAAAAATGATATAAACACGCGATATACTTATTGTTATATGAACATGTGAAATTTGTTTATCGAACCTAGTTCGGAATGCAAGTAGTTAAGGATAGCGTGTATTACCCGTTGTTTTACGACTTTGTCGGGAACATAAAATTTGCTTGTAAGACTATTTTTGTCGAAATTCGAATCGCTCGAAAGTCCTGGTTATTTTTAGAGTTACACGAAACGAGCGGGAAGTCGCTTATGATTGCAACCAAAAATAACGATGTAGGGATTACCTCATGATAAAATACAAATTAGCTTCGACGGGCTGGACGTAGCTATTATCGTCTCGTCAGCTTAGTGACAATGTAGGCGCGATGATTGTCAATGACATCACGCGGTGCTGTCACTTGTTACGGCGCGCGTATGATCAACCGTTATTGAAAGTGATCGCATTTATTCAAATGCGTTCCTATTCATTTTCATATGCGGCTAATAGAAGTTCTACGGTTATTAAGAAGTGATTTATCTAATTTCAAAGATAGTAGACTTATAAAAAAATTAATTGCATTGTACTTAAATTTGATTTTTAAACATATTTTCTAGAGATCTAAAAATGAGATCTAAAAATTCATCAGGTATTCTTTTCCATTTTTTTTTTAAGAGAGAATTGTAAAATAGATGATTTTTATCTTTTACATTTTTCTTCTAATTCTTTTCTAATTCTCTTGCAAAAGATCTTATTCTCAGAACGCTTCTGATTCATTAGTAACGCCGAAATATTTAAATTACAATTAAACCGCGTCGATTGCGGTACACAATTGCACGTATAAATTGTATCTATCTCTCCATCTGTGATTCTTGCACGCATGACACATTCCATGCGGCACGCGTTAGGATGAAAGCAGGAAAGGCGGTCAATAGTGGCCACTGACATGTTCGTATTACATGGCTTTCGAGTATGATGTCATATGCACGCGAGCAGACGACTGTCTATACATATAACAAACCGCAGGCGTGGAATAATGTTCCCAAGGCGACTGCAAACACTAATTTGCATCGCGCGCTGCGCGACATTGGTCTCCATTATGAGTAATAGTAATATAAACAGACGTACACGTAGGCGCTGTCGATAAATGTCGAAGTAACTCGCATCCGCGACGATATGTCGGCTTGTTAAATCCTGATGATATTTTCGGGAATCCGACACGGTGATATCAGAGAGTTGCCAAATAATTCTTAAGCTTTTATTTTATCTACTTTGCACTCAAATTTCATTTCAAATTCAAACATTTATTCGAAAATTATAATACACTTAATTATGAATATATCTTTATTAGAATAAAAAATTCTTTTTATATTAATTAGTAATTCTTGTATGATAAAAATATCTGAAATCTGATATCTGAAAAAACTCTAGTATTTTAATAATTTTTAACATCTAAACTGATATAAAAAATGATTGATATCTATAATGCTGATCATTTATCGGAAACTCAGTAAACACGAATTTTCTTGAAGTTTTGAAGCCGATTCTCGAAAGTGAAAAATATTACTTGTTGAAAACCTACTAACTTTTCGTTAGAATCCCTCGAGAATTTCGATGGAAGTCTGGTTTGGGATTCTCTGCAGCGCGCACATCACGGGTCTTCAGCTGGTAAACGTATCTCACTGCGGCGGCGTGGGCGATATCCCGTGAATGATAGGTCTAAGATTACCCACTGGAGGCATGAATGAAAGGCTTCGGTCAATTCGATGAATGATCCTTCAATTAATTATATACCCTGTTATGATTTAGAGCGCGTGCCGTTTCGCAGCCCGCGGTGCCGCCTGCGACTCCATCCGTTTCCCGGCATTGCGTCACCTCAAATTCTAGCACTGCGCTTATTTATCGTCCATCCCGAGGTAACGAAATAAGAAAATGTAAAGTGCCTGTAAAAAAAAAAGGAGAAAAACGCGATTATCCGAGACTTAAAATGCAAAACACGTTTTGCACTTTTGCGTATCATCGATTTTAATATCGTGCGATTTCGTCTCTTTTTCTTTCCGCGGCTGTAAACTCTATATTGCTCGCTATCATATAAGAAGCTCGATGTAAAGAAGCGTAATCCGTGGCGTAATCTTAATTCCCGCGTAATCGCGGACCCCGATAATTAACGCGCGGCGTTAACAGCTCTCGGCTGATATTACTTTCGCTGCCCGCAAACATTTACTTCGCTGCGAATAAACGCTCCGTTGCGAGCGATAAACGCGCGATAATGTAATTCCTCGAAGTCGTTTCGCGGCGGATGCTGCGCGGAACAAGAGCACTCGCAATAACTCGCGCTCGGGACTCGTCCGCGTGATCTTTCGCTCGTAAAAAAAGTCGCGAAATTATTGTATTAGTATACTATCAATACCATAATGCACGGCCGATCTTTCCTCGCCGCTTCCGCGAAATGGGGTCCCGATGCTATCGCGTGTCCCGATGTTATCCAGGGGCACCGCCGTAAATCAAAACGCTTTAACATGCGTGACATATTAGCTCGCACTTTATGCGAAAAGCGCTCAAGCCTGCGTTCGTCATCGCCTCGAAGCGTTGCTGCTAATTACCATAAATTCCATTAGCATTTTATTAAATCGAAGTGGAACGAGAAACTTTGGGACTTAATTGTTTCTCAACTTAATTTTCATAATCCTAGCTTTATGAAATTTTAATTTACTTCATGAGAATGTACAATTACTAACCCCCCCCCCCCCCTCGTCGTCGAAGTGGCATAACCAACCCTCGTGATGTACCACTAATATTCACCGTCGTTACATTCCGATAAGAAATTAAGTTACGGAATAGAGAGCCCCGGTCCTCAGCCGGCGGCGATAAACTCCACCGCGCGGTTCATTAAATTCGTGGCGAGTAAAGTATCTCCGAGTCTTTTTTTTTTGTCTTCTCTTTCCCTCGTGCGCGCATACCGAGAACTCGTGGCGAGCGCAACACAACGCGAGACCGGCGAACGCGGTGCGGGAATCGAGAGAGAGAGAGAGAGAGAGAGAGAGAGAGAGAGAGGAGGGGGGGGGGAGAGAGAGAGACGAACGCGCTCGCGCGCACGTGCGATTGGAGAAGAGCGGGTTATCGGAACACCCATAAACGGCCTATCCTCCTTCACCCTCGAGCTCCCGGGCTGCCTCTTATCAACGATTGTCACGCTGAACTGTTTCATTCACGTTTGTAATAAATAACTTTAGAGCGTGATGTCACTCGATAGTCGCACCGCCTGGACCTCGTTTGGCAAAGCCGTATTAATAGACGATCTGTAATGCCGGATTAGTATACAACCGAGGCTTTTATTAGTTTTTCCCCCGGGGGGATTGCAGTACACGATCGAATGACGAGAAAATATATGACAAGAAATCCTTCTATCGCGTAATATCGTATATACGTATAGGCATAAAATTATACGAATTAACGTAGCCTAGCACCGTGATATATTAATAATCGCAAGAACGTTCGATGTTATAATTGCTTCGCCAGTTAGTTTATATGATTTTATCAAATTATATTCTATAATTTTGGCTGTACATTTTAATTAACTTAAACGGTGTCTACAATGAGACTTAAGATTTAAGATTTAGGGAAATTGACCAATTATAATCGATTATGATTGGTCAACTTTCTTAAATCTCAAGTCTTAAGTCTCATTGTAAACGCCGTTTTAGATACAGAATTAAAAAAAGAATTTTACGTGCACTATAATGAATACAAAACTCGAGCCGAATTGACGATGACACTCGCTAATTCGGTCGGACGTATCTTATCCGTCACAGGCGATCTATGTGGGACATTCAGGGGTGGACGCAATATCTCTTACGAAACGGAGTAACCTCGATACACGCTATCGGCGTAAGAAACAGCGAGAGTTCAAAGGGTTAGGCACGATCTGTAACACTACTCTTTTGAATCTGAATCGCGGCAGACCCGAGGAATCCGAAGAAGGGGCCGATCCAATATTTTTCTATCTCCCTGTGAATACGTCATACCCTTCTTCTTCTTCTTCTTCTTCTTCTCGGAAGAGGAATGGTTTCCCTCGGGAGTAATCGGTTTATACACGACCGGGGAATCTATTTTTGTAGGGAATCATGCGCACTGCCCGGGAAAAGCTTTAACACTTTCGTATAGGAGGGGGAGAGGGTGGGTGACCTGGAACTCTTTAAAATAGTATCGTTCATGTCTGAAAAGCCGATAGTAGTTTTCAAATACAGATTGTCCCAGAATCCTCGATCTTAAATTCAAATAGCGGATTCTATGGTCAATTTATAGTTGATTTTTACATAACGAAGACGAATATTGATACGGATAGAACGATTTAAAAAAAGGGGGCTGGAAGATTTAAAAAAATTTTGCCAGTTACAGATCTGAAAATAATTTTGTTGCACCATCAATATTAATAATTTGTTGGAAACTGAAAAATGATAAGCGTTTCTCTAAAACGTTTTGGAAGGTCTAAAAATTTTGTTGGTTACAGATCTGAAAATAATTGTGTTGCACCATCAGAATATTATTAATTTGTTGAAACTGAAAAATGATGAGAATTTCTGTAAAACATTTTGATATTCTAGTATGTTTGAATTTCCAATATCATTTTAATTGGTCTAACAAAATTATTTTCAGATCTGTATCTATTTGTATCTTTCTGTATTGATGGATACTGAAACATTACGGAGTTATAACATACAATATATGCAATCTTATAATAATTTTAATACGAAACTACAGCAATATATCTCTTAGAAGAATTTTTATTGTAGAATTCCAATTGCAAAGCGTACAATTATTTATACATATATCAGAGAAAAATTATTTATTGTGTTGAAATTCTAATTTGTTTGATGTTATAATTAATAAATAGTGATTTCGTAAAGAAAATTTAGAATAACGTTAATTTAATTGGAAAACCATGAAATAATTTCTTCTGTACGGAAGCCTCTGGCTTAATCTTAACAAGTTGAAGATTAATACTTTCTTAAATTGATTTGAAAAGTATCATATATCACATAAGACAACTCAATTCACTGAATGGGGAAAATGAGGTACGCCTCGAGTCTTCGCATGAACGAAATTTCTCCGCGTTGTATCTGACCGGTTAACAAATTGCCCCGCGCCTACCAAACCCGAAAACAACATTGCTCATCTTTACGACGGCCGTTCCTCGCGAAGAGAAAAACGGGAGTCGCGTCACGTTCTCGGGCTCGCGAGAACGATTAACTTCTCAACGGCCCGATTCGAGAGAATTCCTCTCGCGGTCCCGTACGCACCCCCGGATATCGATTACGTGCCCCAAAAATAGGGCGGCTGCATATCCGTTTCTATTTCCGCGGCGGTCGATATATCCATAGCGTACTACGCGAGATATTTTTCTCCCTCACGTGTCGCCGATAAATTAAGCCGGAAAGTAGATCGGCCAACGGCGAAGCTGCATTTCGCTGCATTCAGAAAAAAAAATATTTGTGAGATTGAGTCTTAGGAAAAAATCGTGGGCGGAATGTAGAGCGTAACTTATAACTTAATGACATCCGTGTAAAAAAATTTGAAATTTATACTGCCACTTGCTTTTTGTTGAGTTTTCCTCTGCCTCAACATTATAAGACGAGAGAGAGTACAATTATAATATTGAAATAAATTTTATAAATATAAATTATATAAATATATTTATAAATATAAATTTTATAGAAAGATATAAGATAAGATGTTTATTTATAGTATTCTCGCATCGCGTTGGGGGAAGGATGAATCTTATGAGATGCTTATAAACATCAATATTATTTAATTGATTATCAATATTGTGATATTATACTATTCTGATTCAATTAAAAAACTGCGTCGAGATCAAAAGTAACGAATTTGTAGAAAAATGTACATAAAATCACATGAAATTTCAATGAGCATCAAAATCCTGCTATAACCATCATTGGCGAATTTAATTGTTAAAAGCTATTATGTTTGTAATTGAAAACTGTATTATACGCCTCACATTTATTTTAATACATTTCATTAAAATCTACTCTATTTTTTTAACTTTTCATTGTTTGCAAGTAAGAATTAAAGTATGTATATAAATTAGGTATATCTTAAAGCGAGTCCTTATAGTTTTGAAAATTGAGGATCAGCGATATTACATAATACAATCTTTCTGAGTTATTTCTATGCAGAATTGACCAACAATGCAATTCAATCCTGATACAGCTAACATAGACAACGTTACATATCATGTACAAACATGCGCCATGGATATACGTCGAATGTGCATAAAGCAAAAAGAAATCGGCATCGACTGATGCTTAGTTACATGATACATGGACTTGTTGGCGCGGCTAATAATGCCGCGGTGGCCCTGAATTTCGATCGTAGGCTCGATAAATTATTGCACTTTCGAAATCAAAGCCGGGGGTCGACGGTCAGCAACGAAGGCGCCGCGTCGCGATTAATAATACCGCGGCAGTTAGGCGAGTACGCTAAACTTGACATTTGACCCGCGATGGAAACGCGTGCGAGTGATTAAAACTGGATGGAATAACGCTAACGGATGGAGAGCTGCGCCGCCGCCGCGTGCAAAGATCCATTTACGCAACGCGTAAACGCAGCAAACCTTGCTCTTCACCCGCGGATCGGCGATGCTGCGACACGGTTTATTTTAACGTCTGATGTCACAAATAAATGGAAGATAAATATCGATCGCGTTATGCTTCTCGCGCACTTACGCCATTTATGATTTAATAGCCAATGTCGACAAAAAGCTTCCTCAATTCTCAATAATCTAACGATTCTGATAACTTCGGTCATTTTTCTTTGTAGAGAAACGATTATAACGCTCGATCGTTACAAATACTATACGCTAAAAATAACGTTTAAGTAATCATCAATTTTATTTGTGGTGAGTGTCAATGTAGAAAAAAATATCGGTTCAATTTTTTAAAATTTCTATACGGAGTTTGATAATAAAATTATAGGATTTTAAAAAGATGCTTATTTCTTTTATTAGACGATATAGTATTAACATAATTGACACTATATACATTATATTTAACATAAAATAGGTATAAATCTCAATATGAATTTTAAGTTACAAATTTTGCCTTCATGTATATTACAACGAAATATTTACTATAAAGCAATATTTTAAATATTTTAATAAATTGTTTATAAGTGTGGAAAATGTTTAATACAATACCAATATTTTCGATCACGAAAAGGTAGTATACGTTTTATCTCTCGGCGTATCTTGAATCGTTTGTAAAGACAAGTACTAATGAACTCCATTAAAGTCTATTTTTCACTCGCAGCTTTAATACAATTAACCTTTTAAATATATTTACAAAATTCCGCCTCGCGGGGGGCTAAATTACGAGCTTTCACACCATCATCAATACTTCACAGGGCAGGGAAGAGTCACAAAAAATTTCATGCCACGCTGCATGCATCCTATAGTGTTCGTTAACCCCGGCGATCATAAATCATTGACAGCGTCCCATCTCTCGCGTTGCGCTGCAAACTCATCACACATTCCCGATTATACAATTTTTTGCCGTTATTTTCAATATCAAGATCGTATATTATAGTTTGATATAGAGGACAACAAGTTCTACATAAAAAACGGATGCGATAAAAAAAAATAACTAAATTTTTCGTCCGAAAAATTTTCGTATAAAGTGAGTGCATGTTGAATATGTAAAGGGATGTGTTTTCCCTGCAAATTCCATAAGATTAATCTCTTTTGCAAATGTTACGAAAAAAATTGATTACAACACAAGCACAATGTCTCTGGATTCATAAAACTAATATATTTGTAATCTCTTTAAATTGGCAATTACAATTATCATTCATTGCTGATTTTATTACCGCTTCATTTCGCAAATTAATCACACATAAAGAGGAAGAAGTTTTACACTATTTTACACGGTCCCTCGTGAAATCCCAAGTTGAGCAACGCTGCGCGTCGAGCCGTCTGTAGAAAAAATGCCGTAACATAAATATTACGCAACGATTATTGCACAACGCAATTAAACGCAACACGGTTTCTCGGGGTATATAAAGAAAGACCCTCGATATATATATATATATATATATACACAGTGCGACAAATAATTTCCGGAATAAATGGTGCTATAAAAATGAAACGAATTGAGTTTTTTCAGTTTTCTCTTTTTCTTTATTCAAAATATTCTCCTTCTGATTTAATACACTTTTTGCAACGATTTAACAATGACTGCTTTAGTACATTTTGTGTTATTGCCTCCAAAGCACGCGTCAAAGCCTGTTGAATTGTTTCCACATCTTCAAAATAGCATCCTTTCAACTTTATTTTCATTTTGAGGAATAAAGAAAAGTCATAAGGCGCTAAATCAGGCGAATACGGCGAATGATTCAACACGCAAATCTGATTTTTAGCCAAAAATTGATTGTGAGCTATTTTGAAGATGTGGAAACAATTCAACAGGCTTCGACGCGTGTTTTGGAGGCAATATCACAAAATGAACTGGAACAGTCATTTGAATCATTGTTGAATCGTTGCAAAAAATGTATTGAATCAGGAGGGAAATATTTTGAATGAAGGAAAAGAGAAAATTGAAAAAATTCAATTTGTTTCATTTTTATAGCACCATTCCGAGAAATTATTTGTCGCACTGTGTATATATTGATATATTTATTTTTATGTTACTTCACTGATTGCGAGTAAGAAATGCGTCTTTTTTTATCAACAATAAAAAAAAGAAAGAAGTGGAAGAGAAGACGCGGAATCAACTTGCCCGCATTCGCCGAGATTGCCAGGAGGAGCCGTGTGTTAAGCGATTGCACGCATTTAAGTTAATTGCATGAATTACGCTCTGACGGCATGATATTGATATTACGGGGTAATACGCGCACGTGGACGGCTTCGCCAAGTAGCAATGACAATTTCGTGAATTTAGACTGACGTTTTCGTACGGCATTCGTTAAAGACAGTTTATTTTTTTAAGATCTATATAAAATTAATTAAGAACCTTTATTTAACTCGTATCTAATATTTGAAAATACATTTCATTAATTCGAGCGGTTACTTGAAAAGAAGTAAATATGTTTAATCTTATCAAGATGTTAATAAAAGAAGAATGTTTTAAATATATAATTATTAGGAGTTATCTTTAGAGACTATATTTTAAATAATTACATAAATTTGTAAGATAAACTAGAACTGTATAAGATGAACTAGAATCTTTATTTAACTCATGGCTTATATTTGAAGATATCTAGTTCGAGTGATTACTTGAAAAAAAGTAAATATGTTTAATCTTATCAAGATGCTAATAAAAGAAGAATTTTTTAATATATAATTAGAAGTTATCTTTAGAGACTACCATAGGTATATTTTTCAATAATTACATAAATTTATAAAATACACCAAAAGTTCGAGCAGTTACTTGAAAAGAAGTAAATATGTTTAATCTTATCAAGATGCTAATAAAAGAAAAATTTTTTAATGTATAATTATTAGCAATTATTTTTAGAGATTACCTTTCAAATAATTACATAAATTAAAAAAATAAAATAATATAACACACGTTGAATTTTATTACATTTTTAAGTGCGTTATATCAAAATAGAGATATTTTTCACCGCGGACAAAATAA
This sequence comes from Wasmannia auropunctata, assembly GCF_000956235.1. NCBI lineage: Eukaryota > Metazoa > Arthropoda > Insecta > Hymenoptera > Formicidae > Wasmannia > Wasmannia auropunctata. The sequence goes on from NW_012026890.1 coordinate 1,034,897, forward strand.
GCAGATTACAGCGAAAGTGCATAATAAAAAATGTAAATGTCACACTGACCTACTTCCCCCAATTTGCTTAATATTTAATTTAGCGAATTGAGTTTAAAGAACATATACTTTCTCCGCTTTATGGAAATTTTCATTTGTCAATGATGGCGAAAAAATTATTTTTATTATTCACTTTTATGCAATATATAGCTTCTCGGATCATCTCTTTCGCGATATTTAAGTGGAACGACACTGTCCTTCGCGGTAACGTAATAGTGACATTGAGATTATACGCCAACGGTTATATCATTGCATAAATAACAATAGCCTTGAGATACGACCGAGCTTTTAAGCTTGAGAAGTCTCTTTAATTACATTTGTCACTTCGTGAGAATTTCTACCATTATATTAATTATTTTACCAATTAATTAACATTACATTGCAAACAATGTTCTTCATGAAAACTTGTCATTCAGAAAAATTTCGTATTACTTTTGCAACTTTACGTGTCTACACGAAAATAATTTCCAGATTATTTCGACTAATATTTTCTTCAGTTACTCCTTATTTGGTACGATAATCCTCGAGTCTTATAAAAAAAATACTCGCTACCTCTGGCGCGCGCATCATATTTTGAGCAAACGATAAAGCGTCATAAGCTGCGGAACTAAAATGAGGCATGTGCAGCGAGATAAGCAAGAAAATGGGCAGGAGAAAAGAATAACGATGCCCCGGACGAGCGTTTCTTGAGAGCCCGCTCGGAGTCCTGGAGTGCGTCGTTGACACAAGCAGAACTTTCATCTACAAGGCAAATGTGTGGAAGCACTATTCCGTTTTCGTTCTCTTCCACGTTATTCAAATAGAGCGCGGCCTTCGTGATGCAGTGGCGTATAGTCGTGAAATTATATGTTTACTAGTGCTATTAATTAGTTAATTCGTTAAATGCCATTGGAGAATTTGTTAATACATGTGGACACTTTATGAAATTTTGGAAAGAAGAGCAACGTGTTTTTTTTGCCCGAATTTCCATACAGCAAATAATTTTTCCAGCTAGAAATGATGCGAACATTAACTTATATCAGATAAAATTATTTCATATGTGAAGCGTCAAATTACATAAACGCTTCTTCTTATTATTACAATTCGTATTCTTCTTCTTCATATTAATCATTTTGTTGAAAAATAACTTTTTATGAACGAATTAACTAGCTGTATATATTTTAAAATTGCATCGTTCAAGAACAAGATTTTATTCATTACACAGGCCTTACAACTTTGCAATGTTTAAGGTTGAGAAACGAGATTCATCAGTTTTGAAATGCAAACAAAAATTGCAAAATTAAAATTAGATTGTAATGTTCATCATTTTCGAGGAAAATAAGAAAAATGTGAAAGTACAACAGAAATGTCCTTAGTACTTTGTTATTTCAAAATCTATGGCCATTAGTCAGTTTCGCTTACAGGCTTACGCCACTGGTCGCAATCAGTGTTCCTCTTCCTCTGTCCTCTTCCCTGTCCTCGATTTCGATTTTTTTTTTACGACATAACAAAACCGTTTTTAATCAATTTTTATCACCGTCCTCACAACAAGATCCGTCCTTTCAGATACTTTATTTCCATTCTAGATAAATTTAATTTATCAAGTTGCGTAATATACGTTCTCTGTTAGTGCGTATTTCCCAATTATCGCTGCAACGTTTGGCGTTAATAAGGTTGCGTTTTCGAGCATGAAATTAACGATATTAAACTTCACGAAGCTCTTCTAAGAGTTTCCTATTTTCCGACGTGTCATGCGTTTTGCAGGATAAATGAAAATTTCACAAATCCCGACTGTGGATTCGATCCACGCGGTCGGCTTACGTGCTAAACCGCTTATTGGTGAAATCCAGTGGCGTTTCAGTCGGTTTGAGGAACCTCGTCGAAATCGAGTCCGATAAAGGAGACAGTCTGCGTACCGAGCTCAAAGAATATCCCTAATCAGATACTTACAATATGTTGCAGATCTGCAAAGACTCCTACAAATGCAACTGTAAGGGGATAAAGGGGCAGCCAGGATTTCCCGGGATTCCTGGGCCCGAAGGAACGGAAGGACTGCCAGGTGACATCGGACCCGATGGACCCCCCGGACCCAAAGGCGAGAAAGGAGCGGGAGGAGAATATGGATCCACCGGAGAGAAGGGCTATCGAGTAAGAAAAATTGATTAATTTTCTTTTATTAACCCTAGGTCACCCTACCGGGGTGACAAGTGTCCTGATGCGCAATTTCTGTCAGATTTCTGAAATTACATTTCTTTAAACCATTTCTTGAATATATTATTAAAATATTCTTTATTTGATTCTTGTTTATCTGTCTTTGTCAGGCTCTGTAGTATTGATTTCACATGTGTTGAGCTAAAAAATATGCCTTCCGTTCGGAAATATAACGTGACAAAGACAGACCTCGATATGGCAGAAAAGGTAACCAAAAATAACAATGGTGACCTAGAGTTAAATAGATTTTATTATTTTTTCTCTTTTACGCGAATACACAATTTTTCAGGATTGTATGAAATGTAAATTAGGATTAATTACGTAATAATATAATGATGTATAATGCGAGAATATGAGCCTTTTTAGTTCTACGTAAATCCAGCATAAATCCATTATTGATGATGCAAAATTAAAAAAAAAAAGAAACGTAGTATTAATTTGTGGTATAAAACTTGAAAATATTCGTTGAAATTAAGTGTTTACATAAAACCCGTTTTATTTCATATTTCCATATCGGAAGATTTAAATAAACCGTTGCGTAAAATCTTTCCTAAAAATCAACTCTTTTTTTTTTCAAGAGAGCTTGTAATTAATATTTTTCAGAATCTTTAAAAATTTGATAGATATTTATTAAAAACAATATTTATTTTTATTCCACGTAAAATATTTTTAATACAAGGCGAATGTATACGTAAAACTCCTGCAACTATTATAATTAATTAATATGTGAAAATTACTTTCTTTGTACATATCTACTTTTAGTGCAATAATTCTGTCTACATGTCTTGCATATATGCATACGCGACTGCCAGTTAAACCGATTGCAACGGTAATTAGTTTCTTTACAAGCGAGTGTTTCACGTTTTAATTAAAGTTCGCGACATGACGCGAGTTTGTTTGCAATAACCATTGCTAACAATAAATTTAATAAAATGATATTCGCTTCTTTGAAAATAAATGTACTGACGTGTATTTCCGCAAGGATCTGTTTTAACAATAAATTATATATACAGTAGAAAATACAACGATAAAAAAATATACGTGTCCTGTTTTACTAACAAGTCGTTTATGAAATTCAAATTTTACTTTGCCAAAAGTAAGCGAGCACTTACTTGGATTTTTTTGAATCGAAATCAGTTGCATGCTTACTGCCGCCCAATAGTCCACTCCATTCAGAAATTGTAAATGGATTAAATTCGCGAACCGGAATGGCAATATACCGAGCGTCTCCGAAACTACGTGTGCGACCATTAGAGAGATGAAAAAAGAGAAAGGCATCTCCATAATTGGGTCGCCGTGAGCGCGGAAGGGTTGAAAGATGAAAAAAAAAACGAAACGCTGATGAGAACGGCAGACGTATATACGTCGCATTCTCGATTCTCCATTCGAACGCGATTGTTCGCCGCGCTACATGTGCTCCGAGCGGGGACGGGAGATAAAAAAGACGATGGAAAAAGAACGAGAGACGGAAAGAAACGCCGCGTGGCGCGTCACCGACCAAGAAACAGAACGCTTCCAAATGCGGTGGAAGAGGGAAGATCGCGAACGCACACGAGAGAGAGAGGAATTACGGGCGGACGGACGGACACCCACGACGCCCGCCCGCACCACCGACGTGCCGTTACGCGAAGCTGCAAATCCGCTGTGTTTCGCAATTTGTCGACCGGCATCGATGCGCGACACCGGGTGCGATATGATATGACACCGGGCACCGGGCGTGACGGAACTCGCCGCCGCTTCGGAAACGACATGCAAATCGCGCCGGCGATTGTGATATCCTAAATTCGAGAATATGACCTACGTGTCTAAATCGCTTCGATAAATCTTGCGCGGGAATATTCCTCGACCAATTAATTCTGTCTCGTATTTAATCGTAATTTGTTGCAAAATATCAAAACCGCAAGACGAACCGATCACGTAATTTTGCAGTAGAATTTTTAAGTTGTATCTGCATAATTGAAAAATAATTCTGAGAATTTAAAGTTTAATTTAAGCTTTTAATTAACGTGAAATTAGAGTTTTAATTAAGAATCCTATAGATTCTGCTTCAATATTAATTGCGAATTTCGAAATCAGGAATTTGATACACACACACACACACACACACTCTCTCTCTCTCTCTCTCTCTCTCTCTCTCTCTCAAATTGATAAAGAATTTACTTACTTTATTCACAAATATAAACTATATCTGTTTTCGACGAATTTTCATTTATAATTGTACATTATAATTTTTTTAACTATTTTACGTGTTATATTTGTTAACTGCTTGTTTATTCAAAAACAACTTTTTAATTCGACAAATAAATCTTTGAAGGAAATGTGCAAGAATTTTTTTGCGTGTATGCTGCTAATTACCTTACATTGAGCATTCTACACTGCAATTTTATGAAAGAAGCGATAATTACGAAGAGACAAATGGACAATACCGACTTTGTGAATTATGATTCCAGAAATTTGTATTTGGGATAATAAAATTAAATCGCGGAACCGTATTATTATCGCGTCGTTACACGGGGTGCAGAACAATTTAACGTCGCAATTACCGAAATGTCACGTATAAATAAAACGTTACGGCTGCGCGCGGTATGATAAAAGTGTTGGTGCACGTACAAACGTGGTCGACACATCTCGTGCTTATTAATCGTGCAAATTATTCATTCGCGTGCGGACTGCGAAATAGGACGGGCGTCAATCTTCGTAACTGAAACTTTAAATTAAATGCTTTACATGACGATTATAATTTGACATCTTTTACACGTGCCCGCGTTATAATTACTTACGTATTCAGTTGGGTTTATTGATTAACAGTGATAAATACGCAGGGCAGTCTGGAAACCGTAATAAATAAACTGTTTGAGAAGGACATATGCGATTTAATTTGCAATAAAATGTTTTTCTTATTTAAAAAAACACAGAAATTTAATAATAAAAATTTAAGAATTTGAAGATACTTTTAATACAGTGCAATTAATTCTGCTACTAAAGAATCGTTACGGAGACGAAAAAGCTACCTCTTGCTTTTATAACTGTAAAGCATTCCAGTTTTATATTTATCTTTTTAAAATCCCTTCTTGATCGTTTCGAAGTTTAAACCAAGAAGATTATCTTTACTAAGAAGCGCTAACAGTAGACCTCCAACGTGATTTATTTTCTATCGTGGGCGTACATTTTGTAATAGTCTAACTGGAATTGGAGAAGAAATCCCATGGAAAATAACATCGATAACCGGAAGAGGCTTGTCGCGTCTTTTCGGTACATCGCGAACGGAAAGTCCACTTTCAGGAAACTTTCGATCGGAGCGCAGACAGGAAGTGAAACACCTCTCTCCGTCGTAAATCCTAATTACACAAGAACGAAAATTCTGGTTATTACCATGGGTACCCTTGTGTTGCCACGTGTGCCACAATTCGCCAATTACGACGGCGCGCAGCGTGTCACACATTCTCGTTCGGGGCGTGCATCACTTGCTAATTGTGTTACATCGATCGTCCGACCGCGATGCGTGTCAGTAATGTCTTGCATCTTTGATCGGTGAAACGTATAATCGGAATCTTCATAAATATTACAAAAATCCAAATTGCATATCTACAATTCAATAAAACTCCGCTCGAAGGAAATTCTAATTTAAAGCTCGGTTACACATAGAAAGACTTAAAAAGCTAAAAAATAAAATGCTTATTTAATTTATGCATAGAAAGTAGTGCGAGAGATTTGTACACTTTACAGACATTTTTTTTCTTACATCAATAGAATTATTTAAGTGTAAGAAAAATGTAAGAACGCAAAGAGCAATATTATATAGAGTTCATAATTTAAACTGAAGGCAATATGGAGATATAAATCTGTTATTTATAGAATATCCATTTCCTTTCAAAAGAATATTTTTCTTAATTAAAGAGATTTCTTATTTAAATTGCACTTTATAAATTATATAGACTTATCTCTTTATTCGCGCGTGTCAAAGTTTCGGCAAGCGGCAATAATCGATGGGCCGTAAGAACAGTAGGAATCAGGTCGTCGAGAAAACGACGAGTCCGCAGAAAGGAAGAGAGAGCGAGCTTATCGCCTGGCAATGCGAGGAAGCCGTTTAAAAGGCGCAAGGCATGACGAATTACGCATTCTGTCGCAGTAATGAACGGCCGTCGATTTGGGAACGCGTTTACCCCTTCATCTTCTTCTTCTTCTTCTTCTTCTTCTTCTTCGTTCTCCTCGTCCTCCTCCTTCTCCTCCTCCTACTGCGGCAAGTCTTCACTGCTGCTTCCTCGTTACTCCTTTTTTCGCGCCTCGACATGTACGTACGTGCGGATTACATCAGGCGTGTCTCTCTCTTCTGGAAGGGAAAATGACGTCACGGTCCTTTCTGGCCGGCCAAAGAGAAGAGATGCACGCAACCGGTACGATATCTCGTACTGCCTGAGCTGCAGTCACGCCGGTCACTACTGTCGAGTTGATTTACGAGGTCCTCGCGAATTTTTGTTTAAAGAAACCAAAAAAAAAAAAAAAAAGAAAGCATGTCTCCTTTCTTCCTTCCTCCCCGGCATCTTTGGATTTATCGGACCTCCCGAGATTTTTAATGCCATCGCCTATACCGAGGGATCTACTTCTCGTCTTTAAGCCACTTTGTCGCAAGACGAGGACATTGATGGACTCGGGGATTAGAAGGAAATCCCCGTAGGTTTAAGGAGATTGCAGTTCGAGATCGTACGTGCGATCGGGGAATTTCGGTGGAGAGTTTCCCTGAGATGAGCCCGAGTGAGGCGATTGTATCTTAACTTCAAACTCGCTCGACGAGAGAGAGAGAGAGAGAGAGAGAGAGAACTCAGAAAGATAAAATTATTTCATAACGAAAATTATAAAAGACGGGACTGGCAAAGTATATAAAAATTCCTTTTACAAATTTCAACGAATTTTTCAGAGAGTTAGCAGTCTGTTTTCTTTACAAAATTTTGTGTCTTTATATTTGCCTATAACTCCGTAAATGAGACTTAACTAAAATACTTTCTAGTAATAAATAAAATGTAGGATTAAATAAAAAATTAAATAAAGATTTAGAATTAAATTAAAAGATGTTTAAGATTTTATTATCAAAAGCTCAATTTTTTCATTTCCCATTTAAAGTTCAGAAATTATCTTTTACATTATATCGACATTCTTTCTAAAATATTTTATTTTAAGAAGTTATATATTTACTTTTGAATAATTTTAGTTAGAGAATGCTAGTTTTTCTGTCGTGTCCTTTAGAATTGACTCATAACATTGACGATGCTTGTAAATTAAAATGCTTCGTCCGTCTTCGTTGATGTTATGTAATTGAACGACGCATTCTGAAACACGCGTTAAACGCATTTGGACGCAAGCTTATTTCATTCGCGAGGAAACCATTAATTTATAGCATAACGCGTATTTCTCATTGGCCAGTTTACATAGTCAGAAACGAACAGACGCGAACTGACGTCATGATCCCTTTCAGTCCAGCAGAAGCAAATAATTTAAGAAACGCCGAGAACGAGGTTTTTTTTTAATCCAGTCTTTTTCTCGAGGCTGCTTTCCATCAGCTTCGTCAATTTATAATTAGAATTCCTAAGTTATGAATGCAACGTATTTCTTAAAACATAATACATAATTTTATGATAAATTCTAATATAGATCTTCGTATACCTCACTTAATTATCGTAAACATTTTATTGTTCTAAATTCTTTCGGCAACTAATTGATTAAACGAAATTTACCCGAAGGAGAGATGCTTCAAAATTCGAATCCTTTCGTGCATCTATCGTGCAACTTTAAGAACTCTGTCTTCTGCAGTTTTATTTTATCCGCGATTTTTTAGGCTCAATTGGACGAGCATGAATTCAAAGCGTACGTATCGTCGTGCAAATTTAACGCCGTCCGAAATTTACGACTGGGGCCATCGGTTCCCTCGCCGCCGGCGCAGGCGACGGCGGCTTATACGGTGTCACTCGTAAAACGGCGACGGGGACCGAACTGACGTCATGGTCCTTTCTGGCCGGCCAGAAGGGAGATGGCTCGGCTCCCCCGAGCGCGCGGTCTCCGTGGTGTACACACGCGCGCGCGTTGCACCAGACCTCGCTCTCGAAATTACCGCAGGAGTAGTGGGAATGGCACAATTTCTGCAGCTTCGGGTTAACGATTCGGCCCGGCGGCTTCCAGACGTGGGCGTTAATGATAAATTGCTGGCATCTCTCGCGCGTTCCTCTCTGCTCTGCTTTGGCATTGATCCCTATCTACGTAACGATTACCCAGATATTACGTATTACGCGCACATACCCACGTGCGCGAGCGGTCGGTCGCGCGCGAGCCCCGTCTCCGTCATCGTCTCGTTGTCCAGGATTGACACAAATTGACGCGCTGAAGACCGGGGGGGGGCTTCCATTCGCGGCCGACTGCTTTAAGCCGAGGTGGATTTAACTAATCTTCCATCGACGGAGAAACGTCTTTTCTTCTGGGGAACAACCGGGCGCGTCCGCGTAATCCATTATAGATGTCTTCACCTGCATCCGCCAATGCACCGTCTACCCTCTGATATTTTCCTTAAGTACAAAGATGGGAAAATTGTTAGATTACATCTGAGATCTTTTATTTCTTTCTCATGTCGTCGGTAAAACTGCAGTTTTAAAACACTGTAGCCTCTCGTTACTTTAAAATACAATCTTAAGCATTTTAGATAAATTTAAACAAATTAAGAAATTAATTTAGCTTAGTTTTCAAACTTTATTTCTATCAAGAGACGATCAACTTGAAGTTTTGTATTATTAAAGAAATAATAAAAATTACCTAATACAGGGAATAATAATGGGTTAATCTTTTAAAATAAAATATTTTTCGAAAGAATGTTAATATAATGCAAACAATTTCTGAATTTTAAGTAATGGGAAAAATTGAGTTTTTTGTAATATAATAAAATGTTAAACAATCTTTTGAATTCTAAATTTTATTTATTGCTAGAAAATATTTGTAAAAATATTTGTTTGAGTAATAATAATGTCTTTTAAGGTACAGCCTACGGTTTTACTGCTAAATTTGTAAGAGGATTACATCTTGGACCCTTTTTGCCTCACATTGTGTAAAATCGACCGGAAGAGGGAAGTGCGCGCGTGTAAACTCTAGAGTCTAGAGGCTCGCTTTTCTCGTTCGCGCGTCCGGGAAAATTGAAAGGGACGTTGATCCCCCGTTGCGAGGTTGAGTGGACAGATTGTTAAAACACACCGACACACAGCCAGAAAGCACAATGATCGCGTGACCGGGCCCTATCAAGCGAGAGCCCCGCGAGCTTTTAGAGCGGCAATTTTAGAGCGCGCGCCACACTTTCATTTTCACATTCTCTCCGGCCGTCTAAAACCGTCCCCGAGAATTTCACCGCCCTCCCCCCCGGAAAGCCCGTTAAAACAAGCAACGATGCGGCACCGGTTCTAATTAAAACGAGCAATGGACGGGGGAGAGAAGTCGAGAGGCCGCGGGGGTGCTGGGGATAGATGAAAGAGCAAAGAAAACTTCGAATAGGAGGGAGGCAGGGAGGAGGAGGTCAGGGGCCGACCGTACGCCCACGCGATGAAAGAGAAGACGCGAACCGGGAATCGGGCAGCGCTTGGCACGTGTGGCCCCCGTTTTGTTTCGCCACGTCCGGAAAAGTAGGGTATCTAAGCGCCGATAAAGAAATCTCCGCCTCGACGCCGGCACTCTCCGCGCCGCGCGGCTCCAATGGACCCGTGCTCTTCCTCTCTCGGTACCGAAGCTACGTGCCAAACTGACGCACCGTCCCCTGACACCACGCCACGGAGATGGCTGTAACAATTTATTGGCGTGAAACTCGATTCGAGCGCCTGGAAAATACACGGCGCATCCTGAGAATTGCCGAGAAATGTATTGTAGTCGATTTGTACTTAAAAATTTAATCTGCACCGCAATGAATATCCCGCACTTGTATTTTACACCGGGACGCGTTAATATCACGTGGAGAATACGCGATGCGTAACGATCCTCCCTCTTCGCGATACAAACTCTTCGAAAAGTTGCCGGCAAAAAGTTCTTCCCTCCAATTTACAGTATCTTAAATGAAAGGTTCTTCGCAAAGTGTAAAGTAGCTTGAAACTACGTAGCATGAAGTTTTCAAGATATTTAAAAATTAAGCTTTTATAATCCCTGTACGAAGCGTTCATTATCGTAATCGATGTACGTCCAAACGAAGTGCTTCTCATGCAAACTTCACGAGAAGTATTCTTCTCATTTAATTATAATCATCTTCCGTTTATAAAGGTTTATGGTTTAAAAAATTAATAAGGTCGTACATCCCAGAGCTTGTTTCGTATTCTTTAAAATTATAATATTTTCTTGTTTCGCATAAAATTTTATAAGATGCATTAACGCCAACTAGTGCGACATTAGCAGTGATTTCTTTATATATACATACATACATATACAGGATGGATACTAAATAATATAAAAGATTTTAATTTTGAAATTTTTGGAAAAAACGAAATTTTTCCTTCAATCGTTGAATGAAAAATTTCATAAATAAAGTAACAATAGGATCAAAAGTATCAATAAATTAAAACATTAAAACAATCAAGGGCAATTAGCCAAGCTGGATATTAATAGCTAGAATTAACATATATTTTAAAAACGATCCGTACGTTTCGGTTTGCATTAAGTCATCTTCAGTGGAACATTACATTAAACTATACAAAATTAAATCATATTTACGCAATTCTTTGTCTAAGTTTTAATATTTAGCCCAACATAATCATACACGCCGCGTAGTCCATTGGATGAATTTACAGGAGTATCAATTCGCATCGTACTGTCTTTAATTTATACATGTCAATGTTGCAATATAACCACGCCACAGTCCGTGAGATAAAAAATTTCATTTTTCTAAAAATTTCGAAATCCATTCCGTTTTTTAATAAAATTTGAAACGTTCGCAGAGCTTCATCAAAATATAACCCGAAGGGTTTTTGAAATTTAAAAAACAAAATTTTAAAGCAAAATTTTTCCTTTAACTTTGGCACCCTGTATCATTGATCCAAGCCGTTTTGGATGTATGATCATATGAAGTTTTCGTCTTGTATTTGTGTGAGGAATCATCTCTTAAAATTATTTACATTAATTAATATCCACCCTCTTTAATATAGTTCCGCAATTAGAATTTATATTCCAACGCTCAACAGATATTTAGAGCGCAGCCACCCTCGAATAATATTCTTGAAGGATCAGCGCGAAGAATGATGTACTATCGAGTCTTCCCTATTTTCGTACCCCAATCATTGTGAATTTGTTGCTGGTTTATTTCATGCGCAGATAAGGGACCGTACTCCGATAACGTGCCACAAAACGGATACACGCGTTGCAGTCCTACGCGTTCCTTGCCCATCCTTGATATCGCAAAATGCGGGGGTGAAGCGCATTTCCGGTCTGCCATCGAGCGAGCATCAGACTACCATCTTACGCCTCGCGAAATTATTTCCGCGTAAAATTTGAGACATGCAAAATTATTCGGTAGACATCTTAAATTTTGCAAAAGTCGAATAAATCCTTTTTTTCTATTAGCATTTTATATTTTAATATTAATGTATAATTACTAATTATGATATATTAGTAGTACCAATTGCAATATCGATGGAAATTATATTGAACGCTTTTCTTAGACAAGTTTGTAGTCGAGATTTCCTAAAATATTTACCTAGGCTTCTAGAGTACCTAAACAATAGCAAATAATTCATCCAACTATTTCGAGATTCTCGTATTAAGAGATTCTCTCTATTAATACATATATCTACTTATAATATATTAATACCGAATACAATATCGACGAAAACTTTATTGAATACTTTTCTTAGAAAGTTTGCAATCGAGATTTCGTGAAGTATTACTCTAAAGTTTGTGAAACATTCTACGCAATAGAAAATAATTCATTCAACTATTTTGAAGTCTCTCTTCACATTGAAGTTTCCAGTTCATCGTCCAAATAAATTGTCGCGATTAATCCCCCCGAGAAATCCATTCCAATTAAAGTGAAACAAAAAAAAATCGTATATTTCACTTGGCACGTTTTTAATAAGTAAAATTATGATACAGCAGCTGTCTCCCTCCTTCTTCGTGACGGGCTCTAAGTTAATCTTCGCGACCTACTTCCCCGGGACTTTCGCGTTCGTTAAAAAATCAGGTCCCTCCGACGAAACTGTCAGAGATCAAGCGAGACAAAAGCTGGAAGTTGAGAACTGGAAAAGGGAGGATGGGGAGGCATCGCGCGCACGCTGATAACGCACTTCCCATTGACAAGTCGCACTCGGTGAACCCGGCTCACTCTCGAAACCGGATGTCCGTGTGATCTCATATTCAGATATCTTCTCTCTCTCTCTCTCTCTCTCTCTCTCTCTCTCTCTCTTTCTCTCTCTCTCTGTCTGTCTGTCTGTCTGTCTATATCCTTTCTGCTCAAAATTTCTGCAGTATATTTTAGCATGTGCAACATCTTCTATGACGCGTATCCATTCCTCCTTCTTTATCCCTTCCTCCTTCTTCTCTTGACCTCCTTTCGCGTCCAGTTTTATCTCATCGGTGCTCAAGAGTTTCGACTTTCAAAATAATCGAAATAATTGTCATATTAATTTAATCCAAATTGATTTAATCCGTAAAGTTCCATCTCTATAAAAAATATTAATTTTAATATGTATAATTTTATTGATAAAGTAATTTTGATCTTCTAATGTAAATGTAACTAAATGACATAATTCCATCTGTTAACAATTTATGTAATATTTAATTGTTGTTTATAAGCCACATTGTAATTAATTACAATGGCTTATAATAAATAGCTAATAGAATAGAATAAAATAGCTAATAGCTAATAGAATAAAATATAAACAACATTTAAATATTACATAAATTGTTAACAGATGGAATTATGTCGTTTAGTTAAATTTATATTAGAAGATCAAAATTACTTTATATATACATATATGTATATATATATATATATATATATATAAAATAAAAAAGTTCCGATTGCCCCCCGAAGAGTTCTAGAGTTCTCTATCGATTTTAGAAAGTTCCGTTGATTAAAGCGATGAAAACACCATTTAAAGACATGGGGGGTCCAATTTCACATTTCTGTAACTTTAAAAGGCCATAACTCTTTTGTTTTTCATTTTAGCAATTTTGATTAAGGGTTATTGATAGAACTCTTTGGGGAGCCATCAGAACTCTCAAGAAATTGCCGGAATTCCAAAAAAATTTTTTGAAAATTTTCGAGTCCATATTAGTCGAAAAATTTTTTCGGAAATCCGGCAATTTCTTAAGAGTTCTGGCAGCCCCCGAAGAGTTCTAACGATTATCCTTAATAATCGACTCTGAGAAATCGAAAACAAAAA
>NW_012026890.1:1048532-1166649 GCF_000956235.1 Wasmannia auropunctata
TCTTATATACCTATATATATATATATATATAGAAATGTAAAGTTGCTCCTCCCCATCTTTAAATGGTGTTTTTATCGCTTTAATCAACGGAACTCTTTCTAAAATCGATAGAGAACTCTAGAAATCTTCGGGGGACAATCAGAACTCTGATTATTTTTTTGAATTTTAAAAAAGTGGGACCAACTTCACAGAGATAACGTTCTGGTTCTGGACTCTGGTGTATTAAAATTGCAATCTAACTTTGTATAATCGAGCTTCTTTTATACACACAGTGTATTATAATATACTATATCTACGGCAAACAAAAGTGCACTCGTACTACGCTGCTAGAATTTTGATTACTATATTGGCATGGATGGCAGCCCGTGTCAATCCTCATGAAAGTATGTGGCAACGACTTCCTCCTTCCAAAAGACGGGGAGAAAGAGAGTGAACGTCGGATATTCTACATCCGTTGCATCCCATTTACAGATACAATATCTGATTCGACCGTGTCATAGCGGTTTTCCCCTTTCATTCACACCAGGCAGCGGTTGCCCAATCAATACCGGCCTTTAAAAGGCATTCCCTGTCAATTTTGTATCGGGCATGCCCATAAATGGCATCTCCCGTCCACCGCGCCGCCATGAAAAACGCTCGTCCCTCGACGCCGTGATATTGACTTGTGAATATATTATCAACGATGGATTTTTTCATAAAGTTTTCACCGTACAACAGGCGACGAGATTTTCCACATGCACGTCCCAATCTTTCACTCGAGCTAATAGCATATTACATAATCCGTAGCTTATTTATTTTCACAAAACTACGCGAGAGAGAGAGCCATTCATGACCGTACCTTAAACAAATTTTATTGTTACACTGTCGCGTTCTATTATAAGATATTTTTTTACGATACGTAAAGCATGATATTAATTTTAATGTAGTTAGTGACAAAAAAGCCACATAGCTTTTTAATTGCTGATTCTCACTCGGCTGTTATAAAGTTTGTAATCGGACACGTTTCTTACATCTTACGCAAGAGGTCAACCGATAACGACACCCGTTTTGAACGCAATTTACGCGTATAATACGCATTTATGCGTAGACGTTTGTGTGTGATAAGCGCTTTGGCGTCCGACCAGAATAAAAAATTTTGTGCTGCGTTGTAGCATAACATCTTCGCAGCATTTTAATACATAGACAACTAGCTATCCATCCGAATGGTACAATGCGTGTCAATTTCTCGATCGGATAGAACGCATTATACATATATATTTTAATTTTTTAAATAATCAATAGTTAGTACAGTTTTTTAAATAATTAAGCAATAATTATCGCATGTAAACGCGAGTCCTTCAAATTTAATTATTTTCTTTAATCTTTTATCAAACTTTTATCAAAAAGTTCTACAATAAAGTTATTTGATTTTCGACAGACATTCAGTATATTTGTAGCTAAACTTTATCGTAAAGCTATATTCTTATGAATGAAATTTATGAATTTATGCCTCTTGCACGGAACTTCGCAGCGCGCTTACTAGTAATGTCTGCAATTATAATGAACATCTTATTTTGTTGGTACTTAAATTGGATAACTGACACGAGGATATTGCACATGCTTAATAGCGATAAGCAATGTCGCCCCACGATAAGATTCTAAAAAAACAAAACAGAGACAAATGTCGGCGCCGGCAAAGCTTCTGAGAAACGACAAGAAAATTATGTCATTAAAACGTGACGTAAATTACAACGCACAATCGCGTATTTTTACTTAAATGTTGTCTAAATAGTATTCATAAATTATCGTATCGCAAAAGCTTATTACGCATATTCTTTTATAATCTAGAGCTATCACGGTAATCGAAAACAGAGTTCTCATTTTTTTTGCGAATTTATTCTTTCTCTTTCCAACGAGAAGTATTTAATCGTTATTGTATTATATCTTATATAATGAAAGCAATAGTAATTTTTAAAGTGAAGTCCAGTCGTTTTATTATAGTACATGCGCAATTATTTTACAGCTACGCATTGAGAAAAAAATAAAGTTTTATATTATCATAAAACGATTAAAATTACGCAAAAATTGTCAGACGTGTTAAAATTTTGCGCACTTTTTCTACCCTCGCATAAAGCGAATTATTCTAATTGCGCTTTCTTTGGCAAGCTTTCTCCTTACAAATTCTCATCGAGAATATCGAACATTTGCGACGAATACAATGGCAGCTTTGTAAAGAGATTCACATAAATTCTTAAACTCACTCTCGGCGAATGCAATAAACACGTTAAAACTCGAAGGGGACAAGTAATGACGCTGTAACCGCATGCAACTTTTGCGCGAGATGTTCAACGCAAATACGCCGCGTAGAACGGCCACGTAAAAGACAACGAAAAAGCAGTAAAATCCACCTGTTTAGCGTCCACTGCAAGCGTATCTCTCGCGAAAATTAGCAGAAATATATCCTAGTACTTTTTTAACGGTCAAGGATACAAGTTTTACTTTCTTAGTCGACTTCTCGTTTTCAAGAGATTATTTGTAGTTAACTTATACATTTATTTTGCTTAGTTTATCTTTATAAATATCTTTTTGCACTCCTATTTTGTTTTCTGAAAATAATTTATATTCTTTATAATATCTTAAATTATTATCTTGCATATCTAGTTATATTCGATACGTTCGATTTGTTG
Source organism: Wasmannia auropunctata (assembly GCF_000956235.1). Taxonomy (NCBI): domain Eukaryota; kingdom Metazoa; phylum Arthropoda; class Insecta; order Hymenoptera; family Formicidae; genus Wasmannia; species Wasmannia auropunctata. Next base: position 1,051,199 of record NW_012026890.1, read on the forward strand.
TATTTCGAAAGGAAGTACAAATTTAAAAGTATAAAGGCAAGAAATTAGAAGTACAAGATTGAACAATGAATAAATAAACTATAAGCAGCAGTAGATGTTTGCAAATTTTTGCCTGACATCAAAGTTTCGTGAAAGGCACATTTCTCTGATGGGAAACGTGTTTACGTTGGATGTTACGAGATGAGAAATGCACGCCGGGTTGTGTAAACGATGAAGAGAAAATGCCTTGGCGCATCGTTAATTAGGCGGGAACGTGCCGAGATGTAGTTGCACCGCCGCCCTTTAACCAGCTCGAAGTGGAGCAGCGCGGTGGACGAGTGGACGGCCAGCGATGCGCTCACGCGCTTCTGCGTATACGCATGCACTTGCGTATGTAATACATTTTACGCGTATACGCACTTTCCAGGATCCCCCGGCTGGATCCGATCCGGCTGCGAATGTGCAGAAGTCGCGCTCCTCCTCAAATTGCAGCGGCGTCGTCGCGGCGACACGCGACTTCGGACGACCTTCCTCCGAATCAAGGATACGACCCAATCATATCTGCAATTGCAACAATGTTACGGGACGTACTTGAGTGCGGCGATGGCCAAGTTAATTACAGTCGAGCGCGGAGACAATGGAGATCGATCGATAAAAGCACTCGACGAGTACTCTGATATTTTCAGTTAAAAACTGCGCACAAATATTCGCGGCGCGTGAAATTCTATTACGTTATGTAACGCTAAAATACATTACAGTCGAAACGAGATATCTTATTATTCCGAAATATTGGATATTCTCTTAAATCAATATACAATGATAATATGATCAATGTAATATATATGACAAATGTGACTAATCGGATTGTTTAGTGAATAATCGAAAACGCTGGAATTAGTTTTATACTTCAATATGAAATAATTATTAATTAATGTTAGTATGATTTTATCAGCAATGTGCACACATCTGCATTCATAATCGTTGGAAATCGTAAAAAATTGTTGTCATTATTTTCTGTTTCTTCTGTTTAGGGTGACACTGGTATACAAGGATTTGTGGGTCTCCCAGGAGTTTCCGTACGTATATACTACTTGCTTTATTGTCTCCCAAAATCAAATTCCGTAAAACCAGAATTTCACTCTCTATTTTCCTTTTAATAATCACACATCGTACAATATGTGTTAAACTTTGCTTTCTCTATTATTATGTATATTATCTCACACGGTAAATTTTAATAACGTAAAATAAATTTCAATTCTTAAAAAAAACAGGCAATTCAATAATTAGAACAATATGTTAATATGAAATCTTAATTAAAAAATTCTCTTCGCCGTATCTTCCGGTTTATTTCTGTATTATGAGAAGGAAAAGAATGAAGTCATGAGCTTCTTGCGCTTCTAAATTGAATTCAGTAAAATTTTCGAGCTGAACTTAGTTCAAGTTTACTCTTATTGTACCTCCTGAATGCAAATGAATTATTCAGAGGGACTGTAGCAAGCGTTTCTTGTAGGGTCTTCCTGGTCACCCTGGTGTGATGGGTCCAGACGGACTGGACGGATGCAACGGAACCGACGGCCGTGCTGGTGCACCGGGTGTATTCGGAGATTACGGGCTTCAAGGTCCGCTAGGCCCTCCGGGCGATTATGGTTTTCCGGGTGAGCCTGGTGACGGTGGTATAAATTCAGTCGGTGCCAAAGGAATTCGCGGAGATCCCGGTATCAATGGTTTGGAGGTAAAAATTCATATTTAACGTATAATATATATGTTATTCGATAACTTAAATATTTAAAATCATATTGACGATATTACGCCGTGAAAAAAATTTCAATATTTGAGTATTTATATTATTTATTTTAACGTGACATCAATTTATCGATGAGAATTGTTCTCTGTTAAAAATAAAATAAATTAACGGTTGTATTATTGCATATGTTATTACGCATTTATGTGATGCAATTATTCTTATTATTATTGGCCGTGATTGAATTTTGAATTGTTAACAGCGTGGACACTATTTAAATTCATAAACTCTCTCTCTCTCGCTCTCTCTCTCTCTCTCTATATATATATAGGAATATATATATATATATATATATATATATGTATATATGGAAAATTTATAAATTAAATATATATATAGATATATTGTATTTATATTTATAAATAGAATAAATCATTAATGTTCAACCTACATTATGATCAAAAATTTATTTATCGTAATTGTAATTAAAATTGATCATTTCGTGACGTTATGTCACGTATGATACCTATTAGGAGTCGAGATGCACAGTATAAATGTATTGCTCCTCTTAAATTTCTTAAAACCACCGCGGATTAATTTCGCCTAATTAAATCTACTCGTAAAGATCATGCATCCTAAGACGTGATCGCGTTTCCAGGGTTTCGAAGGACAGCAGGGGATCATCGGCGACGTGGGTTATCCAGGCAACACGGGCGACTTTGTAAGTAATAACAGAAGCACGCTTGTACATCCCACGGTTGTTTAAGGTACCGTAACACCGGGCGATCGGTGTGCCGACTCTCGAGGGCCGGTGAACCCTCGCGCGAGCGTTTAGGCAGGTCCCCGAAGAGCAGCGGATACGGTGGAGAAGAAACAGGAAAAGGAGATGGAGGAGGAGGAGGAGGAGGATGAGGAAGGAGACGAGCTCGAGAGTCCGACTCTCGGGACGGCTTTCGTTCCTTTTTGCGAAACGCCACCTGCTCGCATGAAATATCGTTTGCCGGTCCAAAGTATTCCACGGCAATATTTAACAGGGTACCGGGTAAAGAGGAGAGGAAAAGAAGCGGAAAGAATCTGAAAGAATTCCGCGCGCGTCGCGCGATTTCCGTCGCGCGATAAGCACCGCTCGGGAGGAATCCTCTTACACGCCGAGTTAAAAGTCACCTCCGAACGCGAGCGCGAATGCACGCTCGGGCTTTAGGTGAAAATGTGCGATACCGGGCGAAATGAATGCTCGCGCTCCAAAAGAGGAGCAATTCTCGTATGTCTTGAACGTGCAATAGAACAGAAGACAATACAAAAAAATTTTCTCCAGGAATAGTTAAAAAAAAAAGGAAATCATATCCTAGAGAGTAAAAAATTATGAATTTAAATTATCAGTTATACTCGTCGCTAATAAAATTCTTTATATCTTTCATTTCAGAAGTCTAAAAATACTGGAATATTAATCACTGCGAGAGAAATAAGATAAAAAATTCTTAAATAAAAAGACTAGTGTGTGCTCTCTAAATTTTCTAGAGTGAATCTCACTCCAAAAGAGTGAAATCTCACTCCAAAAGAGTGAAAATACTGTCACTCGGCCACTTGAGTGGCAGTATTTTCACTCCTTAGAGTGAAATTTCACTCCAAAAAATTTAGAGAAGAAGTAAATTTAAATTAGGGAGAGAATTAAAAATGAAATTAAAAATACGGAGACATATTCGTTCAAAAAAAAAAAGAAAAGAGACGCGGATGGCGGGTTTGCAATCTAGAAAGAATAGGTCGCCGTTTCTCTTAAATTACAGCTGTGCCCGCGATACGGGAAGAGCGCGATATGGTAATGTAACGTATGCCGCAGGAATTTCGGTTCGTATAAACCAGACGGACGGAACTTTACGAGATTCTTAAAGCGCATAGAGTTAGACCTGGCGATGGCCACTCGAAAGTTATCTGCGCCACTTGTATCCGCAGTATTCTAAGTTACGCCTTCGTATAAGGTTGAATTACGTGCCCGATGTTACACGTATTCCTCGCGGCACACACGGGGAAACCCCTTTTTGCTGGAGGGGAAAGGTTTAACGTTTCCCAAGCACGTGTACTCACGTGGCGATACAGCCGCTACTTATCAGCCACTCTCGCGTAGGAAGCGAAGCTTTTCTTCTCGCTTGCAATTTACTTGACGCAACTAATTAGCGAGCGAGGAACGATAAACTCTTCTCTCGCGGTAGATTCGCAGCTCCGCCTGCGAAAGATCACGGAAGAAGGAGATTTCTCGATGCACGACAAATTGCTCAAAAAAAGTGCCTGTCGCCATTGATTTTTTAATTCATTAATTCAATCGATCCTTTGGTTTTACAAATATTTAATACGTGTTCAATTCTGTCTTTATTTAAACCTCTGTCTATTTAATTTTGTCCATGTCAATCGTTTCTTCGTAAAAAAAAATCTATTTCTCTTCTTCATATTTTTCACCGACCGTACGTTATTGCAAAAAAGAGCTGTCTCATCGTCGCGATTTTGTAGAAGTAAGTTTAATCGTATCGATTCGAGGGCGGCGATCAACGTGAACGCGCGAAGGGAATGAGGGAAAGAAAGTATTAAAGTGTGCGAGGACTTTGTACTTAATCGCTAAATACGAAACGCTGAAATCCGAAGCGTCGCGTCCGCCGTCAGCTGCTATCTGCTGACACGACTGTCGCTGATAGCAGCAAGAGAGCCGTCTCTCCTCGCGCGAGATGACGAAGGGAAGATTTTGCCCGGCGATCAACGGCTTCCGAGAAACTCGACGAGCCCGGACTCCCCCTTTCTTGTTGACCCTCGGCAAAAGTCGGTTGCGCCGCTCCTCGCGCCATTAAGACACAATCGGCTACCGAAAACCGGTTCCCTCATTGACAATGCGTTAATCGCGCGCGCCGCACAATTGCATGGGTAATTTTTTAATGGCGATGGCACGAACTCTTCGAGTCGGCGTCTTTTCTCCCGGATAAATCGACCGGAGGATCGGATAGTTAATTCGACAGATTGCGCTAACGAATTTCAATCTTTTCTTGAGGACGAAGATCGAGTGGTTCATCATTTACCATTAATTTCATTGAATTAATTTCATTAATTTTCGATATGTCGTTATAATTCTTTATTTTTGATTGAAATATTCCCCTTTTAATTGAAGTACAGATTTAATCAATTGCATTAATAAAATGCGAAATGCGATGCTTTGCATCGATCAAAATGGTCTCGCATAGTCCGCGTCTGGTAACTCCATTTCGCTTCGGAGTAAAAATAAACAGGGATGGACCAGGACGTGCACTTAAATTAGCATTATAATGGACTCATAATACATGCACTTACGCTCTGCCACGCTAGATGTAACTTCAGCGTAATGCGTACGCAACATATAGGTAGATCTACATCAAGGCATACCGGGTGTCTCGTGGGTATCGCGCATGATCGCTCGGTTACAAGTCTCTTGACGAGTTTAGGCTTAGCTAATTAGGATCAGCTAAACGAGAAACTACCAGTAGTTTCAAACATTTCGACGTACAGAAAACGCCGATTCGGGAGAAAGGAAAGACCTGGCGTGCTTATAAATATTTACTTGAGCACATTCTTTAACATGTAAAGAGACTGAATATATATTTCGACATTCTTTTTATTTAAAAAATAATAATGTTAAGATATAAATACGTTAAGATATAACTTTCACGAATAAATTATGTTTATTAACGGGAGCTAATAATGTTCATTAAAAATAAAATTATAAATATGAATTACAATTAGTTAATGAAGCGAATTAATAAGTTACATCAATTGAGCGATAAAGCAAAAAAAAAGGTATTCTCTTAGGGTTTGTCAGGTGCTCCTGGCTTACCGGGCATGCAAGGTGACCGCGGTGACACCGTGTACGGTGTGAAGGGTCAACTTGGCGAACAGGGAGACAGGGGAGAAGCTGGATCACCGGGCAAAGACGAATATAAGAAGAAGGAAAAGTCGACGCCCGTGAAAGGGCCGCAAGGGGCAAAAGGCATAAAGGGCTTTTATGGCGATCGAGGTCGTAAGGGAGAGCTGGGCGCCAGGGGTCCCGAGGTAATTCTGTTATACCAAATACGAGCATAAAATTGTTGATACAGAATAGTATGAACTGCATTCTATAAAAGATTACACTAGAAAAAATATATTATTGATAAAAAATCAAAAGTGTGTAACCTAATTACGTACGTACTGTTTCGTGCATTAAAAATATTTTAGTTAAATATTGTGACAATTAAAAATAGAATATATCTTATTTAGGGTCGACCAGGTTTTTTGGGTATTAAAGGTGTGAAAGGTGAACAAGGTGGCGATGGACCAAGAGGTAAGCAGGGTGCCGAGGGTCCACCAGGCCCGGCTGGTGAGAAAGGAGAGAAGGGAGCTCCAGGATTCGCTGGATTGTCTGGTGCAGATGGAACCGATGTAAGTATCTAAAAATAAACTAAAAAGTATCTATAAATGATATATCTGATTTTTAAAACAGTTTCTAACAAATAAATTTGTTAGTTTTTATTTTTCTTGTTAATTTTAATTTTAAATATTGTTATAATTGAATTTTAAATTAAAGAATTTATAAGGTACTTTTTTAAATACCGGCTTTATGCTCCATAATTTTTTTTATTTTGAATTATTTGTTATTTAAAATTATCATAATATAATTTTAGTATAATGTTATTTTTATTAAAGTGTTTATTAATAATTACAAAATAAAGGGAGAACTAGGAGAAAAAGGAAATCCTGGTCCACCTGGTAAACAAGGGGCTGAGGGTCCACCTGGAGAGTACAATCCACAACTTGATGAGATATTACCCGGAAATATCGGAATCCAAGGAGATCTTGGTATATACATTTGATATATGTTATTCTTCATTCATAAAAATATTTCAATATTTATTCATCTTAAAATGTATGTTAATAGATAATTACTATTATATCTTCAAAAAATAAAAAATGAACAATATCACATATAATATTTCCAGAAAAATGGAAATTAATTAAAATTTTATTTTTAGCTAGAAAAAACTTTTTTTAACCTAAAGTTTTTATTTCTTTCACAGGCCCTCCTGGTGAATCAGGCCAAACAGGGACACCGGGTGTGCCAGGAATTATCGGCTTTATAGGACCGCCAGGCCCACCAGGACCAATAGGTCTCCCTGGTCTAGCGGGAGCGAAAGGCTCGTCCATAAAAGGAGAACAAGGAGATGATGGTACATTTTTATTGCTTTCTATATCGATAACATTGTGCTACAAAGAAAAATACTTTTTTTCTCTCTCCGAAGTGCGACCACACGTTTCTCGTAGATTTTTTCGCGCTGAACACGATGCCGTTTGAAAAATTCGCTTAGCACGTCAGGATTCTGAGTAAAAATACTATTTTTGGCCACTTTAGAAATTTTCTAGCAACAAAACGGAAACACTATTTTTAGTCACTTTCACTCTAAATTACTCAAAATTCTGATAGGCGAATTTTTCAAACAGTATCGTGTTCAGCGTGAAAAGATCTTCAAAGAACATGTGGTTGCACTTCGGAGAGAATTTTGCTGTGGCACAGTGTAATTAATTATTTTATAGCAAATGTCATAAATAATAATTTTGATTTATAAATTATTTCAGGCTTACCAGGACCTATGGGACCTGAAGGACCTTCCGGATATCCCGGTAGACCCGGAATTATGGGACCCAAAGGATTCCCGGGTGCAACGATAACTGGACCGCCGGGCCAAGATGGTATTCCAGGTCTTCCAGGATTGTCAGGACCGCCTGGTGATCGCGGTAATCCTGGTTTTCAAGGTAAACTTAAAATTTATATATTCAAAAAACTAAGAGAAGAAAAACTTCTACAGTTTTTACATGTATGTATACAGGGTGTCCTGTATATATACATGTAAGAACTGTAGAAAAGTATGGCACCCCTCAATATTTCGGAAACTAAGCGGTTTTTAAAAAAATGTTTTAGACAAAAGTTGTAGGGCTTAAAAGAATCTATTTAATGATTTTATCGATTTGACCTTGAGTGGCGTCGCTAAGGACAGGTAAAGGTCAACTTTTGTCTAAAACATTTTCTCAAAAACGCTTAATTTCCGAAATATCGAGAGATTACCATACTTTTCGGATACCCTGTATATATGTATGTATTAAGAACTTTATTTAAAATTTAAGAGAATTAATATAATACACGAAATATACTTTATTTTCTATTATTATTAACGCCATTAGTATCATTTTAATAATTTTATTCGCAAATGGGTTTCTTATTAATCACAAATAATTATAATTATTAAACAGGAGCGAAAGGTTTTCCTGGAAAAGGAATAAGAACTCCTGGTCCAGATGGAGAACGTGGTCTGCCCGGAACACCTGGTATTCCTGGCACTGATGGCTGGCCTGGTTTACGCGGCCCTAAGGGATTTAAGGGTGGTCGAGGAGATGACTGTGGCGTATGTGCTCCAGGTAAAGATTAATTATAACTTGTAATAAGGAGTATTTGCGTAAAAATTTGAAAGATGAATTAAGATATTTATTTTATATTTGTTTTAATTGTCCCACAGGTTTGCCCGGTAGGAAAGGAGAACATGGTGAATCTGGTTTGAATGGATTTCCTGGAGCTCCGGGATTTTCTGGACTACCCGGTCCTCGAGGAGTCAAGGGAATAAAAGGAAAGCAAGGTCCGCAAGGACCGCCTGGGCTTCAGGGCGACTCGGGAAGATCCGGTATTGCGGGACCTCAAGGACCTAAAGGAGAACATGGAAGGGTGGTACTTCCGCCAAGAGAGAGTGTTTTTAGTCCGCCGGGTGATAAAGGTAAAAAAGGTTTACCTGGCCCCGAGGGAATCAGGGGTCTGCGAGGACAACCGGGACCCTTCGGTGACAACGGTGTACCGGGAGAGAAAGGAGAAAAGGTACTTTTTCTCTTATTTGTTTTATAATTATGTAAGCATAATTATTTCTACGCGATAAGACTTGTTAAATATTTTGTAGAACATAATGATTTGATTAATAATTTAATTTATAATAAATTAATTATAAAATTTTTCAATTGCACAAGTTTATATGTACAGCTGATTAATCGTTTTTTTATTTTTCTAATTTAACAATATTCTTTAATATATAGGGTGATCATGGTCCTCCTGGAATACTGGGAGTAGACGGTTTTCCAGGAAGGAATGGTATTCCTGGCGAAAAGGGTGAGGATGTTTTGATACCAATCGAGTTCTTGCGCGGAGATCCGGGATATCCGGGAGAACCGGGAATCAAAGGAATACAAGGAGATACGGGTATTAAGGGAGAACCTGGTCAGGCAGGTACGCAATACACCGCAGATATCAAGGGCGAAAAGGGCTACAAAGGTGCCAGAGGAGCTCCCGGTATGTTAAATTTAAAAAATTTTTTTTAAATATACTAATAATATTTATATTTGATTAAATATTTAATACTTCCGGTATTCTCGTAGGCGAGTTTGGTTTCAAAGGTTTCCAAGGACATCCTGGCGACGAAGGACTACCAGGATTTCCTGGTGAGGCTGGTTCTCCAGGACTTTCGCTGCAAGGTCCCATAGGTTTGAAAGGCTATCCCGGAATGCCAGGAGACCAGGGATTTCGGGGCACATCAGGCTCGCCTGGATCTCAGGGGCCAGTAGGTTTTCCGGTAAGTAAATTGCGCATAAATAATTTTCATTTTGACAGTTTAATTAATTTTTACGTAAATAAAAATAATTTTAATAGAAATTCGTTAAATTCTTACCCGTGTAAGGGAAATAATGTTGCTTGTTACAGGGTCGCATTGGTAACAAAGGCGATCGTGGAGATCCGGGCACAAATTTAACATACGGCGAAATTGGAGAACGCGGACATTACGGTTCAAAGGGTGACTTCGGTGATGCCGGTCCTCAAGGATATCCTGGTCTACCAGGAGGGGATGGTTTAATGGGTATCAAGGGTGATAAGGGAGCGCCTGGTTTCGAGGGGTTGCCTGGACTTCAAGTGAGTACATTCATGAGTTTCTATGAAGATTGCTTCAAGTTAATTAATGTCTACGAAAATGATTTTTTTATGAGATATCTATGAATGATTTATATTAAAGCAATCAATTTGATTTAGGGAGCCAAAGGTCAACGTGGAGACAGTATACAAGGTGTTCGTGGATCCCCGGGAATACCTGGCCTGCAAGGAAATCCCGGAAGATTTGGAGACTCCGGTCGTAAGGGTAAGTACCGAGAAACTATAAATGATTCTAAAACAAGCAGGTCATTCTATGAAATAAATTAGGTTAAATAAAATTAGATGAGTGGAATTAAATCGAATTTCGTTTTTTAATATAATTCACTATGCTTTATTAGACTTTTATCATTTTAGACCTATAGCATGATTGGATCGTTTTAAATAAACTTTTCTTCGCGTAGTGTTAGTACAAATCTTGCAAATTAGAAAAATTAACGTAAATTTCAGGCTTTGATGGCTCCCATGGTTTTAACGGAATGAAGGGCCGGAAAGGAGATATCGGTTTTATTGGACGGCTAGGTGACGACGGTGATGTGGGACTTCAGGGATTGAAAGGATTGCACGGTTCACATGGTCAGCGAGGTGTACCGGGAATAAAGGGAGATATCGGCGAGAGTGGCGAGCCGGGACCACTCGGTTGGCCTGGTGCCAACGGTACAATCGGAGATGTCGGCCCTAAAGGACAAATGGGAGACGCCGGAGTCCCCGGTTCACCAGGAGTGAGAGGGCCGACTGGAAAAAAAGGTGTCACCGGTGATCCTGGTCTTGAGGGATTAGCGGGGATCCTGGGCGAAAATTCTTTCAGCGGTCCCCAAGGTGATGTGGGTGAAAAAGGTTTTCAGGGAGAAATCGGACCGCCCGGTCAGCCTGGATTCGATGGACGACCGGGCATACCGGGAGAGCCGGGAATAGCTACCGACGGCTTCGATGGTCTACCAGGACCGAAAGGTGAACCTGGATTCGATGGATACAATGGTGTTGAAGGAGCAAAGGCAAAGGCATCTTTTTTCATTAAGAATTAAGTTGCTTTCAGAACAAAATACTTATTTTTAAGATGTACAAAAGACATATTATTTTTCACTCCGCCATATAAACAGCAAGAAAGTTTGCAAGACATTATATTCAAATTAGCCGAATATATTTATAGGGAGAAATCGGTGACATGGGTCCCGATGGATTAAAGGGCGAACGAGGCGAGCAAGGCTTCCCAGGAAGAGCAGGCGTGCACGGAATACCGGGAAGACACGGTGCGAAAGGTGAAAGAGGCCCGATTGGACCACCTGGATTTGACGGTTTGAAAGGAAAAGCAGGTGGCAGTGGTGATCCGGGTATAATGGGCAGACCAGGTGAATATGATAACATTCATTCATCTTCATTAATTTAATTACATATCTTAATACTTTTGTATCTTATAATCGTTTAATTTTTTTATCTTTAATTTATATTTTAATAGTTAATGGAATTATATGTTGCACACCCTTATAATTTATAATTTATAAAAGAAGATAAAACATTGCATTGTACTTCAATTAGTATTTTCGAACAAATTATATGTTGCACACCCTTATAAATTAATAATTTATAAAAGAAGATAAAACATTGCATTGTATTTCGATTAGTATTTTTGAACAAATTACAAATAATTGCAACACATTACACTCTACGTTTTACGTCAGGAATGCCGGGTGAGCTGGGTGTGAGGGGAGCCCCAGGTTTTATGGGTGCTCCTGGATCGAAAGGCTACGTAGGCGAACCTGGTTTACCATTTTACGGGCTCGTAGCAAAGGGTGATTTCGGTCATCGCGGCCACGATGGTTTTATTGGTGTGAAAGGACTACCAGGTGAACCAGGAGTGATCGGTGTATTCGGTCGAAAGGTAAATGAACGGACATATAAGTCAGATATTTAAATTTTTTAACTTTGGAAGAAATTATTAATTCATTTATTATAGGGCGAAATTGGAGACAGAGGATATCCGGGTCCCGATGGTTTCCCAGGAATACCCGGTTTCCCTGGTCTACCGGGTGACCAAGGTTTTCGCGGAGCTCCAGGTAATTAATATGAAATTATGTTTAATTAATGTTAATTGCAAACTCTTGTACTTCGAAATTTATTGAGATTGCTTTTGTATTATATTTGTATAAAGCTTGTATTGTACATATAATACAAGTTCTTTCCTTCTTTATTTTTTTTTAATATTTAGAGAGTTTTTAATTTCTTTTTCTTTGATGTGTTAAAAATGTATCTTTGTTTTAAAATTTTATTAGAATTAAGTCGGAATATACAATAACTCTTTTTACGTATAATTAAAAAAAATTAATTCCTAGTAATGCTTCATATTCTAATATATTTTTGCCAATAAAAATCTACAAGTATTTATTCTTTCTTATTTTTTATTCTAGATATCTTAAATCTAGATATGTTAAAATATCAAATTGAATATTTTATTTCATTTGATTTTATTTTTCTATTTATTTGCCCTAGGATTGCCCGGTGAATTTGCTGAACCAGGTGAGCCTGGCCGTGCTGGCCTCGATGGTATACCTGGTATCCCAGGACGTTCAGGACAAAAAGGAGCTCCTGGTGAATACGGTCCGAACGGACCCAAAGGAATCTCTGGCGACATAGGCCACAGCCTTCGCGGTCCTAAGGGAATGGTCGGAGAGTCAGGTAACAATCATTATTGCATTTAATTAATTAAATAACAGGATAAAATTTTAAAAATTAACATTAAGTAAAATTTATTATTTTACGTTTTGATCAGGTCAACAAGGATTCGTCGGCTCACCGGGTCCACCAGGTATAGGAGGATTGCCAGGCAACCCCGGAGCACCAGGACCTAAAGGTTTCCAAGGAGAACGGGGAATATCGGCGGGCAGCAAGAAAGGACAGCCGGGCGAACATGGATGGCCTGGATTAAATGGTCGACCTGGACTGAAGGGAATGAAAGGTGACTCTGGTGCGCTTGGTTATAACGGATTTCCAGGACCAAAAGGAGAAAGAGGAGAAATCGGTGAACCTGGCCTACCTGGGTTACCTGGTCCTGAAGGGCCACGGGTGAGAATTTCGAATTACACTTTTCACAATTTAGATATTACATCCGTCGATTTATTCGCTAACTTCTTCCGCCTTTATTTTTGACAATAGAAATCTTACAAATTTTCTTTAATTTGTTCATCGTCTAATTATTTGTCATATACAACTGTATTTTAAATAATCGAAACGTAAAATCGCGGAACAAGGATAAAGTTATTTCAAATATATATTACGCTTGTAATAGGGACCAAAAGGAAACCCTGGCATAAATCCTTTCCCGCCGTTCCCAAGACGAGGACTCCCCGGTGATATTGGAGAGCCCGGATTACCAGGTATTTTATATAAATTTTGTATTTTATAAAATTTATACATATTTTATAGAATGGAAATATAATACTGTTATGTGGATATGCAGGTTTCCCTGGACTACAGGGAATGGTGGGTGAGCCTGGCAAAGACGGTTTGCCGGGACGACAGGGTGAAATTGGAATGATTGGAATTTCTGGGCCGCCAGGACCAGACGGTAAAACTGGGCCTCCCGGACATCAAGGATCTCCTGGGTTTATCGGACAACGAGGACAACCAGGTATAATTATACGTATATATTTTATATTATAATAAGTAATAAGTGTTAATATGATAATTTAATTCTCAAATTGAAGCGATAGGTTGTTAACAGCAATTAATATCAATTATTTGACTATGCATTATTGAGGAAACAATTTCTTTCGCAGGTTTTCCCGGCGCACCTGGACCGCCTGCGCCAAGCGGAATTGGTCCGAGAGATAGAGGATTCTATTTTGCTCGTCACTCGCAAACCGAAATGATACCGTTCTGTCCAAGAAATACCGTGAAGGTCTGGGACGGATTCTCGCTATTGCACACCATGGGTAATGGACGAGCTTACGCGCAGGATCTTGGTAAGCAATATTAACATATTTTCCATACAAATTATATAATCGAAAAATGAGTCATAACTAACACAAATCCATCTTATAGATATTTCCTAAAATAAAAATAACACGCATATTTTATATAAAAATATTAACACGTACACACCTTTTATTTAGGAAATATTTTTATAAAATATAAAAAAAATTTGAATTACTAATGGCAAGAATCTGAATGCAAGAAGAATGTAAAAGCAATTGTTAAAGCTTGACATTATGATTTTGAAAGTAATCTTCAACAAGAGTATAACGCAACTGACAAATAGTAGAGTATAATGCAAATAACAATTCACAGGCGCTGCTGGTAGTTGTGTCAAGAAGTTCTCCGCTATGCCCTTCTTGTTCTGCAACCTGAACAACGTGTGCGATTATGCCAATCGTAACGACTACAGCTACTGGCTCAGCACAACCGAGCCTATGCCAATGATGATGACACCAATACCGGTTCCGGAAGTTGGTAGATACTTATCGAGATGTTCTGTGTGCGAAGCGCCGACTAGAGTAATAGCTGTTCACAGTCAATCCATGGCAATACCCGAGTGTCCGGGTGGCTGGGAAGAAATCTGGGTTGGATACAGTTTCCTCATGGTAAGATCGACTGTTATATTATATTAATTTTCAATACAAAATATCAATTCCAAAAAATCTGTTAGGCTAGCGTACGAAAATAGACATAACACCCAAGTGTTTCGTATGCATGGTTTTGCTATCTTGATATTTTTAATTACAAAATATATCTTATTAGTGATGCATACATATATTGATCTTTTATCTGTTAACAATAATAATTGTAAGATTTTCGATAAATATCACATTACTGTGTTACTAAAATTATATATATAATTATTGTCAGCTATAAATATATATCATATTTATGTCTCATAAAATTACAGCACAGAGATGCAGGCGCGGACGGCGGTGGTCAATCCCTAGTCTCGCCCGGCTCTTGCTTGGAGGAGTTCCGCGTCAGGCCGTTTATCGAATGTCGCGGCCTCGGCACGTGTAACTACTTCGCCACGGCGACATCGTATTGGCTCGCGACCATCCACGACAACGAGATGTTCCGCAAACCGCTGCAGCAAACGCTCAAAGCCGACCACACGTCTCGGGTGAGTCGCTGCGCCGTGTGCCTCCGCCGACGGGTCACCGAGGTCCTGAAACCCTTCACATCCAACAACGAGCGAGCCCCTTATAATAGAGGCGTTGCTCCGCCGGCGCCGTCGTCCCACAATCTGCCGCCCTACTATCAGGCATCCAGGTCACCGCCACCTGGCCGAGGAAGACATCCCAATCACAATAGGCGCGTGCCCGATTACTCCCGCAGGAGGGATCGCTTACGCGCCAAGCA
Source organism: Wasmannia auropunctata (assembly GCF_000956235.1). Taxonomy (NCBI): domain Eukaryota; kingdom Metazoa; phylum Arthropoda; class Insecta; order Hymenoptera; family Formicidae; genus Wasmannia; species Wasmannia auropunctata. Next base: position 1,066,255 of record NW_012026890.1, read on the forward strand.
TTGGAGAACAACGCAGTCTCCCAACGACGTGTAGACGCAGCAAAAAATCGCGTATACATCCAGAACAAGCGGCACCAGTGACGAGGGTGCAAGGGCGCAGCCTATGTATATAAAGAAGCAAGAAACTCTTTTTTTTTTTCTATTAATTAAGTTATATCGGCCGGGTGCTTTAGTTCGTATAGATCTTGCATCGGATAGAAAAAACGCGGACGAAAAACGCGATCAGGAACCGCATGGTAAAGGGCTCGAGATAACGCAGACAACATGCACACACAATTCCCGGTCTATCATCCTGTTTGGAAAAGAAATTGTATGGATAAACGTCTTCTTTTTAAGTCGTCGACCATTGAAGTTGAAGTATTGGATATGAAACGCAATTGAGTACTTTTATAAACCTCTCAATTTATCGATGCATTCCTCTCCCGAAAGTCGTAACGGGGGGAAAAGACGAGTTGCTTGTCAAAGCAGCGCGGCGGCTGTTGAATCAAGACCTGAACGGCTGCCTATCTGAAAATCCTTATCCTGGATCCTTCTATCGCACTTGGGAACTCTTGTCGCTGCTATTCGTTCCTACCCTGTGCAGGAGGTCTACGACCCACCCTCCCGGCCATCTCGTCTCTTCCTGCGCGCCCGATAAAAAGCGCCGCCGGCTGCCGTGAAGCCATATAACTGCCTTATGCCAAATAGAAAAAAGAACCTGTCGCGTCCGGCCATCGCAAAACTGCCAATAACGTTGCGCTTGCCGACGCGATTTACGAGATCACACTACAATAATTAAATTAACGTTATGTATATTGTATCGCTGTCGTAACTATTTACCTATGTATCTCGCATTGAATAAAGATCCTTTTATATAAGCCAATCGACGCCTTTCCAGTACGTTTATCTTTTTCCTGAAAAATGGATATAATAATAAATTAAAAAATATCTAACAAGTTAATTGACTTGTAGCTGAAAATTTTGTCTGATGAGAGCAGCGAAGAAGATTGAGCTTCATCGTTTTGTCAGAAGTATTTTATATTTTACAATTTATATCTCATCATCTACAAAATAAAACATAAAAGGAAATCGTTCGGAAGTTATAAAAACATATTGTTTCCTTAAATTAATAAATTTCAATTTAAGGCTCCTGACTAAGCCTGCTAAGTCAAGAACTTTGCATTGACAGAAAAAAGAAATAGTTTTCATCCATTTTTACAAATTTTTAAGTGATCTTATTTTTTTTCATTTCATCCAAATTCTCTTTAAAAATTGCACGCAAGAAACTCTTACGTGTCATTTCTAATACGACGAAACGATTTTGATATGAAATTGAATGAAATTCCGCGGTGGCTAGTCAGGAGCTTTAAATAAAATTAAATCCTGTTTCTCGGTAAATAAAAAAAAGGGGAGTATATCGTGCGTTTAGTACTACGTCTAAAAATAATATCACGCTAAGCTCTTGAGCGAAGGCAGAGATCTGGAAACGATAATAAATGAGAATTAATCGGAAAGAAAGGAGAATGCCGGGAAGGGCGGGACACTTTACGTGTTCGCGGAACGCTGAAAAAAAAAAACCAATTGAAATGAAGCAAGAACACTGAAATCATTTGACAGTTTAATAAAAGGCGAACGGGCCTTCCAGGACACGCGAAGTTCACATACAAGCTCGTCGTACGAAATGAACGTACACGGTGTGAGAGATCGATATTATATTTATATTTATAAAATTATTCATCATTAGAAAGCACATATGATCTATCTATATGACGTAATTTGCTACGCACACCCGCGTACGAGCGTGCCTACGAACAACGCACGCGTCCACACGCACACACACACGCATACACACTGCACGCCTAAAAACGCCACGCGACGTTTTCATCTCGCACCCTGGCATAAGCACGCACACGCGCGGACATACACAAACATGTACGTGCGTACAAATCTTGTTCTTTCTCTCTTTCTCTTTCTCTCTCTCTCTCTCGCTCTCTTTCGCTCTCTTTTTATCTCACTACCTCTCTCGTACGCGTAATATACGTATCCGCGTTCACAGGCGAGTACATGCCTATGTATGTACGTGTACATATTCAGAGTACCTCACGGTTGTGTTTTTCTTTCTTTTTTTTTTGTTTTTACGGAGATTACAACTTTGTAACTGTTTTCGATTGGAAGAAAAAGCAACAAGGGACGAGCAGGCCAAGTATTAATGTCATCACAGTATCAACACCGTCTTTATCGTTATCATCATTCTCATCATCATCATCACCATCATCGTCACACTTGTTTCCTCGCGTCACGGATTAAAAAAAAAAGTATTTTTTCCCAACGTAGTATTTCATGCTATATAGAATATTAAAAAAAACAAAGCAACAACACGCTTGCAAATGCCTATCCGTTTTTTTTAGGCACATGCAACAAACAAATCCGATTCCTTTGCTTTTCATTATGTACATACATCATGTGACTCAAAACACTGAGCGACACGATACAAGCTAACTCCGGTTAAACAATTCGAAAAGTTCAAAATGCGAATCCCTTTTCCCTTCGATAAAAAACTTTCGAAATTTAAAAAAAAAAGCACAAGACGGACGCGTAATAGTAAATATAAAATACACGCCAAAATAACACTAGAATTGCCATACGCGCGTCCGTCGAAATCACATTTGGAAATCACGGTTTTCGAAACGAAACGGAAAAGAGAGACGACCTCCCCCGTGCGAATTCGCAATTTAATCGTGCAATTGAAATTCCGTCGATGCAAAAGAAAACTCGCCGACGTTCTTACTCGCGTAATTTCACCCCCCCCCCCCCGAGAGCCCATCGTTATCGTCACACGCGTCCGAAACCTCTAGTAGCGATTTCTTCCAACTTTTTAATAAGTGGTGAACTTCCTGGAAAAATAAGACACTTGCGTGAGATTTCTTTCATATGTATGTGTACACGCGTATACACACACACACGCGCGCGCGCATAGCATCGTGTGCATATACACGTGTAGGTGTAATTAGATTTCCTCTTTTCCTCATTTATATAACAACAGATGTCATTTAGAAGTAATTTAGTGTGCATCTAAGACCCAAAAGAGAATCATTACCGAGCTATGCAAAATAGAAGATCGATTTCCTTTTTTTTTTCTTTCTTTCGCCATCTCGCATGTATAGATATATAAATATACGTCAATTTATATATCGATTATACATAAATAATGTCCGCATCTATTATTTATATATAACGCGTACATAAACCCACTATACATATATATACATATACATTTATACAATATATTTATATTTATATTTATATAAAGGTACTCTTACTATTGAATAGAAATATGCATATTCCAAGAGTTCAATAATATCAATATTGATATATATATAATATAATAAAATAATATAATAATTATTCTTATTACTATAATAATATAGCAATTGCAACAAGAATATTGGTAATAGTGATAATAATAATGTCGATAATAATAATAATATTAATAATATAATAATAAAATAAAATAAAATAATTAATAGTTATTACAATATAATAATAGTTATAATCATATTAACAACAACAAGTATTCTTTGTCACATTTTGGTTGCAGATTCTTACAATCACAAATATATTATCCATAAATGTAATAGTCGAAAAAGGATGTTAAATTAAGGAGAATACGTGAATATAGAGTGCTCTATTTCTTTCATCTTTTTTTCTTCTGTGTATAGAATAATTAAATCCTATAAATAGTAATCTATCTTCAACAGCCAGTGGTATAGTAAAGTATACCTTTTTTGAGGTACCTATATATAGTTTCCTCTCCTTTTTTTTCTCCCCCCCCGCTCTTGTGATATACCAAATACAATACTGACGGAGAACGCGATACACACGCACACGCGCAAGCACTGACACATACATTCGCACGCACACATATACACACAGGTATCGACAGGTAAAATGCGGATGTGGGTTCATCGTATGCCTGTGACCGTCACAGCGTTATCTCGGTATACGATACACGACATATATCTTCGGTCATCCGAAGCCGAGACGAGAGCCCGAGAGAGAAAGACACTTTCCTCAACAAACAAACAAACAAACAAAAAGAAAAAACATAAAAAGCGACGGGAACGAACGCCGCGAATCGATTCTCTCCGTGTCGCGATACGTCGCGACTTCGATACTCCTGGCACAAATCGCGTATCCAGGAAGTCTCGACGACACAGCCAAACAAAAACGGAAACTTTTGGTCCTTCGAGTTCGAAAAGTAAAAGGAAAGGGAAATAGGTCCCGCCGTTTCCCCCTTTTTTTTATCTCTCTTTTTCTCTCTATCTTTATCTTTCTATTTTCTCATTCTCCTTTTCTCCTTCTCTCTCTCTCTCTCTCTCTCTCTCTCTCTCTCTCTCTCTCTCTCGCTCTCGTACCTTTTTCGACTGATCGACGGGCAACATTCTAGAGAGCACCGCGCGCTAGTTTTGCATTGTATTTGGTGATACGTATATGAATACTGACTCCGTGTGTGACATTACATATAATACAATAGTATCCATTACGTATAAGTGTATATGCATTTTATAACTCTCTTTCTCACGCATTTTCTCTCTTTTTTTCGCACTCTCGCTCTCTTCCGCGTTTTTTTACGTCCTATATATCTCCGTTTCGCTCTCCGCACACTCAAAAATATATTACATATAACTCTTTACTGCATGACGGGATAGTGGCCTGCAGTCACTCGGACTGCAGTAGCTTCTGCAGCAACGATGACTTCGTCGGATCACCTCGTGCCTCCTCCATAGTAATCTGAAATGAAAGGGCCTCTCGTTTAAAATCGTATTCGCTATTCCCGATGTCAATGAGAATTTCGAAACCGATCGCGAAGAGTATAACATCTATAGAGTAACAGGACAGTTACAAATTCAAGATATTAAAGAATCAAGTATTTTCTTCGACATTAAGATTTAAATCTTTGGCACCGAAGTACCTTTGTCTTTAGTATCCCAAAAATTTATGAGCCCAACTAAATGATGAAATTAATGGAATCAATGCACCATGGGACCAGAAATTGTTTAACAAAATTATCTGTAAAAATCAACGACACTGGAAATTTGCAAAATCATTAATAAAAAAAAACGGCGAATTTACAATAATGTGATGTGAAACTGTATAGATTCAGTGGTGCTTTTGCAATTAAGGATTTATAGCACTAATCAGCTTCGGTGTCAGGAATGTGTGAATTCAGGAATATGTGCGTATAAAAATCAGCAAACCTAATTTTTAAAATTAAAGATTCATAAAATCAGGAATTAAAAATTGAAAGTAGCATTAAAATTGACAATTGAGATCCGTGAAATTAAAAATTTGCAGCACCAAAAGATTTAAGGATTTTAAGGATTCGTGAAATTAAGTTTCTGCAAATCCAATATTTGTGACACAAAGGATCAATGGGGATTCAATAAGGAGCGAGAGCTCTACAGTGAATATTTCTCCGACAATCGGTTTGAAATCACTCTGATGATTGACAATCTACCGCGATATTTCTATCATACGAGATTCAAGTATTAATCTAAAGTATTTTCAAATAGCAGCATTAATGGTGCAGCCCGTGTCTCTCGTATATTTAATACCCGCGTATAAAGACGTTTATGGAATAATCGTTTAGAATTTCATAAGATTGCAAGGATCCACGCATTTGAAATTCAAGTCTTCGTTGTTCAGATGTGTGAATCCTTCTCGAAAATAGTTATCTCCAAACAATGTTTCGCCCTGACAAACTTAAAGAACAGAAATCTGAAGCCACATAGCAACTACACATCCAATATCTCAATGCACAACAATGATCGCTACTGTAAAATCTTTTGAACGGAATACTCCGCTTTCAATTGCCAATTGAGTATCATTTTTTTTACTTTACGATCGACTTTACTTACTTACTACTTTACTTACGATCACAAGCGTAACCTAAAAGTAACTTTCTCGCTTTTTTATAGAAAAGATCCAGTAGGATAGCAATTGTTGTATTCTTTTATTTTTGTTTAATTAATTCTGATCAATACTTAAAGTAAAAATTTGTAACTCGTTATTATTGATACTCGTATTAATGATAGATATTACTGTTAGATACATTATCATCTAGATTGAAATAAATTTAATTTTATTTTTTTGCTTGGTACGCGATTAACACATGTAAATTACATCAAACTATCGCTGCTAAACAATATACTTGTTTTGTAATTTATTTTATTTGCAAATATCGTAAATTACATACATATATATGTATATATATATATATATATATATGTGTGTATGTATGTATGTTAAAAAACCCAATTGACTTTTTAAATTAATAAATTAATCGCGTTCCAGTTGAGTTTCCTTACAGGTAGCTATGATATACTCGATATACAGAACATACATTTAGAAAATTGTATATTTAAATTGTATGTTTAAATTTAGAATGTCTTTCTAAACCCTCCTCTTTGTAGCATTAGCGGGTTTCCTCATGCAATAAGAATAATCGTTCTCGGAAAAAAAAAAGAAATTAAGAACTACGCGTAGATATCTAGTTGGCTCACTGTGAAAAAGCATTACTAGACGTACGTTATACAATACAACAAATGGTAGTATGATTACTGATTACTCCGAATGAGCTGAAGCTTACAACACCATCACCCTGTAGATACGAAAAGAAACACTTTTGCTTGGCATCCCCTACATGGACGCTCAATAATATATGGACGGGAATGAATGCATTGCGCTGAGATCTTTAAGAATATCTAAAAGAGAAAATCACGCGCGGCGCACATGGGTAAAATCCCAGCTTCTTGAATGCGAAGAATTGCTCTCCATTTTCAATTTAATGTAAACTTGAAAAATTTCAATTTAATAATAATGTAAATTATAAATTAATTTTACTTAATAATCGTCATACAATGAAAAAAATTAATTATGAAAATAAATTACTATAAAGGTAAAATGCATTGATAAAATTATATTTTATGTAAAATAGTTTTTAAAACTATTTAATACGATGAATATTTCATTATCAGATTTTCTTTATAAATTTACATCCTAACTCTTATTAAAATTCTTAATTAGTTACCATCGTTTTTCCTATTTTTTGGCCATCGAAAAATTAATCTTTTAATAGATAATTAAACTTTAAATGAAAATTTTGTTAAAAAGTCTGCTTAAAAAATTAATAAAAATAAAACTGTCTTTTATATATTCATATTCTCACACAAATTTTTTCCATTTTCAATTCTTTACGAAACTATAATTCAAAATTTATATTGAGAAAAATGATGAAAGTTAGATACGTAAATATATTGAAATCCTGAGTTTTATTTATACCATCTAATCGCATAAACTTTCATAGATCTGCATATTTTCGCGTATTTCTCTAACATTTTTAATTTCACTATAAGTAGTTTTATCTAATAAATCATGAAATTAGAGCGGAACGCTGGCGCTGTGTCAGCCGTACGCTTGCGTGAATGGAATAAAAAATTAAAAAGAAGTTACTCGCAGTTAATGCAGCCGGAGAATTACAATTAGTCTTTGCACAAAAAATAATGTAACTCGCGCGCTACATTATGCAGACAGAGGCAATTAACATGTTTAGCTAATGCGCCTCAATAAAGTCCATCTCGTATAAGAATCTAATTGGCGTGATAACAAAATCAGCTTGTTTAATACTAAACATAGCATTTCTCATTGACACTGAGTGTAAAACTTAAATGTCTTCATCGGCAACATTTAACACATTATTGCAAATGCGTACTTCTTAATTTAAAACAAAATATAAAAAACTTTTAATGTTTTGCAAATGATATATAAATATTAATTCTAATTTCTATTTTTGTATAAAATTACTTTTGTAACATTAATTTTTTTTAAATATTTAATATATAAAATTTCAATTTATAAGAATATAAACTTCAATATTTTATGTATTATATTACAAAAATTTCGCGATTTATTTTTTAATTTTAGAGATTTGTAATAGTCAAAGTCACTAAAATACATAATTAAATTTTGATAATTTCATTTGTAATATAAACAAAAAATATATAATGCTTAATTTGTGTAAAAAGATAAGAATTATATATAGATTTAGAAAGTTATTTTTTATAAAAAAAATCAAATTCTCCATTCTGTTTGATCGATTAAACTAAAAAAGAAGTAGAAAAAAATAGTAGTAGAAAGAAAAAGTAGGAATAAATTCTACAACTATAAAGCCAATCCCTAATATAAAAGATTAGATAATTCATAGCTTCGCCAAATAAATGCTATCTCCCTCAATTCTTCTTCAATTCAACCGTAATTTTCATCAGGGCACGTTTCTACTTTAGCATACACAAGAATTGAATCTTCAACTAAGTATATACGACTATTGCGGAAAATCCGAGAGAATTATCGTCACGTGCGAGTACTGTAACGATAATGCTGAGTATCGTAATATCGTCGAAACGACGACTTTGCATGCATTTGTAGAGCGACGTAAATTTAAAAAAAAAAAAAAGTAAGTAACCCCATACAAGTTTTACGCTCAGTGCGCAAATAGAGAGAGATCATTAAACATGTTTCGTGCACAATCAGTTCTGAAGCCAAGCGTATAGAGGGAAGACATAGCATAACAAAATCAAATAAAAAAAAAAAAATACGTAAAAGTAATTATATATTGTCGGAATGGGGCTCTTACCCTGGAGGACGAGGGGGCACTTCCGGCGCTCCCCCAGATCTTGGCGGGGCCATCGCTAACCACAGCCTCACCTAGTTAGGACATCGTAACAGTAGGCGTTACCACAGTCTTTGTACAACTAGAGTATTATATGCCTCTCCTTACAAGAAGCGGAAGATTATCGCGTAGCGAACGCACGTGCTTCAGCCTGTACATTTGACTCGTACGACTCTCGATCGACCGAGGACTCTCGCTTCTGTCTCTCTCGTGAAAGACTTGCGAATTTATATATGTATGTACAATTAGCTTCACTCCGATCAAACGCGACGAGAAGAAATCCACAAAATCGATATTATCTTCTTCTTTTATTATAGCGTAACAGAAGCAAAATTTTATTCATAATATTTTCTGCATTCCGAACTATCATACGAAGTATTCGGGCTTACGTATCTCTGAAATTTCTACATGCAGATCTCACGGAGAAACACACACGGGGGGCCTCAGGAGATGCGTTGTAAATCAGTGTAATTAGTTGTAACAGTAATCGCGTGCGATGACGAATCTAGAAAAATGTGCGTGATCTACGAGGGGGAGACTATAATGCTTGTAATACTTTTTCACAGTACTCGCTCATGAAACTCACGTCGTATGAGAGAGATTGATATCAGGACCAAAGTTAACATTGGGATTCGATACGAAGTTTTGACAAAATTCGAAGGAGGAAAAGCAATGCCTCTATATAGAGATACATACAAAAAGTGCAAACTTGTCGAATTTAAAACACCTTCGTACGATCGATAACTTTCGACTCGAGTATGCTGAAAGCACACTACGAAGAAATATCTTGCATTTTGAAAAATAAATAACTCCCATATGCCTCACACTTTGTCTTCAATGATCACGTAACTTTTATAGGTATAATAAGAAAATTATGTCCATATTTAAATATAGTCATGTATATATTTTTAACTTGTACGACCGACTCTATCAAAAGCGCGATGCTAGACTGTATAAAATGTACGCTGCGCGCAACTCTTCATTCGATTCGATTACTCTGCATTTAACATTCTAATTCCGAGCAATGCACAATTGTCATTGCGTGAAGATAAAAATAGGAAAAAAGAAATCAGAAAGAAATTAACACATCACGTAAGAAAATGTAGCTTTACTGAGATCCTCAGTTTTGCCATGTGAGCTCACTCGTAGATAATGATTTTCTGAGTAGCCGCCTCTATATGCGATTTCGAAGTAGCTTCGGGAAACAAAGGTACGCGCGAACAAAAGTACGCAGTGCACATACCTGCAGAAGGCATCTCGAATGTCAGACCAAGTGCTTCAAGATCGTCCTGAGAAACTTGACCAGAAAGATTATTCTGTAGATTATTGGGCACTCTCTGTTGCTGCTGCTGCTGCTGCTGCTGCTGTTGCATTCGCGCGCCAACAATCGCCCTCACTTCTTGCCGCACGAATTCCGAGGTGCTGGCGTTACCTACAACAAGAATAATCTTTATGAGCAAAGTGTCGCCGCAATAATGTGTTATATCTCCTTTGCACGTCTCAATTTCCAATCTGTGCATTATTTGCGAACGTGTGTGTATATACAATAATATGTGTATGTGTGTGTACGCGTGTGATTTTGAATATTCATTGTATGAATTCATTATATCCGTCATAATGCAGAATACTGTATTTGTGGCACAAAGATTCTGTGATAATATTATAGCGAGTACATATTAAAATACATCTTATGTCATAAATTCAATTCCATTTCTCGTTCAATGAGACATAAAAAAACTGCATACGTGGTGTAATTTTTCTCTACAACATAGATCCTTTAGTATTGATCTGCTTTTTATAAAGCATTTATAAACATTTATTGAATAAATCGCTGGTATTAAATATTTTGACACAATTATATCTAGAGATAAAATTATTTTAAAATTTAAAAATATAAATATTAAATACACATTTTTCAATATAACTTTTAGAAGTAAAGATATAAAGAAAAAAGTTTTTACGAGGTGTGTCCAAACGCGTCTAAAAATTTCCCGGCATTATTTAAAAAAATAAAACCCGAAATTTAACATTGGACTAATATTTTATTTGCCGTATGGATGATCGACTGTCGGAAGGAAAAATTCTCAAGTATTCAAAAATTTCTATCCCGTATCTAATCAGTGCAACGGAAAGGTTTATCGTATGACAAATAAAACTTTCACTCACAATATTTTTCTTCGAAATTTTCCATCGTTTTTTTTTTACTTCCCTAGAGGCTTAATGCATCGTTCCCGTGTTATTCGTAGAAAAAACTAATTTTAAATTTCTTTATATAGGGAAAAATAGATATCGCGTCGTTTTTCTACTAGTTTTTTTTACCAGTCCCCAATATTTTCTATGAGAGGACTACCTGTTCTATTAGCAATTTGTATTCGAAAACATAGCATGACTCTTTTATATCCTTAGTCCCTATAGATCCCGCGCAGCATGACTTTCTTATTGTTCTCACATTTGAAATAGGCTTGAAAGGAAATTTTCCGAGAAGCACGTAAAAGACACTAAATAAACGTTTAAAAAAGGACACTAAAAATCACTAGAAAAGGCACTGAGAACGCTGCACTAATAGCGTTTTCGATTTGTTGACCCGATCCGACTCCGAGTCGATGGTCTGTTCTTTTTAGCTATAAAAAAATAGTTTAAGTGTACAAGAAACGCTAAAAAGAACAGATTATTTTGACTCGGAGTCGGATCGAGTCAACAAATCGAAAACGCTATAAGCCATAAGATAGGCATTTCGAAGAAAGTGCTCGAAGGTGGTCAAAGGTTTCGTTTTCCAATTTTCTTTTCATATTTTAATTTTCTTTCTTTCAAGATTTTTCAGATATCTCCTCATGTAATAAATAAAAAAAAAAAAATCTTTTTGTGTGATCTGTGTAGTCAAGAAAAAGTACACGACGAACCCGAGCTATCTTATCTATTTGCTTATCACGAAATTTTAATCTTTTATAAGATAAATAGGTGCATATACGACATGACAGATGGAGTTGATAAAAAAAAAAATGCGCAAAATATATAAAAATATTAATCACGAAAGCTCGATGCACTGTACACAAAAGAGAGGCCTCGTTGTTAGTAAATGTTTCCACAGCACGTAGAGATAAGCGGTGTCTGAATTTATCTTTTTACATTGTGATGTTATATTACACAGATGAACACAAGATGTGTGATCCCCTTTCCCCCTCCCCTCCCGAGAGATGAGAGAATGATTAAGACGTAAATGAATCCGACGTCGCATTTGCTACTTTCAGCGCTTCCCGCGCTACGCAAAAAAAACAGAATACTGTCTATCAATAATATATGAGAGATTTCACTTCCTGAAAATACCTTAATAGCGTCAATATTCTTCGAGACTTTAATTCAAGCTTACGCTATATTTTCAATCGTGTTAACCACGATAACCATTTTGCGTATTAAAAATGTGTACGGTCGAACTATCTTAAATTTCAATCGTCGCCATCGAAACTAATACACCGTAAACTGGACCCGTAAATCTCTCCTCTTGCGATGTTCTCCCACTGTTCCACTTTTTTTTTTTTTGCCACGCGTGTATAGAATGAAAATGAAATTGCGAACACGTATGGGACGGTGGCTGCACCGAGACAACGGGTGTGCAGCGACAGTTCGAATACGTGGTCGATTCTTACCTTTAGATCCAGAAAATTAACCTCGGGTTACCAGAGAGAGCAATTCAATAATTGCCGAGCGAAATCATTTTCATTCTACGCATGTGCTATTAGAATGTGAGAACCGAAGGGGAAGTTGAGAGTAGAGAGTTTGCTTGGTCCCAATGACTTGAAATTAATAATGAATTCGGTTGGACGCGCACTAGTGAATGCTTAAAGCCGTTGTACACTGATCTAATCTGAGTGTAAACATATAATGCAAATATTTCGAATGATAAGATGCCCTAATCACACTTCAAACAGCAGGATGAAGTATGCTCGACTGTTCTCGAGAATTTCTCGATTTAATATATATTTAATTACACAATTACCTTTACGCCGAATTGCGTGTACGACGGCTTTAATGCGCATTAATCGCGTTCAATCGAATTCGTTATAAGAGAGTACGGCTATATTCCTCTTAATTACATACGCGACAATTACAATACGATATAATATAATACAATTCCGTTTCGGAATCTTTGATATTGTCAACGCAAAGATGTCCACGATTATGCGCAAACAGAGATAGATGTTAATCTATCTCCATTTGTGCATAACCGTGGACACCTTTTGCATGGATAATTGTAACGATACTCATAACGTTGAGTTACCTTCCAATAATCCAAGATAACTCAACGTTATTACATTCAGTGCTGTTGCTCGCAATGATTTTATTCTTCGGTCATTATCAATGCGAACGGAGATAGATTAATATCTATCTATCCCCGTTTGTGCATAACCGTGGACAATTTTTGCATTGATAATGGTAACGATACTCATAACGTTGACTTACCTTTCAATAATCCAAGGTAATTCAACGTTATTACATTCAATGCTGTTGATCGCAAATGATTTTATCATCCATCAAGGAAATTAAGGAAATAACACAAACACGCATATGGCTCTTATAAAAGGTAAAATTTTGTTTTTTTTTAATTACAAAATTGCCAAATTCGTGTGTAAGTAATAAACGGTAAAATTTTGTTTCTTTTTTTTTTTTAATTACAAAATTGCCAAATCCGCGTGTAAACAACACATATTGTAAAACGAAATATCCGAAATAATAATTTTCATATGTATATTTCGATTAAAAAAAACAGAAAATGGAAAATATAATTTTGTTATACATCGTTCCATTATAGCATCGTTACGATATTATGCGACTTACAGTAAGACAAACGTAGCGATACAATCTCGTGGTAGTGTTTTAGCCACTCCACATACTCGTGAACGGTGCAAGTACCGACGCTAAATCGTAATACTGATGCTATCACGTATTTTACAAAACTAAATAAACTTATCTTATTAGGGTGGTACGATTTTTCTTAAATTAACTAAGCTCAACTATTTTCTACGTCGAAACTGTCTAACTTGTTGAAATAACGCAAGTGTGAATGGCAAACAAATGACAGGGTGAAGCAAGAGAAAAGAAATGCAGAACAAGGTGATCGACAAGCACAGTTAGACAGTTCGACTCTCCTATATTATTATAGATTCACAATTCGTCAATTTGGATGATTCATCTTGATTTCTTTCGATTAATCACATGTTTTCGACGCTATTCATTATGCACAATTACTTCGAAATCAGAAAAAATGTTCCTACTATCTCTTGTCGTCTTGTACATTTTAAAACATGTAACCTGGTAAGAGAAGATGAAACATTCCATACGAAACTATAATAATTATAGAAACGTTTACTTAAGATTTACTTGTAATATTATAGGGGACTACAATAAGAGAATAAAATTCGGAATTGATCTTAGTGCAGTAGTAAAAGTTCGGTGATAAGTGGATCGATACAAAAGTTGACACAATACAACAAAAAATGCTATTTACAATCGACAGGGTGCAATTATAGCCCTTTCGGCCTGATGAATCTGATGATGGAAATCGTGTTTGTACACATCATAGCATTCGTTGACATAAATGATTTTCTTCTGAGATGATCACAAAGATGTAAATTATCAGCTTACACACATTTAGCATTATAGTAATAGTTAAGACACTTAATGGAAATTACAATTGTTTAAAGAAAGCATCATGCAACATTTATGGCATATATTCTTATATTTATGTAGAATAATTTAACTAACACATGAAAATGGCTCTCTCAAATGAGGAAGGAGTAATTTTGGTTTGTGATTTTGTCAATTAAATATAAGCACAAGATTTAGAAAAATTAAAATTTAAAATATATTAAATAATATTAAATTAGGTACATCTATCCCCACTTAAATATCTCTTGCTTGTTTATTACAGAACATTAATATTTCGAAATTAAAAAATTATACAATTCAATGAAAAACTCACTCCTAAATTAATACACATAGTTTGATTTGTCTCGAAAGCTATAATTTTTGTTTGAAAAAATTTGATTTTCATTTAAGAAAAGTTTAATGAAATAATGAACTTCTCTAAAAGTATCTAGTAAATTGAATTGATCGCTATTTTGTGCCTGCCTTAAAGTCACACTATTTTTCTCTAAAATATTTTCTTGTAAAAAGCATAGAAGATAAAAAAAGATATGTAGGGATAGATATTTAAAGAACAATAAAATAACTTTCAATACATGTTACAAAATTAAATTAAAATTTTTCTAACTGAATTTAACATCAAAAGCAGAATATCCATAATGGATATAATTGTTCGGTAAATTAATTTATTACTGAACACAATTTTAATAAAACACAAAGAACTGATCAGAATTAATTAACTCTTGATAAAATGTCAAATAGTCTTCTCTCTTATTTCATAAATATTTTAAACAATATTCGAGGTAGTTGATTGACTGACTAGCTCTTATATCATATTGTAAGATACACTAAGAGATATTTTTTGAGCTACATTGAATAGTATCAATGACTGACTAGCTCTTACATTATATTGTAAGATACATTAAGAGATATTTTTTGAGCTACATTGAATATCAAAATATGGATTATTCAAAGTACCTTATATCGTGATCAACACAGTGAATATTGTTGAAAGAAAAAACGAGAAAGGCAAGAAAGAGAGAGAGAGATTTACATGTTTCCATATTCCCAATACATGCTTTACTTCTGGTAAAATTGCCGCTGCTGGTAGTGACGCTGGTAGTGACGATTTTGCTTGCGATTTTTCTTTTGCATTTTTATGTAGTAAGTTTTGGAGCTATGATTATTATGATCTTTAAACGAGGAATTATAGGGACATCGTGATGGACAACAACATGATGAAGTGTCATATGGCATTAAGAAGTCAAGTGTCTTACCACCTATTTGGTGATTGACAGGATTACCGGAAGGCAGTGACCTGGCATCTTGCGCCTCCCCGCCAGACGAATACAGCGGTACTGACGACCGATCGTAACAGAACTGATTGTTCTGCATTTCTGCCGTGTTGATAGTGTTGGCGTTGGTGTGTTGGTATAACATGGGGGTGTGTTGTTGGCTCGTAAAGTGTTGTGTATTCGTGGCATTGTGTTGATTATGGGTAGGTGTTGCCGGGCAAGCCGAGTGTGAATGACTAGGTGAAAGAAGAGGTTGTTCCTTACTCACGCCGCCGTAGTGCCTAGGCGATCCAATTCCACCTGCAACATCAATCGTGTATACCGCGTTGCTCACCGTTAGTTCTTGCCGTACATTTAAAAAACGCTTCTATTTCGCTTTCCATGTACCATGCCAGCGCTCATCGTCAAATAGCCACGCACATAATATCGAAATCGAAATCTATAATATGTTGAATAAATTAAACAGCCGGCTGTGTGATTGATGCACCCGGAAAGCGCGCCTCGATTCCGCTAGCCGAAAGTCAAAAGCAGATACAGTTTTATGCCAAATAAAGAAGATTCTTGCGAGATTATCAATAAATAGGTCTCTCTCGACAATGCTATTTTCGTTGGATTTTATATTCGCAAAGAATCGGTCAGCAAATATTATATGATATAATTAAAGGCAGTCAAAAGGTTTACAATAAATACATATACTAATATTTGATGATTAAAAAATCGTTAAAAATGTGTCCTTTAAAAATCAACTGCCACATGTAATACAGTACATTAGTCTCAATTTGTTGAAATATTTTTTAAATCTTATAATTATACTGAAAACCTAGACTCATGTTAAAAAAAAAAAAGATATTTGTTGAAAGTTGAAAGAACCTAAATTCCCGTGAGTAAAGAAATTAATAAGACCTTCCGTTTGAGAGACAGTAGATAAGAAAATTAAGAGCTAAGAAAGCGTTTCAATCTCTAGAATAACACATCGCCACCACTCATAAATTATTAAAAGGTCAAATCACAAATTATGCAAAATCTGCTACATTACTCAGAGAGTTACGCTTTCCTTCTATAAGAGAATTCGTATGACACAATATTATGTAATTTCTATTCACAGAAAAACATCGAGAAGTATAGCACAAAAGAAAAATACTAATAAAGAGTCTACGCGCATACCCGACTAATCTACGCACGGCTTTCACAGTTTTAGTAGATTAAACAGAGTTAACCTTAATCTGTACATACTTACCGACTTCGGAACAAAATATTTCGTATATCTCAAAATCACAGCTTCCATCGCGCGTTATAATTACATATTAAATCGCATATTGGCTTTATATAAAAGTCAGCTTAACGAGCTTCTATGTAGAAACTAGTACGCAAATACTTACTTAAGAGTATCTTTGTTACTACCCGAACGAAGTAAAATCGAGTTAACACGTTCAAACACATTAAAATTAGATGTAACCGCCTATTTGAGACACGCAATAAACTTCCCTCTTATTACAAAAAAACGTGACCGTAAATTACGACTTAAACATTAAATAACATTACATTAATCTTCTCAGTAGCGAAGTCGATTTACCGATATTAAAAATTACAAAGAATATGATAAGAAGTAGCTACGAAAATCTTTCAATTGCCATGCAAATTCTTTCTCAAAAGCTGTCAAGTTTTCAAATCAATTGAAATGAACACGCGCGTGTGGTACGGTAAAACGACTTCCCGAAGATGCTTATATGTTTAGTCTTACAACTAAATATATAATATTCGTCGTTTGTTCTTTCGCACACCGCAATGTAAGCCACTACTTGTCACTACTTCATTGCTATTAAGCAATGAAATAACAAATGAATACTTAAGTAATTTTCTATTTTAAGTAATACATATTTTGAATTTTTTATACTTCTAATCAATATTATCCAAACATCTGTCATTGTTTCAAATTCGAAGCAATATAATCGTACAATAGGCCGCAAGAACTTTTTCCTGTTTTTCTTCACAATCGGTCCTGATTATTTTAACTGCGATAATCCTAATTATCTTTTAGCATTAAAACAGGGAAATGGATAACGATCATTTAAATCGGGAAATATATAACGATATCTGTTAGCGTGTGAGAAGCAACACGTACCTGGCAATTGTGTCGTAGCAGAAGGCGTAGACGTGGTCCGTTGCAGCCTATATTGGGCCGACGGATTTGGCGCGCCAGTATTGGGAACTCCCGGTGGGAACTGGCTGGCCGTGGGCGACGTCGGTGGAGGAAACGCCTCGGCAGGGAACGGGGATTGCCGGGCGGAGGCCGCCGTCCCCGGTGAGGGCATCGATCGTTGCTGTTGCTGCTGCAACTGTTGTTGCGCCGTGACCTGCTGCTGCGGCCTCACCTGGTTCACGTTGAATAATCTCGGTGTGTTGCCGTAATTGCCCTGGCGCATATCGTGCAAACGTATAAAAATATTCACAGAAATAAGGATATGTTAAATATAAAAAGAAAGGCCTAAAAGCAGAAAATATAGAGGAAGGAAAACAATATAGATATCGTACTATAAAATACAAGTAGAAAATTCAGCGTATAATAATTCAAGCTTGTAGTCGTTTTTATGCGTTGCATTAACACTCGGCATAATTATTCACATAAACATCAATTAAAATTTCCTTTGCATGTTTCTACATTTCAAATAAGATAATTAAGTCACAATTAATTCTAACTAATGCCTCTGGGGGCGGCTTGTGTACGAGTATATTTTCTGTTATAATCTGATGTAACAATTTTTCGCACTCACTTGTGCCACCCGTGGCGATAACGGCGGATGAGAGAACGACAGCATACCGGCCGGAGAATGTGGCGAAAGCCTCGCCGCGGCAGACACTTGTTGACCACTGTTGAAATTGTTATTCACAATGTGGCTGTATAACAAAAAGGAAACCCCATGTTATGATGTACCTTTAGTAAAGGTATGTTAAGCCTCTACGACTGAAATAAACAATTCGGGACGCTTAACGTAACAAGATACTTACTGCTGCTGTATCGTCGATGGATGGGAATACGAATGAGTGAGTCGATGACCAGAAGCCATCTGGACGGATGCCCCATAGCCTGGAGAAACTTGTGAATCTGGGACACTCGATCGCTGAACAAAAGAAGAACATTGCACATATTTAGCAATATAGTTCTGCCTGTTTAAATACAAAACGTAGCAGTCGCTGATTTTTATTAGAGATGAATTAATGCAATCAAAAGTGCTATCGAAAATTATATATATTTTGTACAATTTGATTTCGAAATTTTAGATATCATTTGTTATCATTACTCAATGTAAGACGAGAGAGCAAGAAATTTCTCTAGTGATATTTTATTTTTAACTTCTTTCCTTGTTTTTATTTCTTTCGTTATAAATTATATACCTGCAACGATACATTCGGCGGCGCAACGGTATTATTCAAAAGGTTGTCGATATTGTGAATTCCACTGCTAATTTGATCCGTCGCAGTAGCATTCGACGGGATAAGCAACTGCTGTTGCTGCTGTTGTTGCAATAATCGTTGCTTTTGCTGCTGCTGCTGCTGCTGCTGTTGCTGCTGATGTATGAGCTTAGAACGTTGCTGTTGCAGCTGCTGCAGCTGCGTAAACTGGCCGGTCTGTCTGATGCCCGGTTGGGCGTTGAACCTCATCCTGGGCTGTTGATACATAGGAGGTGGCTGGTAATTGTGACTGGAAGTCGTCACGGGTGTCGTTCCCATCTATAACAAAATTCAATGACTTTTCCTTATAGAATTTGTAAGACGACACACAATATGAATTAAAAAATACTTATTTAGAAAACGGACAGGATTAATTCAAAATAAGTGATTTAGTTGAAGAAAAAAAACTTACCGCAGTCGAATAGGCTGGAGGCGTGCTAGACATAGTTATACTGGAGGACGTCGAATTCACGTCATTCTCCAACGACATCAACGTCTTTTGAATAGCGTTAATGGCCATTGTCTCGTTCATGGCATTGTTCTCCGGCACTTCGATAACATCTAGAAGATGTCCTATTATAAACCAATCTATTAGATAAGAAGTACACAGTGTGATTCGTAAGTTTTAAGACTGATCTGTTTACAGCAATACCAATAGTAGTGGAAATTATCGCCTGAGCAATGTACCCGTAATTTTCAGCTATCTATATGCAAAATTTAAATAGTCTACGATTATAGCTGATTTCGAGTAAGTTATTGTTCTGTATTTTTCCATAACATGCTGAAAAAAAAACACGCTGCACAAACTCACTTACTTACAATAACTCGTTCGAAATCAGCTAATCGTCGACTGTTTAAACGCATATAGTTAGCTAAGAATTACGCGAGTTCATTGTTCGGGCGGTAATTTATAGATGGTGATACTGGCACTGTCGTAAAAAAAAAAATCTTAAAACTTAAAGACCGCATTGTGTATTATCTTTATAATAATACATATAATTACTTTCGCTGCCACGCGTGACTGGTTGCATCATTACTTGCAGAAGATTGATTGCTAAAACAGTTAAAGAGTTACTCAAATCTATTGCTATTTCGCAAAATATTCAAAGCTAATCATGTGATATTTTATAGTAAAAATGACACAAAATAAATAAATTTAGATTTTTCTTAGTATGCAGAGCGACAACGAAAGTTTAGATATGTATTTATACGAAACGTACAATTTTATTCATAGATAAATGACTGATTAAAACTTCATCATTCAATAAAATTTAAATGTAATCATTATATATATGTATATATAAAAAAAAAGGAGATATTGTAAACTTTTATACTGAAATATAAATTATATCGAAATATAATATATTGTGTCTATAAAATCAGGGAATCAAAAGATTATCGTTCCAGCATTTTGTTGTAATTACTTGCGATAGCTTCGTCCGGGACAAATTCGATAACTTGATCCAAAATTTCCGAGAGATCCGGATCCGACGACTGATTATCCCAGTTGGTTGGATCGTTCCTAGCTTGACGATATTCTCCGCTACCCGCAAACTCGGACTCGAGTCCCATTTGGGGCCTCTGTTGCTGCAAAAAAAATATATATATATATTTAAAAATTGCTTAAAATACATAATCAATATAAGGATATATACAGCAAAAATTTAATTATTCTTTATTAACTCTTTAACTGCAAAAGGTATGTGTATCTACACATTGTATTGTATATATATTGTATATATATTATGTATTGCATATATGCTCAATTATTAATAGAAAGATAATGTATATACAATTATGTTCCATAACGGATGATTTTCACTCAAAATACTACAATTTTTAATGTTCATAAATTTAAATTAAATCAAATCGCGCTCACCTGACTTAGCATATGACTGAGGTAGGTATTGGTTGCTTGACGAGGTAGTTGTCTCGACTGGCTTTGGAGAGGACGCGCCGACGTCGCGGTCGTCGTGATCGCATTATTACCACCAACTTGCATATTGCCACCGGTCCAAGGCTGCTGTTGCGGCTGTTGTTGTTGCGACTGCTGCTGCTGTTGCTGCTGCTGCTGCTGTTGTTGCTGCTGCTGCTGCTGCTGCTGCTGTTGTTGTTTTGTTGAGCGAAGCATCTTATTATTCTCCTAATTAAAAGATTAATTATAATTATTATTTCCAAAATTCAAATATTTCTTATATTTTTTATTTTTAGAAGAATTAAAAGATTAATTATAATTATTATTTCCAAAATTCAAATATTTCTTATATTTTTTATTTTTAGATAACTGAACGTAATACTAGTCTTGCACAGTTAATAACTTGCATTCAGAGACTGCGTTCCGATATCACTGCAAGCACTGAAAATCTGTACCTAATATACGTTACGTGCACTATAGATTTTCAACACTGAGAGTGAATCTCGGAACGCAGCCAGAGTACTACAATCGTTTACTGAACGGCAAGGTAATTTGAATGTGATTGGTTCTTAAGAATCCCGTCGTTTCTTACGAACCAATCACATTGGAACTATTTGCGCTCAGTGAACGATTGTAGTACCAGACTGCCCCGACCTGACAGTCCCGATCACGTTTACAGCACTCTTGGAATCATTTCATCCTTGTTATTTCAAATGTTAAACAAGGACAAATGATGCTCACGAGCATCTGTGAGTGTGACTCAGATTGCACAGCCCTAACGCATCCGTTGTTATTTCAACTAGACGAAATAAAATATTTGTGTCCTACAAACTGGAACAGGTAGATACTTGTACGTTGCCCTTCCTCCCTCCCCCCTCCCGTTCTCAACTAAGTCAGTCAAAGAGATTTTCCAGCAAAAAATCAGACACAGGACTCTTTATCTCTCATTGAACATCGAAAAGAATGAATAAAGACAGAATGATTCCTGTGCCGAATTGTTCTTGGAAAGCTTTTATTGAAATTGGAAGCATTTTCAGTTAGAGTAAACTTAGTTATCTTGAGCCAAGCAATGCCTTAGCCCTGTGCTAAGGAAGATAAAAACAAAACTATTCTATTAACGATATATTCTCAAACTTGGCAGTATAATTATAATTAGAAGCTAGAGACACAGGATCGATCTAGAATATTCACTGAACTCAATGTAGTTCATTCACGCCCTGCGTGACGACGCACGTGCGCGTAAAATTAACGAAAAAAAAAAAAATTTGTACATACGTGTGGCGTTGCCGATATCACATCCGGAGGAATCGGTGGTATATTCGTTGATTGTGGCGGCTGTTTCGCTAACAACGACGCCAACATCTTATTCTTCTCCCATAGCTTACTCGTTGCATTCGAGGAGCTTGTCCCCGAAGAAGACACCTGCGAGCCGTCCACAGGCCGCTTGACAGCTACGTTCAAATCACCATCTTCTCCCGGTCTCTTCTGGCCTACCTGCGTCGCGTTCCCGAGGCTGGCATGATCACTCGATTGCGACGGAGACGGAGACGTAGTGTTGAATCCAAGACTCCGCAGAAGGGGGTCGTTTTCTCGATTGTGCTGCAGAAAGAAAAATTGCGTTGAGTTCACGCGCTGTTCCACGTGCCTTCCGTCCCCCTACTTTTCTCCGCTTTCCCACTTCCCCACTTTTTTAACCAATCGATTTTTTGATTCTTTTCAGGTGACGAATCAGCAAATGTCTTGAAAATCGGCTCCAGCGAGCTGGAGGAATTTTAAGAAGACACTTATATAATACCTACTCTCTCGCAACAATCGACCCTCTCCCCCACGTTGCTAAGAAAGATTCTCGCCAGTATAGAGTTCACTAGATTCAAGAAAATTCTACACACTCATTTATCATTCCATTTTGCCATAGAATGCTAAAGGGTAATTAACAGTTACATATTTAGTTAGTCAAAATTCTCCTTATCAATTTTGATCTTGTCACAGTATCATTTTGTATTTTTATCTCATTTTCACGGAAATTATCAAAAAGTTGTCGTAGTGAGCTGGAGGGATTTTAAGGCGGCACTTATGCGATACTCTTGCAACAATTGACCCCCCACGTTGTTAAGAAAGATTTTCGCCAGTATAGAGTTCACTAAATTCAAGAAAATTCTAAAAAATAAAAAAAATTTAAAAATTCTCTGCTTATGGCAATATGATACACTTTGTTAATATCAAAATTTGACCTAAATTATATTCAAAATTATATTCCATTAATAATCGTTATTATATTAATATTAAAAGCATTTATTTTGAAAAAACGAGAGATTTCCAAAAAGAAAAAAGTAAGATTTCCAAAGAGAAACAAAATAAAGGGAAAAAGAATTTTAAAAAAACAACACTTTATCAATTAAAAGATTCATATTGTGATTTGCATTATCATATTTGATTCATGTAACGAGCTATGCCTCCAAGATAAATTCTTTATCTTATAAAAAGTCTTTATCTTATCGTTCATACATTGACAATATTATTCATTTTATTCCTTATATTTTACTTCTTTTACTAAAAATCTAATATAATATATTTTTATTTCTAAGTGCAATATATGAAACATACCTGTTGTTCCTGCAACTTTTTCTCTTCGTCATCTTTCATCAGCTGTTGCAGAAGTTCATTTCTTTTCTTTGCCCCGGCACGTGTCTCTTCGTCCTCGTCGTCATTTTTCTCGTTTAATAACTTAAAATGCAAAAAAAAGTTATGAGAATTAAAGAAAAGGACACCCGTTACATATACAATTCGTAGAAAAAATGCAACAATTGTAAAATTCACCAAATTTAATAAATTTGATTCAAATTTCTGACTTCTCTCAATCAAATGATAAAATAAGTAGAAAACAATAGCCATTTAACTTCATATTAAATGCATACATATTAGTCTTACTGAAGGGGGAGACTGCAATTATGGAATTATAGAACAAAACTACTTCTTTCTTTATATTTGATCATTAATCAATTAATTCAATATATTTGAATCAATTTATTTTTTTATAATTACCTATTATATATTTTGACCAACGTTTTTTTTTTTTAAATAAACTAAATTTTAATTATTTAAAAAAAGTTAATTTTTTTTACTATTTTAATTGTTTGTAACTTGTGACAAAAAACGATAAATAAGATAATAATCAAATTTTTACCCAAGCGATGGAATCTTTTGTATGCATGTTTTCTTACAGCCTTTGAATGTGCTAAATTATCAAAGGCTAATCATTCACAAAAACATTAGTTTTTAATAAAACTAATATAATGGGAAAATATTGAAAATAATAAAGCAGCAAAGCTTCGTCAAAATCTAAATAAAAACTCAAGATTCGTAGCACTTTCTTATCTTTGTCTTGTCTTTTCTTCTCTATTATTTTCTATTTTACCTCTCTACTTTTACTTAGCAACATCCATTTAGACATCGTCTAATCTTATCCAATCTATCCCAAACACTATGACATTCTTAGCATAACTCAAGATCAACGACGTGATGGTTATTAGATCGTGTGTGTTTTTAAAAAGCGTTATAAATTATTATTCTATAGTTTATCATCATCATCATCATCATTATAATATTCTTCATATTAAAATAATTATTTAGATACCTCTGTGCTGATTTAGAAATCACTTTAAGTATCGGCATAAGAAAAATACTAAAATCAACTGCTCGATTTCCTATTCTACAGTTGCATGAATAACCAATGATAACTAAAAATTCAGAAGAATTTATCAATAAGAAAATATAAAAAATATTTCACAAATCAGGAGACACGGTAGTGGCTTGGTGTCAAGTGTTTAAATTAATAAAATTATATAAATGAAATATAAATAAAATTTTCTACGTGACGTGACTTATTTCGAAATTAAATAAGCGTAGAGGAGTGGAGTGGAATATGTGATAGAAGGAGAAAAGAATAATAAGAAATTGCTACCTATTCTTAAGTTTTTCTTCAGATTTCGACGAAACTATGTTACGTGATTTTAACATTCTCCCATATCAAAGATAACGTTTGCAAATGATTCAGCACAATAAAAACTAGAAAACATGCATAAAAAAGGTTCCATCGTTTAGGCACAATTTGATTATTTTATGTATCCTCCTTTTGTATAAAATCGAATGATCAAATCATAATCCATAATCTAAAAATTGTTAATACATTTTTTACTTATTCCTTGAGCATCTGTTTTTATCTATTAAGTCATAAGAAGACTACATTTCAAACTCTTTTCATTATTTAGACATATTTAAAGATGGCTTTTTTCATAATTCAAAATATATAGAAAGTATATTTATTTCTTTTTAAGTAAATATACCTTTTAGATATATTTTGAACTACAAAAAAAGTAATTTTCATTTTAAAAAAATTGGTACCAAATAGATTAATATTTTTGGTCATCCTTTTTTTATTCAACTTCCCCTTTAAGATATTAAAATTTCCAATAGTCAATTACAAATGATCGACCTACCTGTAATAACATGTTGTTTCCGAGCGACGATTTAGAGTGTTCCATGCTCGGCTTTGGCATGTTGCTAGGGCTCGTACGTACTTTATGCTCCGAATGATAATCGTCTTCGTCCTGCTGATTCAACAGGATCTTCAATATCCGATGCTTGTTCTGATTATCCGAATCGTTGTTCGTATTGTCCTGGCTATCCTCACTAGCGCCCTTCGTCAATAAGTTTCTGAGCCTAACGGACTCGGTGGACACAACACTGTTGTTCTGAGTCTCGACGGCGGTGACGGCAGTGTTGCTGGTCCTCGTAGTCGCGTTGTCTGTGGTACCACCGCCACCGCTGTTGCTAGTAGGACACCCGCTCTTGTTGCTCTCTTCTGTTCGTTTAACGATTGTCGTAGTGTTGTTACCGCCGACGCCAGCAACGCCGCTGCTGATACCGCTAACCCCGACGCCGCTGCCGCCGTTGGTGCTGACGTTACTGCTAGCAGCACTGCTCAACGTGGCCGTCTGCGTGGTCTCCTGAAGAGGACTGAAGGGGAACGAATTACTGAAGGTGGGAGCGATGCAGACCGGATTCGGGCTAAGTCTGTCTATAGGCATTAACGTCGAGCTAGAGAAGGTTCCCTGCGGACTCGGCGATGTCGGGGATGGCTGGGAAGGTGGTCGTGAGTTTGGTGGCCCGCTC
This sequence comes from Wasmannia auropunctata, assembly GCF_000956235.1. Classification (NCBI taxonomy): domain Eukaryota; kingdom Metazoa; phylum Arthropoda; class Insecta; order Hymenoptera; family Formicidae; genus Wasmannia; species Wasmannia auropunctata. The sequence continues at coordinate 1,092,434 of NW_012026890.1, forward strand.
GCTCTCGACTCCGGCCTATCCGTCCACCCGGCGCTACCATCCAAGTCCCACGTGGAACTCGGGTATGTGAATTCGAGCTCCAGGTCCATGTTTCCCGGAAAAAGGTTGCCGAACGAATTGCCGGCCGACGTGTTCAGCGTTAGGGGGTTGCACGAGTCACTATTACCGCCACCGCCACCACCGCCGCCGCCTCCGCCGCCGCTGCCGCTGGCACCCCCCGTGCTAAAGGCGATCGAGTTCGACGAGGTGGCGGCCGTTGCCGCCATACCGCGAGCACTGATACCACTCACTTGACCGTTCAGATGCGCGACGGACATCAGCGGGCCACCCACGTTATTGTTATTGTTACCGTTATTATTACTACTATTATTCACACAACGGTTGCTAGAGTGTCCTGAGCACACTTTGTTGTTGGAAAGCTGACCACCCTCGATAGACATTAAGTCATTGTCCCTATTGTGGACAAGAAAAACAAGGTAACACGTGAATTTGCCAGTTAGCTGCATCTCTTCAGCTTAAGACTAAGCGTAATTTATATAAATCGCACAATGTTACACATCAGCTTGATCATCTCTCTTCATTGGTATCAAAAGTGAATTATGATTGCGTTATCCTGTTACTTGAAGAGTAAGCTAAGAAGCAGAAACAGTATCTAAATCTTTAAAAAATTTCCAATATATCAATTCTTTCTGAAAGACTTATAGAATGAAAATGTCACACAATTACCATAAAATATATTTTTATTTATTTAAAAAAAAATGATTACTTTAGATCCGATATTTGCAATATTCTTATTCACGACTTAATTTGAATGATCAATCTAAAAGTTAATTATTCTAAATATTAAGTACAAATGGAAAACAAAAATGTTATCTGCTTCAGGTATGACATATGGTACTGAGTTTCTATTTCTATAAATCTCAATGCACCGACTTTCAGCGGTTGGCTAAACGGTCGACTGATAGAAAGAGGGAAACTCGGCAATCTCACAACATCAGACAAATAATAACATTTTTTTTGTTCTTGATTATGCACAGCATTTTCATGTCACATTTAATTAGTTTACTATAGAAACAATTGTATCTCAAAATCATTTATAACCAAGAAAGAAAGTAATTAAGCTGCTGTGAAATATTTAAATGATATGTATACTGAACTAACAATAACATGAATTAAGAAGCAAATGGCGTTGTAATTATATACACATTTCAAAGCATGATTCAGATATAAAAAAATTTAAAGCAAAAAACTTGGAAGTTAGATTTAACATGATTTACATTGGTAATTTCTTCATTGCGTTGAAGTTATGTCAATGTTTTATTCGTGCACAAATATAAGTATTTAGCGTAAGTGCGATTTGTCTTGTCCTAACAAGATTCCATTAAGTGCGAAATTATAATTCGTTATGAACATTTCATTGAACACAAATATTTTTAAATATAAAATATTACATTTTACATAATACATTATACATTAAATTATTTAAATATACTTCATCAAGACTTATAAATCTGTAAAATGCGTACAAAGAGATTAACTTAAATAATTTTCTTCAATATTAACGATAATAAAAAATAAGTGCGAGTGTTAAAAATAATTAATAATTTTTTTAAAATAAAATTTAACTTAAGGAAAAAACTTCGAAGTGAAGGAATAAAATATTACGAGAACAATACATAATACATAATTTAAATTATATAAATCCTAAATTTTACAAAAAAATTAATTTTTTTTAGTGTTGTGCAAATCCTTCAATGAAATATTCAAGACAGAAATTAACGGAAAGATCTCGAGTAACATTGTGATGAATTTCTTGAAGCATGAGTACAGTAACAAGCAAATGTTGTGTGCTTAAGCCCTCACCATATCCATACAAATATGTTACTGTCGCCGAAAGTAAATAAATCATGTGTAATATTACGTTGTTAAACCTGAGTAAAGTTAAAATGTGGTAGATGTGTCGTCGTCGGGTTCAGACATTAAAAGCAAACTGAAATACATATACACCTAAGGTTACGGTGAGTTGTTTAAGAGTGGCCAGATCTCCAACACCAATAAGAAACCGTATTAATTTGCATGCAAATGTTGTGCCCTTTGCAAACTCATTGCAAACCAAGTATGTATCATAATATTATGAAACGTAAAATAACTCCCTGATTTAATGGTCTAAAATTAATAAATTGGTGCAAATAAACGGCAGAACATGTGAGCTGTACATGTGAGCAACTATATCTTCTTTCTTTTCTAAAGCTTAACCGTATTAGAAGTCGAGATAACTAGCTGAAATACATTTATTTTAATTATTTTAACTATTGAGCAAAGGTACTTAAACAATTTTGTTACTAATTGTAAAGAATACACAATTTCTATGCAACTAAATACTAAAGAAACGTTTTAATCAAATTTCAAAATTAAAATTTAATTTTGATAAAAATTATATAATTTAATTTGATAAATGAAAATTATATAATTCTATTTATGGTTAAAAATTATTATTAATAGTCTATTTCTGTCTAGAAATGATCGTTCCATTTCTTACTTTAAATTAAATACAGTATTAAAAATATGTTACTTTTGTGCTAGAAGCGTTAGTGCTAGTACGATAAGACAATTAATAACTACTTATACGTATATGTTAAAGAAAAGTTATTAAAGTAACAACTAGATATAAAAGAACACAAGAATCCAAGAAAAATCAAGTAAAATTTTAAAAGGTGAATTTAAAGATTTAAAAATTGTGAATAAAATGAAATATTAAATCAATATAATTATTCTTACTTTAGATAAGTTTATCTTTGATAAGAAATTATATAAGAACTTATTAAATTTTTAAAACCAAGAAATAGATTGTCGTTCTATTCTGATTTATAAATTCTTTTTTCGCATAAATATGTGCTTCATTAAAATATTTCATAAAACATCATTTTTATGAAATACAATATGGTATAGTAAAATTATCTCGACTTTTATATACATTTCAATGTATATAATCATTTATCATTTAGAGTCCACCATTTAGAATCGAAAGTCACGAGATAAAGAATAATAATTACCATAATACTATTAAATAATATTACAGATAAGAACTGAGTAAACTTACGTTATGATGGAACTAGTTGCCATTATGAAGTCGCCGTCGTGCGTATTCATATTCGATTTAAAAACTTTTGACTTTGTTTGTATCTTAAGGAACTTATCAGGACTAACGTGCAGTCGGTACTGTTCGCTCGTATTTTCTCCGACTTGAAGCGTCTCGCTCAAATGCTTCATGAGCGTATTGAGATCTTGAGGGTGGCACAAATCCTTAATTGTTGTACCTATCAGCTCCTGCAATAAAAAATGTGTCTGTCAATGTTTCTCAAAAACTAGTTTTGAAATATTTTGAAAGGCACATTTAAAAATTTTGAATATTGAAAAAAATAACTTTGTCAAAATTAATTATTATATATTGTTACATATAATATTAAAAAAAGATATTGTCTTCCGACAAATATGCAGCATAATGAGAATTGTAACTACGCAAAAAAATGACACTTGTTAAAACCGTTAGAAAATATCGCTCAATGATCTTCATCAATCTTCCGGTGACTGAAATAAATAATAACAGCATACGCGAACAAATGTAGTTAATTTCCCATGAAAAATTTAACAATTTTTCTAATTTTATAATTATTAAATTTTTCATTGGAAATTAACCACATTTGTTCGCCTATGCTGTTATTAATTTATAAAGAATTTTCGGTTTAAATAGATCTTCCAATTATTTCAACTTATTCGAATAAAAGGAAAAGACAGGATGCTTTCGTAAGATATTTATGGTAATTTAGAAATTGCAATATCATCTTATGTTTCTTCTCTTAGAAAATATAATAATTTACTTCAAATTGTAAAGATTCGCATCTCACTCAAGCAGTTCTTCGTATTATTTTGATCATTTTCTACAACGTTCAATTATTATTAAATTTACGTATCGGAATGGGCAAACGTTTTGATAATCACGATATGCGACATGGTCCGCTATGCACCCTTACCTTGTTTATGTACTTGGCGTACTTTGGGGACAACCAACTGATGTCGACCTGAGTTATCTTCCCGGTGGGATCCAATTTGATGGTAAATTGCTCAACGGGAGCAACGAGTTCGTTCGACGATAATTTACTCACTACGCATATCACGCAACTAGTAGCTGATTCGGAGGATATATCACCGCTGTCTATTGGCTCATTCTTCTTGGGCAGAGGAACAGTCTTGATATTCATAGTCTCGTACTTCGCTACTCGTTGTTGCTTCTCTTCCATAGTCACTTCCCTATCTTCGGGAGGGTCCACCAAGAAGCGGCAATTAAATCGACGTTTCCCGTGCTCAGGATGTGGCTCGCTGGTCCAGCCTGGAATGAGCGAACTCAAGTGTTTTTTTAAGTTTTTTCAAATAGTATTTAATAATCGCAAATGAAAAATTTAATAATTTTTCTAATTATAATATGAATTTCTAAAGGACTGACATTTTCGATTTAAGCAGATCTTGCATTATTTTAATTCATTCCAATTAATGCCAAATAAATTTCAAAAGAAGCCAAATTTAAATTTAAAATATATAATTAATAATCTATCTCAAATAAGACCTTTCTAAAAAAAGCGATGTCAAAATTCGTTACAGAATATGTATCTGACAATGAGATTCAAAGGAAATCTTACAAAATATATTTCATCGCAATTATAATTTAGAGAGGAATTTCGAAGAACGTAGAAGTGAAAGTTGATTCAAATTATTTACAAATTTGGATATATATGAAATAAAAAGATGAAAGAAATCTAATCTATCAAAAAAAATGTCACCCCCTCCCCCTCGGGTTTGCGAAAACTATCCCCGAATCAAACACGAGCAAGAAATTGAAAAATAAATCGCAGACCCCAAGGAAGAGGGTCATTCGTGAATTGAGCGAGTAAATTACTCGCGACCCATCGATTACTCGCGCCTATCTACAATCTACCCCGCGAGTATCGCCACACCTTGGAAAAAAAGAGTGCGCCGCGCGTGTGAAACAATTAAGATACATACCTAGAGACGACATGGGTAACAAGCTAGGCATGAAGGTGTTGTGATCTCCATGATGAATAAAGTTATAAATATCCTTTCCGAGTACATCGTCCTTCGTGTAGCTTGTGTACTTCGTTATGCTATCCGAAACGTACACCACGCGGCCCTCTGGACTTAAGGCTAACATAAAACAATCTACCGCCTGCGAAGAAGAGAGATACGGCATTGTAACGATCTCGAAGTGATGCGCTCCGTAGTTTTTGAAAGGAGCGGTTGCTTCACGCAACTCCTTCGCAGCTTTCAACAAAATTCTCCTCTATTTAAATTGATAAATTCTAATTCTGACTTTGTAATTAATTTTTAATTTAATTATTTAACTTAAGACAAAAGATGCAATTTGCTTTTGTGATGGTCAATCTCGCGTGTTAATTCGGAATAATACGAACATCAAATACGGCAAGGTTGAGTTGTTCGTGGGACAATATGCTAGGATTCGACGAAGACACTTCTCCCTGTTGCACGGCATTACTATTATTGGAGCTCTCTTGTTGCCTAATGTGCCGAATCTGTAAGGAGAAAAAAAGAAAACAATTATCTCAACACATATTCTATATAAGTATGTTCTGATCGTCATATCATTCAAATAATAATTACGTCAAATAGCAATATTAAAATAATATAGCGAGCAGAATTTAATATAAAATATTTAATTGCACAGATTTATATTTAATATTAAACAAAATTATTTACCAATTAAATTAATAATATTATAATGTGTATGCAAGTATAATGTAAATATACAAAATGCATCAGGAACCACGGAATTACATTCGTCGGTGCTGATTTCTTCAAATTTACTTTGTAATATCTTTTACCTCGTTTATAAAAAATTGTACAATAGAAGATAATGAGATATGTTATCAATTAATAATAACGTTGAAATTATTTGGGAAAATATGAGTAACATATGAGGTAACGTACGTAAATTCTTTGGATACTATCAATTTTTCGAGACGTATGTATATATCGTAAAAATATAATATCTCACGTAATTATTACAGTAATAAATAAATTGATATTCTTAATATTCGCTTCTCTCTCTCTCTCTCTCTCTCTCTCTCTCTCTCTCTCTCTCTCTCTCTCAAATTTCGATGTTTTTTTTATAAATTTGCATCAATTTATAAAATATAATTTACCTTAATAGCGTAGAACGCAAAGTAATTCTACAGAATTTTTATAATTTTAGCATCGAGGTGAGCTGTCATATGTGTCACCGAGTGAAACACGTGCGTCTTATGAAAACGCAGACTACCTGCGACTTTGAGACAAAACGGAGCATCAAAAGCAACCGAGAGCGAATTGTTGATACGCATCGTTCGCAAAGGATATAAAGTACAGCTGCATTTTGTCTTCGTGAGACGATCGCGCGAGAGATATCGGTGAAACAGGAGACGGTATATCGCGTCAGATATGAGAATATCGAATAATCCACCACTCGGCTGAATAGGAATTTATTGTCATGCATTTGTTTTTTTTTCTCTCTTTTTTTGCATGTAACACTTACGACGGTGCAGATTCGTCGCGCTGGTTACGGCACGAAGATTCTTAGCGGTTTCACGAAGTGATGCGCAAGCAGTTGCAGTTGGCACAAAAACACGCGATACATCAATAAAGAAGCAACAAAGGAAACGTCGAGTTACGCATAACAGCGCGACGTAATTATAAGGAGCAGCGAAAAATACGACTGACAAAGAATGCTGCAGAGATAAACAATTTAGACTGACAAATGCAATAAACAACAATATACATATATAAATTTATGTTTACAGTTCCAAAACCCGATCCGCCTCGATATCCTTTGGAGGATAAAGAATCCAGTTGCTTCATGCAATCCCCTTGTAGCTATATATTTCAAAAAAATGTTCCTCTATTTAAATTAATAAATTCTGATTTTGTAATTAATTTTTAATTTAATTATTTAACTTTTAATCTTGATTTTTCTCGAATTTGCTGCTGTGAATAAGGCTACCTAAAGAAAAAGAAGTATAAAACAAAATCGCAAATTATTTCTCAACTGAAAAATAACATGTGATTGCAAATACAAAAATTAAATTAAAACCAAAATTTATTAAACAAAGGAATAAAGTTTTTATAAAAGACTCGGAGAAGTAGAGATCAGATATGCTGCTGTATTTACGAAAGAATTTGGGAAATATTACTTAAGTACAAGAACCAAATCACAATTAAAACTCATTAAATAATGTAATGAAAACTTTTTATAAAATACTACGAAGATCGCTGTTAGATGCGAAGCGTTTATAGCATGTTACTTTTAAAACTAAACTCGTTATAAATAAACGCAGGTAATATAAAAAGTGAATCTTGTATTTTATTTATTTACTTCAGATCTCGTTCTTCTTTTATAACAAGTCCGAGAAAATAGAGCGCTCTCACTACCAAGGGGGAGGGGGGGATCTCATTTCAAATTGACCGGGAAATTTGTGACGTAACAAGAAATTCAGGACGCCTCTCTATCTCTCTTTCTCCTACATAAATTTTAGATATCGGGGTTTAAAAATGTTCGTGCAATTGCGCTGAAAAGGAGTGACTAGGATCTCAATTCGGGTCATCCATGTGTATTCCCGTTTTCGTCGAAGAGAAGAAACGCCGCCGCTTCTCGGTATTATGCCGGGCCGAAAATTTACTTTACTGAACGAAGGGCCGAGAGCTTGGCTGTATGTACGCCGGGAGGAACGATCGAAAGTACGCGTACGCGTGTGCGTGCGTGCGTGCGTGCGTGCGCCGCTTAGTTTTTGTGCTGTATGCACAGTCCATTAGCCGCGTCGCGCGCTCGCGCGCGTCTGTTATTCGTCATTGCGTCATACCGCTAACGAAACAACGACACCGCTTCGCAGGGAGGGACTTAGGAAGCCGGTCCGTGGCCCCGAAGAAAGTCGCCCGTCAAAATGTAACGCGCGGGCGAAAGCCGCGCGTTAACTCGAAAACTCGTCGAACGTCGCCGAGCTTCGAAGACGCGCTCTGTCATCCGGTATACATTATGTACACGCGGCACAGTGGACGATATTTTTGTTTCGATCGAGAATTTCGCGGCGAATAAGAAAATCTTTTGCCTGCACGAGGCGCTACGAGTCGAGCGAAAGTGAAATCAATCGCTAAATCGAGATCCTTATCGTGCGGTGAATTTATAAAGATGTATTATTTTCTCTTTCCTTATTTTTTTTTTTTTTTTTTTCCTTTAAAAGTGTACTGCTTCGCGAACGGCGAGGGGAAAAAAAGTCGAGCTCTAATGTATGCCGGTTACGCAGCATCAAATTGTCGTTTATGAGTGATGTAATTACATCACGCAATGCAATCGCCGTGAGTTGAAGAGTCGAGACACTTTCTCCTCCGTCAAAGAGATCGCGTTCCGCGCGGGGAAAAGAATGGGAGACCGATTTCCAAGCGCGTTTTAAGGATTTTATCACTCCCGCGTTTGCCGCCCATCAGCCGCGCGCAGCTTCATTATCATTCCCGGCGCGCAATTTGAAGAAACGGCATAAAAGCGCAAGTAGAGCGCACCAGACTGTGTACCGGGTGTCGCGAAAAGAAGCCGGACATGCCCGATCCTTTAAATTTTCGAGAGAGAACTGGAGTTGAAAATTCGGAATTGTAAAGTGGGACAATATCGACTTTCGTCTCCTGCATTTATCTAACTCAAATGTAGGACACAAATACGAATCCTTGCACGTAGGGAAGTAATGCAATCAACGTGAAGCGATAGTTTTCCCGTGTCGACATCGTCCGACCTGGAAAAAAAAGTCGATCCGACCCAATTCATAATTCACAAAAGGAGCGCTTCGGATTTGGGGGGTGGGGGGGGGGGGGAAGGGTGCGCGATGTCGCGAATTACTATTTCAGACGATCCCAATACGGCGTCGACGTATCCATCCGTCCGACACTCGCGCGGACGGGAATTTCTGCGTTACCGGCCGGAATTCACGGTCGCCCCGCGCGGCGCGGGGCCCTCTCCCTCGCACTCGCGTGCGCGCGCGCGCGCGCGAGCGCGGAAAAGGCGCGTCCTTGAGCTCGTATCTCGCGGCGCCGATAGATCGCGCGGCCCGTAATCGGCGCGGCGCGATCTGCGAGAGTGTTGCGGCGCGCGGCACACACGCGCTCGCTCGTTGCGCGCGCCCGCCGTGGCCTCGAAAAGTCGGTGACTCCGGGCCGCCGTCGTCGTCGTCGTCGTCGTCGGCTGGTCGGCGGCGCGCGGCCGAGTCCGACAAACGGGCGCGCGTGTGTATTGTACGTGCGCCTGTATATATGCGACGTTGCCGCTAGTCCGCGCGCGCGTTCCCCGCTGGAAGCGGCGGACGTGTGTGTACGAGTGGGCCACGCATACATGAACGCACGTGGCTGAGGCTCATACATGCACGTACCGTGCATGCATTTCTCTCGTCGCGTCCCGTCGCGTCACACATGTCGCGCCCGCGATAAATTCTTCTTCGGCTTTTCTCGCCGCACGCGCGCGCGCGCGTTTCCACGACCGACCGGGTTCGCGAGAAAGGGATACGAGATAACAACAGTAGCTGCAAAAGAGAGGGAGGGGGAGGGGGGGGAGAGAGGCAAACGAGAAAATGACAATTATGCCGACACGAGAGAGAAAAGAGGTAAAATCGAAAAGGGAACTGATTAAAATATAACGTTGATGCTCTTGAGAGTCTCGGCGCTTCGCCCGGGGGGCGCAAGATATATCGAACCGTTCCTGGGCGATTCCTCCACTTCGCGACGACAGCACGCCGTCGCGAAACGGACGGACGGACGCGGACGAGCGGAATCTCCGGGGAACCCGACAAACAAACCGACGCGATATTCAGGGAGGGAGACGCCGAGATAAAGCAGGTCGAGAGAGGTGCGACATTTATGTATCTCCTCCCGCTAGAAATTTTTCAATCGACTCTACCTCGATCGCATCGCCGCGGCCGTTGCGCATAACACCATCGCGCAGATGACGTCACAGGACGAACTCTCGCTCACATTTTCTCTCTCTCTCTCTTTCTCTTTTCCTTTCTCTTATTCTTCTTCTTTCTTTCTCTTTCTCTCCCTGTTTTGCTCAGGTTCAGGTAGACCGAGTTATAGCGGCGCCGTTTGAAAGAAGGTTTCCTATTGGCCTCGGTGACGTCACTTCAAGGTCACAAACTCTCGCGGATCAGACGAGAACAACGAGAAACTTAATTGTCATCTTTTCCGCATGACTTTTCGATTCACGCGGCTCAATATTCACAGATCGCTGCATTGTGACAAAGTGTCTTTATCTTTCTTTTTTCATCTCTTCTCTATTCGATCAATAATAATAATAATAATAATAATAGAGAGAGAGAGAGAGAGAGAGAGAGAGAGAGAGAGAGAGAATACAGTACTATAATCGATTGGTATAAAGAAAACACTCAGTTTTTAAAAAAATATATAGTTCTATATTAGAAATTGTATTTTTTTTTTTTTAACATAATGTGGTTTCTATATATCGCAAATTGCATATTTTTTCTTAAAGCAACTGAGCATTTTCTTTATATTCGATTCATCTCATTATTTTGAACATAAAAATATTAAGATACAATTATCAATACGTTTTTACGAAATTTTTGCGAAATATTTCACATTTTATCGAAATATGACATGATAAGTATATATCTCTGAAACTGTTGAATTTCCAATATAGATTTACCTCAATACTTTTATATGAGAAATAATTAAAGAAATCACACTATCCAAAAAAATTACATTATTCCATACAAAAAAAATGGCGATACCCTTTATATGATCTAGAAAATTGATTTTTTCGAAAATATTTTTATCATTATTTGTCCCCTTTCAAACTGTACAACTGACCGCGCAATAATTAAAAAAAAAATTAATTAACAGTTAATATTATATATATTTAGATGTTTCGACACAAACGTTTTGGTCATCTTCAGTATTATATAAGTAGAGTCGGAGTGGTGATCGTTCAATTATATTCATATCGCATTATTCAGTGAAATAGCACCGTAATAAAAAGGTTGGACGAGGTCTGCAGATAACGTGCCTCCTTAATTCAATAAATTAAGATATTATTCCAGCTGCTAGTTAGATTTAAAAAAACGAAAGTACCAAAAACTCATCCAAGAATTGCAATAGTCATAATGAATACATGTTCTTTATAAAGTCTGATCACAATGTAAAATCCATAGACTTATAAGATATACTGCGCGCTCCCATTAAAAATTGTCGGGAGAACACCAGGAGGGAGAGGGCAATAAGAGCTCTTTCGCCCTTTCCTTGTTCAATTGTGCAGTTGATGGGGAGAAGGAAAGAGGGTAAGAAGCAGGAAAGGAACAAGGAAAGGGCGAAACTCCAATTGCCCACTCTCTCCTGGTGTTCTCCCGACAATTTCAATGGGGTCATCAGTCTATCTTTTAAGTCTATAATAAAATCGCAAAATTAATTATATAAAAGAATTAGTGATCCATAAATATTCCAGAGTTAAACTTTAAACGTTGGGACAACTTCGTAGGTCCCGTCAAACCAGAAAGTCATCGAAAGTAGTCTATATGTTTATGTATCATTAATAATCGAGCAATATAAGCATGATCTAAAAATTCTATGTTTGTCATTTAATGTCTGTTCTGCCTGTTTTTTGTTTTTAAATATATAGCATTTCGCTGATTGGTTATTTATTATAATTTCTCTCCACATCCAGAATTTTAATATTGTGCCAGAGTTTATGATCACATTGTACCTATGTTCCGTTATCATTGATTATCTGTATTTCTGTTTGTGTCATTACGGTCTTCCAATCTTCAACTTTCTGCTTGTTTCTCTTACATAGGTTGCACCACAATTCATGAAGATGACCATTTCATTCTGTATACTACAATGTTTTTGTAAAATCTCTCGATAGAGGAAATCTTTATGTACCCTGATCATTCCAATAAATTTATTGATACTGTAATACTATTCTTGCGTTAATATCTTTGGAAATATTTTTAAATCTCTCAGAAATATTGAACACATACGTCGGCTTTGTTTGAAATTATTGTTAGATAAATAAACAATAATTAAAAGGAATATTAGACTTAAATCAAATAAATTAAAGGAATTAAATTGCAAATTTAAGTCAACGCAAGATATACAATAAAAATATATATTATCACAATGATAACTAGCAGACGTTTCGATCCTTAATTTTGGGGCATCTTCAGTACAGAAAAAGTTTTATAAATATAAGTATAAAAAATAAATAACGATGTAGTGGTAAAAAAATGTCGTAAAAAAACTAATAGAATAAGGTAGCGCGTAGTCAGTAGCGGTCATCCTGTTTTGTCTGTCCAGTAATAAAAATGAATCTCTCATTAGGCATTTAGTGCCGGTTAAAATTTTTCTTCGTAGTGAGAAAAATTTTAACCGGCACTAAAATGCCTAATCTTATAAGAGATTCATTTTTATCATTAGATAAACTAAACAGGATAACTGCTACTGACTACATTACTTTACTTTACACTATTAATTTTAAGATATTTTTTTATACGACATATCGTTATTTATTTTTTATAATTATATTTACTAAATTTTTGTTTGTATTAAAAATGTAATCCCAAAATTAAGGGTACGAAGAAAAAGTTTTCCCAGTACCTTGTGTAAGGTTAAATTGACAATTTAATTCCTTCAAATAAATAAAGTTTCTAAATAAAATCGCAAGACTTATATCTAATCTGCTATTTTGAAACTTTAGAGAAAAATTAACAAATAAATTTACCTCCATTTTTTGATTATAAATAGTAACGTTTTTATAACACATTATGTATACGACCAGTAATAACCTATTCCAGTTTTAGATGCTACCACGTATTTCCACTTATTTCCCTTCCAATAGGCAATATGCCTTTGTTATTTCTATGTTTTTATTCCTGGCTTCCGGCTTCGCCGCTATGATGTAGATTTTCGGTAATTTTTTCTATTTTGCCACTGTTTTAAATATTACTGATTCGTCTATATATTTCTCCACGAAACTCCAGTCCATTTTACGTAAACACGTGGCGCATAACGTAAGCAGAAAAACGTGCGCGAGCAGTAAGACGTAAAGTAGTAAAGCTCAACAATTATAAAACAGATATACAAATACTAAAAAAATATAGAAAATTAGAGAGCAAAATTGGAAGAATGGAGGATATGAAATTTTTTACACCTAAAACTCCCATGGTAGAATTCCACACCCAAAATTTGGGATATTTAAACAAAATATTTTTATTAAACTTACCCGGAAATTATTGTGTATAACTTTACTTATTTGTGTATCTGTTTATATTATATATTAACTAGCAATATTATCTGGCCCTTGACCCTGTAGCTCTTCTTTTATTTTGTTCAAAATATTTTTATTTTTGACAACTTTTAAAAATTTTGAATGATTTAACAAAAAATAATATTTGACAGAGGAAATATATGAAAAGAAATTAAATATAGAATATATATATATATATATATATATATATATATATATATTTCAAGGATACAACAAAAAAATTTAAAATATTTGTTATTCGAAAAACCTGCCTCCCTCTTAAATGAGATACTTCACATCTAGAAAAGTCTCCGTCTCCGTCCCTGACAGAAAACGTAAGACGATTACGTTCTACCAATCACATTTTAGAAAACTGATTCATGGAAACTAGTTTCGATTTGTAAAATCGAGAGTGACTCAGGTCTAGAGTATCTATACTCTCGGTAGTTTGCCGTTGTCCTTTGAAAGGTGGTAATCTATTAAAAATCTGATATTGTTCTGAGCATATTTGAATCTTTAGTACAGAAAACAGACGCATTGCTCTTATGCCATGATCATCACGATTTCAGAATATAAAATCAAGATTTTGAATATATAAAAATTTATATACTAAAAAATATATATATATATATATCTCACAAATAAAAAGAAATTATTGTTGGAAATCGCTGCAAGTTTAGAAGTTATTGTTTAATAATTATATTTTATGTAGAATATTTAATGTTTATTTTTTTTAGACAATGAATAGTGAAGAAAATTTAACATATACAGCATTTATCCTTATGAGCATATTAATTCTGAGTAGATCCTTTCATTCGATAATATAATATTAACCAATAGCAGCCAATGTTAATATTAAAATATTGACAATATACTTGATATAAGACATCTTGATCAAGAAGATTTTTTTTCACCATTTATCTTACACAACTACTTAAAAACGATTAACGATGTAAGACAGTGAATAATAAGATATTGTCTACGATCTTTCGTTCACAAGGAACAAAAAAATGGCAGTATTATACATACCAGAAACTTGAAGGAATGAGTATTTTATTGATGTTGAATGTATCAGACTAGTCAGTATTTATCGAGCAATAGCAAGCATATAAACAAGATGTTATTACGGATTATCTTTTTAATTGCTAGTGCAGTCCGATGGCAAATTGATTACATTAATAAGGGTTTAAATAGAAATCAGAATCTGCATTGAGTAAAAAATTAACAATTACTCTTTATTTGTAATCGACAGTAGAATTTATCACAAAGTACAATTAAAATAATGTATGTGTACAAGGTGTTCTAGAAAAGTCATATGTCCTTTCACTGACAGATTCAGGGGAGCATTCTAACAATAAGATGAAAACTCTTATGCAAAAATTTGAAGTTATAATATTTTTCAAATTATAAACGATTTAAGTTAACCAATTACTAACGTCTGCAATTCGCCAGACACGGTACATTCGATTCTTTTTTCAAATATCAATACTAATATAACTAACTTCGTGATTAGCTAACCTAATGACTAATTAATTATTGATTAATTATTTATGTATGTATATCAATTTGTACTATTGTATCTATTTCCTTTTAACCTTTTCCCTATCTCATTAATTTTCGCAATCTACTTTCATACATTTTACACATAATGAAAATAATCAATAATCTGTTATAATGTTTACACAATTATACATTTATTATACAAAGCCTTTACTACTTTTTATAAGAAATATATGATAATTCAATCATCAATTAATTTTGATGACATACATATTATTTGTTAAAAGAATATAAACTGTAAAAAAAATTAGATATAAAAATTATAAATTTAAAGATATAAATTTTCTGAAACAAAATTACTGTACTAGTGACAATGATTGGTCAATTTTCAGATATAAGAGAATTGGAAATGTAAACCTGTAACCTCAAGGGGATCAATAAACTACTACTATTACTATTAATGTACTAGTGGTTTTTCCAGAAAAGAGACATAATCGCTTGTTTTATTTTTGTCTTTTCAAGTTCGGGTATTTTTTTTAATTCCGAAGCTACCATCAGACCAAAAATTGTATCATCGGGTGTTAATTGATCAAAAATTGAAGCAATTTGTTGAGACAGTTGATTAGTCATATGCTTCTCACTGTCATTTAAAGATAAAAACTCAAACATATTATTTAATAATGTATTAATACCATGAACTGTTTCTTTCATTTTGATTAAACGAGCAGATTTTTCATCAGTTGGTAATGCTCGTAGTATAGGAGACTGTGTAGAATCTCTTAAGCATACTGATTCTCTCGATGTAGAATCACTTGGTACTGAATTTCTGGATGCTGAATCTCTTGATGTTAAATCTTTTGAATTTGTTACTATTATTTCATTCATGTCAGAAAAATTGCGTGAAGAACACAAATGTGATGATGTGTGCAATTCTATTACATTTTCAGTTTGTTGTATATTATTATCCTGAATATTTGCAATTTGATGTGTATTACTTTCCTGAACATTTTCAGTTTGATGTGTAGTAGTTTCCTCAATATTTTCAGTTTGATGTATTATATTACTTTCCTCGATATTTTCAGTGTAATGTGTACAATTTTCTTGAATATTTTCAGTTTGTTGTGTATCACTTTCCTGTATCCATATTTAAATGATTAGAAATTAAATTTGGAACAAATGTTTTATATGATTGTATATCACAAAAAATTAGAAAGTATTATCAAGAGAGAGACATGAAAAATCCTCATTATTCATAAAATTAGTGTTTACCTTTGAATACTCGAATGAAACTGAGGAGAACAAATTCAGAAAAGAGTTAGTTGAACTAATACTTGCTTGATTCGATGAAGAAGCATTACTGGTAACTATGTTAAAATTAGAAGAACAAGTATTTGACGTATCAATTAATTGTCTTTTTACACGTGGATTAGAATTTAAATGATATGACCTACAGAATGATAATATTAATATTTAATATTATATATTTTATTATATATTATTATACTCATATTTTATATTAATCAAACTGACTTTCTTCGTTTAATATGATTTTCTAAAAACAACAGATTGTTATATAATGGGAATCCAGATCTGTGAGAGGCTTCACTACCACTTTGTGTTTCTGCCTCGCGTAGACGTTTCTCTTTTGTAAACCGATCACGTAACCGTACCCATCTATTTTGACAAGCTGTAACTACAATAAATACACACATATATACAATATACACATTATGTATAAACACATTAATATTGTTGTTCATATAAACAATTTCCAAACTTAGATCTTACCTGTCTGGCTCATTATTTCAGAAATTCCATGCCACGAATTTTCCTTTAATTGTGCGTCTTTAAATTCTTTTAAAGATTGGTCATATAAATGCGGTTGATTTTTTATTAACTCTATGAGAATTTCATCGGCGTTGTAAATCGGCCCTGTTTTATAACACTTTCCACTTTCCACTTGATGTTCATGTACTTGATCATTTTCATTTTCATTTTCATACATCTCAGTGTCATTACAATTATCATCATATGTCTCATTGCCATTAAAATTACCATTATATATCTCATTGTTGTTATCACTGTATAGCAAATCCATTTTATATCTTCATTTAATAGTCTATTTTTATCTAATCTTAGTAAGAGACTCACTCACGTGGTTGACAAAAAAGTACGAAAGAAGTATGAACTGTAAATAATGGGCCTTCTACCCGTTCTACAATACATCGTATAAGTCCCGAAACACGATAGGTGCAGTAAGCCTTAAGCCATATGAAATGGACCAATCGCAGTTGAATGTGAAGAAAATAATCGATTACGATTGGTCAATTTCTTATGGCTTAAAGCTTACTACATCTACTGTGTTTCGGGTCCATCTACAATGAAAGTAGTAAAGTCGTAAGCCGTATGAACTGATCAATCGGAAGTCGATTCTCCATATTTGACTGTGATTGGTCAATTTCTTGCAGCTTACGATTTATTACACGATATTCCTATTGTAAATTATCAAATAAAATATAAGTTGTAGTTTGGAAATTTTTTATATAAACAGGGTAATATTAATGTGTTTATATATGATGTGTGTGTATTTATTGTAGCTTATCGAGATAGCTAGATACGTTTACATGATCGGTTTACAAAAGAGAAACGACTACGCGAGGCAGAAACACGAAGTGGCAATGGAGCCTTTCACAGATCTGGATCAGTTCTTAAAGCCCATCGCACATGAAATACCCAATACAACATAAAAACATCGCATAAGACCGCTGGACCAATGAACATCCGACGTAAAATCGCTGTCTTGATTTACATAAGATTTTCATTGATTCAACAGCCTTATGCTTATGCTCTATATATACTCTATGCATTTATCTACAATAAATATACTAAGCTGTGTAAGCCATAAGAAATTGACCAATCATTATTCTCCTCACATTTAATTGTGATTGATCAATTTCTTGCAACTTACAGCTTGCTACACCTGTTGCAGATAAATCTTTAGGCCCATTTTACAATACGTATGTCGAGCCGTAACAATTGACCAATGTCAATCGAGTATTCTCCTCGAGTATTCGACTCTGATTGGTCAATTCTTATGACTTACACCGTATCTTTCTCCTACAGGGACAAAAATCCTGTAGGACAAAAGAGAGTGTCTTTACTGCTGAGTCACCATAGAACAAAAATTCTAAGACTCAAAACCCAAGACCTAAAACCCATTCAGAATATACCTGCTAAATACGACTATATAAGCTATATTACCAACGAGTCAACGGCTCAGTCTTAGCAGCCGTTATGCAACTGCCGCTTCGTCTGTTTAGGCAATAAATGAACGCGAGAGCACGGTTTAACAAAGGGGCTTGGGACCTGTAATTATTGTTAGCGAATTAATCGCGTATCGGCTTAGAAAGAAATACACCCGTGATTGCGTCTTCGACCTTTCGAGCGAAATAAACGGCGCGATTATTAGAGATAATAACAGGCTGGAAATCAAACCAAATTTCCGCCAAGATAAAATTGGACCCGAAAAACGGCCCGACGTTATGCAAACGTGAATTAACTCTCGTCAAGGGAGCGCTTGACTCGAGTGAATTAGATTTGAAATGCAAAATTCCATCCCATAGATCCAGCTACGCGAGTATCACTTTTTAAAATTCCTTTTTCTTAATTCCATTTGCTTTAACACCCGATTAACTCGCTCGATTAATTCAGTCAGATTAATAATCCCGAATGGAAAAAGCACGATACATGTGTGTGTATATTGTATATTATGGAATATACATAATTAGATTTATAATAGATATTAATTTTCACCGCACATTATGCAAATAGTTCTGTTGACATTATTCGCAGATAATTCGATGTCTTAGTTATTTCAAACAATAATACGAGATTTTAGGACACAACTCAATAAATTCCATCAAATCTGTGGATAAAAAATATACACGCGCGCGTATATATAGGGTGTTTCATCTTTTCTTAATGGATGTGTATAGTAGTTAGAAGTTTAGAACAAAATTTTCATTATCAAAATCTATCCAAAATATGATAGCCTATTATGATGACATTTCGATTTTTCGGAAATAGAGTAGACTGAAATTTTAAATAGGTCGAGTAAGTAAGTATCGTGAATAAGTCTTTTAAAAAACAAACAACTTCTACTTAAACTTTTTTTTATATTATTCACGATTTACGAAAAAAAAATAGAGAATGTAATAAATTATGAGTTATCCATTTACATAAAAATTAAAAGTTATCAGAAGTTAAAATTAAAATTTTTAAGATCAAATTTTCTATGTAATAAAATCGGATGATATTTGATTTAAGGCGACTAAATGATTAGCCATTCGTGTCCATTCCGATTCTAACGTTGCTAGGAAAACATATTTCTAGGCGTAGCATCCTTATTATTGTGCATCTTTTTTACCTACGGATATAAAGAATCTGTAAGGGATCTATAAGGGACAAATTTCGGAACAGTTCAATATTACGAATAGCATCGATATTTTGATGAATATCAATGTGAGATCCGACTGCGTAGATTTTTTTCATGGATACAAAAGACTATTCCGTCCAAACGTTAATTTTTTCGAATGAAAAACATTTTAATGATTTCCGAAATCGCAACTGGGCAACATTTGAAGCAATTATTTTTATATTCGTTGTCGATTCGATCGACGATTTGTGGTATTTGTAAAATATCTCTTATTCTCTAAATTTCTTGGAATAAAATTCTAATAAAAAAATAGAGTGATTATTAAATCACTCAAGCTTAAGACGACTGTGTCGTGGAGTAAACATTTTTACTCGTAATTAAAGAAAATCTAATATGCTCTACATCACTGTGCACGTGCCAAGTAAGAAGTTCGGTAAGCGAGTAGTCGTTAATGATCGTTGTGTTAACATTGATATTTATTGAATCGACATTACATAAAAAAGACCGACCAACGCTTCATCCAGAAGTACCACGCTAACAAAAATCTACATATACTGAGTTTAATTTTTTTTATTAGAGTTAGTTTCCTCCAGTTAGAATCGTTTCGATGGTTGCGTTCCGATATTCACTGCCAGTACCGAAAATCTATAATATACGTTACGTGCACTACAGATTTTCAGCACTGGCAGTGAATGTTGGAACGCAGCCTATGTCTTCTATCCTGCCATAGATACCTATCTCTAGCACAAATATGGAGTAAGTATTATTTTAGGTTAAGACGCTAGGTTTACTCCAAACAAATAAAACATTTACTATGATTGGAGTTAAAAATTTACACTTATAAAAAATAAAATATTAGTGCATTCCAAATAGCAGTATTTTCACTCTTGATTGGAATAAATTTTTATACATTTTAAGTGACAGGTACTCTCAAAAATTTAATAAGTACAACATATTTATTATAATCAAAAAAGTTCATAATTATGTTTTTCCTTTTTTTTCTTTTAGTAGTATCATATACTTTCATTTTCTGGTTATTTTTAATTTTTCAATTTCTTGCATATTGATAATACGAATATTTCTTGAATTGATATTTAGGTATCTTGGCTGACGATACTGCAGAGCTATATTGTGTTTTCTCGGATGCTGGTTTACTATTGTCTTCCGAGAAGAACATATTTCTGGATTCAGTTTTCGGCACATTTCTCTGCACGACAATCATAATATATCTAATCAGATATAAAATGTATAGAGAAGAATTGCCAAAAAATCATGTTACGATATTTTATACTTCTCATTTGGTATTTCGGACGGTTAAGGGGCAGATCGAGTTACCCATAAGAAAAAAAATGCAAGCGACGGAAGAAAGAGACTACCTGAAATCCATGGGGTTGACCGAATTTACCGAGTTTCTTCAAGATTTTTCGTATATTATTACTCAAACACCTCGGTTGTCCCAAAAGATCTCGAGAACGAGACATCGAAATATCTGCGAACAATGTCAACAGAGCCATCTGCACAATATACAGTGCACAATATGGTGAAACTGCAATAATACATGCAAGTGCGTATTTGGTTTCTCAAACTCTTTGGTGGATTAATTCAAAGTTAATTTTTCCCTCAAGAAACCTGTCGAAACAGAAATGGCTTCTGAATTGGTGATAAACAGTTGCCCAGAAGTAACCTTCAGAAAATGAAAACTACTAGCGCTCTTATTTACTCTTCATTTGACTTCAATGAGACTTCACTTCGACAAAGTTTAATTTTGAAGTTTGATTAACAAGATACTAAATGGCATGAATTAAAAGATAATGAGAACAACATTCCATTAATTTGCTACGTGTAAAAGAAGATAGCACATAAATTAGCTCGATTTGAATCTCGTATTATTTGAACAAATGACAAAATAAGATCACGTGATAAACGCGTAATATTTATTTGATCTCGTAATACAAGGGAATTATTTTGAGAATTTAGAAAAATTTTGTGAATATGACGAACGTCTTGTGAATACAGTAACAGTAAAACTTCATTGGTTTTGGTTTCTCTTATAAAAAAAAATCACATTCAAAACGCAATTATCGAGTTATATTCCATTAAAAATTAAGCGATAAAATAACAGGAATGTGTACTAAAATTGTCGGCGTTTCCTCAGAAAACGTTTTTAATTTCTAAGCTATTTAACACTGAGAGATTGCGACATACTTTTGAAATAAACATTCATCTAAAATATATCGACATACAATGTCTTCAAAACTGGCAGTCATAATTTTTATAAAATAAAAAGCATAAATATAAAAGTTTAAAATCAATTTAATGTTATAAATTATTCTACATATACATATATTTAGAATGAAAAAAAGTAAAAGATCAAGATTTCGGAGGAAATCGTAAAACGTAAAGATGCAATAACTATGGATTTGGCTATAAAAACGTGGAGATTCACCATACTAAATATTTCGTAACGCAAAGAAAGGATCGGCTAGCAGAGTGTTGAAGTAGCGGAGCTCATTAAAAACGAGTTTTTTTAATGTTACGCGAAATTCTCATTAAGCTAACGACGATGTAATATCGCTTTCAAAAATACCGTCGTTCTTTCTTTCGTTTATATCGATATGGGAATATGTGTCATCCATAAAACAGGACGACCTTTATAAAAGAGCCGCTCGCTCTATACAAATCTCTCAATAATCCAAAGTGCTTTCCCAAATATTTTATCGTGCTTGCATGGATACATCCTCGTGATCCGAAAACAACGCCGATCAACATTTAATATTCGCCGATCGATTTTCCGATGAAAAACGATGACAGAAGATAAGATTCTCTGCGATCGTCTTCTATGAGTTATTTAACGTCGTCTATCTACCTGAATTATACAAAATGACCTCGTGCCTTTTCGACGGACGAGAAGATAAAACGCGTACGCGTAGGACAAATTACGAAAAACAATGGAAATATTGTTAATAAAAAAAAATTTTATTACAGATCTGCACGTAAGAGAAACTTCACGAAGTGTCCTTTGACGATCATAAAATCGCAATTTTGTTTTAACATCGAGCAGTTATTTTTAATTTTACGAACCGAGGGAACGATAAAAATGTATATAACTTCGCGAGTGAAACGTGAATGTTTTTAACTAGCATTCTCTATTACATTAATAATTTCAATTTAAATTTCAAATTGCTAATATGAGCCGTTGCGGCTGTAAGTGTAATGTATAAAATTAAACACAAACAGTACATTTAATAGCAAGAAGTTTTCGATCCTACTTTTGAATCCTCTTCAATATACAAAAACGCAGTAACGTTCGGAAGATTGGTCATGTGACAGAACACTGAACAGTGTCTCTCATTTTTTTTTTCAATCGTCTACGCATATACATATATAAGTTCTTGTCTAAACAAACGTTAATAATAAAATACAACTAAATTGTATGGAAGTTATGACAATATTAAAATGTCGAGTGTATAAAAATTGGTACTTACAAGAAGAGGTATGTCAAGCCAAGCGATAGAAAAACACAAACTAAAACGTTGTGATTACTATCGGTGCAGAATGTCAATATAATGATAAGCGGGAAAAGAAATCCCCAATATTATTTGACTCCCACTATCGTTCGAAACTCTGTGTGTGGAACTCAATAAGTCCCCACTTAACCCATGAGACTGACAATGAGACATTGGATTGAGAAGTTCAGTATCCCGTTATTTAAACTATTATGTTATTTTTTAATACATCTCATTTCCGTAAAATTAATCGTTTGTTGAGTTGTACCTCTTCGTCTAATACCTCCACATTGTCCCAATCAAAGTCGTGTGAAAATGTTTATACAAGAACTTATGTATATGTGAAAATTAAAAAAAGAAGAGAGAAAGAGCTATTGTTCACATGATCAATCTTCTGACCATTACTGCGTTTTTATACACTGAAAAGAATCCAACAGTAAAATCAAAAAATAGATATGTAAAATTTCACGCTATTAAATGTATTGTTCATAATACGTGTTTAATTTATATATTACACTTAAAACCGCGATGGCTCGTATTGGCAATTTTAAATTGGATTTAATTTTATCTCATTAAATTTATTTTATTTATATTAATAATTTAAACTCCTTTTAGCGTTTTATTAACTAATTACGTAAAAGGTAACTATAGAATTGTCATCGTTATAATTTTTGCAATGGTTTTGAAAAAGTATTAACTTTCATTAAAATTATCTAAGGAATTTCTATATAAATTAATATATGATACAAAATAATAATTTCTTATATATTATTCCATTGATGATAACTGCCGTAAAGTTCTACGGTATATCTACAGTTTTGAAATATCTATCTTATTTTGGACATTTGCTTAGGTGTTTAAATATCATAATCTATGTAATTCCAGGGCTCCTGATCTTATAATCTTGTCGCTCAAACTGATATGACATCTTATTTCCAAGAAGAAAAAGACATCTTTTTCAAGCGGAAAAAGACGATACTAACGATAAATATCGACGGTTTGCTCTCCAACGATACTGTTATCAATCATTCTCGTAAGAAAGGCGAGAGAAATCTGTCTTCTTACCTGTTCGACGGTTCTCTGAAGGATCTGGCATTTGTCGGTCTTGCCAGAGCTCATATCCGTGGCGGAAATCAGCTCGGCAAGCTCATCGATGTACAAGTTCTCTTGGGTCCGTCGTCTTTTTTCATTAAGGCACTTATTACTGCAAACAATCAAAACACAAAATTAAAACACTTCCAAATTTTGACAGATTATCTTATCAATACTAAAGAAGTAATTCTATTGTAATATATTTTCTAAAAATTGTAAGTGCTATTACATTGTAATGTAACTAACAATAAGATATACGTCTTGGTTAGTTATAATGTTAGTTCTTATCGTTAGTTAAATTGAACAATGTTTCAATACTAAAGCGATTAGTGATAAAAGAAAGTAGACATTAAGAGGTCATCACCCCTGAGGCCTTAAAATAATACCTAAATTTGAGATTTTTTTGTGGGTAAATAGATAATTTTATTTAAAAGCTGTTTAGAGGACATTGTTGTACATATGTCAGAAACAAAAAAAATATTTTTTTATTTTTTTATGTACAAAATGGTGACACAATGGCCTACTTGCAGAATCCATTTTTTCTATTTTTTCAAATCGGTGTACAGGATTTCAGGCACACGGTTTGCTCTTGAACAAAACACAAAGAATTTTTATTATCTACATATTAAAGACTAGAGACGTACATAGGGATTTTTTAAAATATTGATTTTTCTCGAAATAGCAGCTATTTTAACGAAAAATTCGTATTTTTGTCAATACAAGCCTTTCGTAAAATAGCTGCCACTTTGAAAAAAATCAATATTTTGAAAAATCCATACGTACGTTTCTAGTCTTTAATATATAGATAATGAAAATTTTTTATGTTTTATTCAAGGCCAAACCGTGTGCCTGGAATCCTGTACACCAATAGGAAAAAAGGGATTCCTCAAGTGTAGGCCAGTGCGCTGGCCATTTTTGACATAAGAAAAATAAAAATATATTTTTTTGGTTTCTTATATATGTACAACAATGTCCTCTAAGCAGATTTTAAATAAAGTTATCCATTTGCCCATAAAAAATCCCAAACTTAAGGTATCATTTTAAAATCTCAGAGGTGGTGAGACCTCTTAACTATCAAAGTCGGCCGAAAAGCATATTTCTTTCTAGCACTAATATAAAAAAAAAAAATATCATAAAATGATAAATGTTTTTCTACTAAGGGCCGGTTGTTCCACCTTCCGAAAAACTATATGACAATTTATTTAATGGATAAATGTCTGTACAGCCAACACTATCAGTCCAACATTCATTTATCTATTAGATAAATTGTAGTTTACCTGAAAATGAAATCGGTCCTAATATAAATAAACACATGCATATACAAATATACATTAAAGACATATTTTTTACAGTTAATTTATTTTAAAATAATGAGTTTGAACATGCTTGAATTTTGTTAGATATTACATAATATTATATAAATAAGTTGCAAAATGCAAAACCTAAAACAAAGAGTTTAAAATCGTATCTGAAATAGCAAGAATCATAACATACACTTATAACAAACTTTATTTTGTTCTTCGTGAATATAGGCAATGGAACTGAACTCTCAGTGCTGAACCGTGCAACTATATTCTATATATCTTTCAATCACACTATTTATTCTGTAAACCATATGATTACATCAAAAAGACAAGAATAACTTTTCGATTGAGGCAACTATATATGAAGGTATTCTAATCAAATACTGCAGTTTATTATAAAAATTACGATTGTGAGAACCTGATGGGCATATCCTAACAGATGTACATTCAATGTAATAAGAATATAATTTAAATTCACATACATTTCTTTTGCAAACGATTTTTTTCCATGTATATTACAGTTAAAATTGCATTTCGTTAAATGTTATTTAAATATAAATCTAATTCAAATGTTATTTAAATTAAAAATATTATGCTTTATTATATGTAATGAGCTTTATTAAATGTTTTCAAAACATTAAAATATTTATTTTCTAAAATATGACAATATAAAAAATCGAGTGTACTCGTTAGAATTTAAGATAATAGAATTTTTTATTCTTTTATATGTGTAAATATAAAAATGTTAAAAAGTTGTTGTCTAAAACATTTCTTCTCGAAAAATAAACAAAGAATAAAATGCCACGTTATATCTCTTTGTTATTATTTCGAAATGTAATTTACTCTTTTAAGATATATCTTTCTGTTAATAAATTTTCTTATAAAGTAAAAACTATTGTATTTATTAATTACAATAAAAGTAATAAATGTCAGAATGTATCGCTATTATTTCTGTGACTGCAGTTCCCTCGGTTTCGTCGAAAAATGTTCTCGTTCGTGATAAGAAAAGTATCAAGTTCTTCTATATAATCGACTCGTCAATTTGTTCTGACACAGTTTGCTATACCCGCGTTTTATACTTTCGCACAGTTTTAACAATAGATTCCACTGATTTCGAATTGACTCCACGAAAAAAACTTCGAGAATGCAATCGTTGCAATTTTTTAAATTCTGAACATATCCCGATATTTAAACTTCGAGTTAAATTCAGTAAAAATGTAACTCGAATATAATTCACTCTCAAAAAATTTGATTAATTAGCTCGCGTTTCACTCGAGAAAACAGCAATCCTGAATGGTCAAAGAATCCGTTATTAAAATTGCAGATCAGAAAATTCTATATACAGAGTGTTGCATATATACATATTAGGTATAGTATAATAAGTTGCGCGGCAGACTTGCAGGGGTAGGCACAGCTTAGTAAGTAATGAGTATTTAGTATTTATTTTAGTTTTTAGTACTTTTTTTTAATCTTTAGTATTACTGAGCCGCGTCTGCCTCTGCAAAAGGGCAAAGTTCTGCCGCGCAACCCGTCATACTGCCTAATATGCAACACCCTGTACACGGTGCGCCGCGTAACAAAATGCCACGGAGAATTAATAAATGAAAAAAAAATCCTGCAAAAGGATTTCGCAATGTTATAAAAAAAGAAAAATTTATTCTTTAAATGCTGAACCAATTCTTTTTGTCCCATTGAAACGTACAGTTGACCTTGCGTTGACGTCACGTCGGTCCAGCAGTGGCTCTCGGCCGCTTTGCTATAATGCCACTCTGCAATTTTAATACTGTCTTGCCAGTTGCTACGTACTCGCGACAAAACGAACAAAATCAGCCGTAGGATTTAAAATCAAGAGTGAAAGCGATATAACTTCAGCGAGATTACTTTTTCACGTTACGAACACGTTACAAAAAAACTTATTACGCTAATATTTTTGTTATCGATACCCTACAATTTAAAAAAATTTTTAGGAAATTTTAAAGAAACTCTTTGAGAAAAAAGCAAATTTTATTATAATAAATTTTGAAAATCAAGTATTAATTTTACACAGGTCGTTTTCTGCTATTTTCTTTGGATTGTTCGTGACAGTATATTATGTAGAAATGCGATTTTTCCTAAAATTGCTGCTTTTAATTTTTACTTGAAAACCAATTTCTATATTGAAACCAGATCTAAATGTATCAAACCTATTAACACTTTTGATACTTTTATATACCATAAAATTATTTTAAAAAATAAGTTTGAGATTTAAATATACTATTTTGTCCAAATGTTTCATTCGACGATTCTCTTTCTACTGATTAATTAATTTTTACAAATGTAAAACGATGCAAATAATTGCCATCAACATTTGATTATTGATTATTGATATTAACATAAAATTAAACTGTACGATAATTCGCGTTAATAATACTAATATAGAAATAATAGCTAAATTTCACGTATCACATGTAAACAAACACACAAATAAAGATGAAATTTATACAGGAGTTTAATAAAATTTCGTTCGTGCGCGACCAAACGTTATTTTGATATTAAAGCCCGTTTAATCAGTAGCAAATACTCAAAAACTCGCGTACGCGCACGTACACACTCGCCGCGTTTGTGTTTGTCATTAATGATTCGATCGAAACGATAAGCTCTTTAGCAAATTGGATGGCAACGGATTACGGTGTGTTACGCATCACCGAGCCTTTAAATCATTTTCAAACTTCAAAATCACACGCTCCATTTGATATTTTGGACACGCGGCCCTTAATAAAAATTCCACAAGAAATTAATCCAAGGTTAATTAAATCTAAAGGCTTAAATCTAAAGTTGTCACGTTTTATGCTTCGTCAAATTCATGTTTCAAGCCTGTCAAATTTATATTTCAAAGCAATTTTTTACTTTTCTCTTGCTCTTTTTTTTGCTTCTCCCATCCTCTCTACTGTTATATTATTTCGTAATATTGCTACAAAAACCATTAGCAGTACACTAGTTTACTGCTAAACTTTTGCTAAAAAATATTTCATTGAAATTAAACTAAATTAGATTTTCGTAATTTTTTCAACAATAAAAAATTTTGACAGTATTTCTCAAATAAACAACGATGAATGTTTGTAAATAAAAACTAAAAAATAAAATTAAATTCTGATATTCTTTTGAATCCTTTTTCCATTAACAGAAATTAAATTATTTACTTTTGAAATTAATTAAAGTAATTTATTATAAAGCTTAAATTTTCGTAATTATTACAACATTAAAATCACATATTACGTAACAAAATCATATTACGTAAATAAGATCACGAATTATATAATAAACGAATAATGCAAAAATATAACAAGGAAAGAACTTGACGCATATTTTTGTAATCCGCTTAATATGATCCAATTGTCTTTTTTTCTTTAGAATAGCATTTCTGAGAATTGAATTAAACGACGCTAATACAGAATTATTTTTATTCACTGATAGACGCATTTACCAAATACGCGGTATGAAATACCGCGGGTATTTATCACTCATTGTACCATCCAGATTACGGAATTCGAGCTTGTACCGCGAGAAGGAACAAAAAGCAGGAGATTGATACTCACATCTGCGACTGAGGCTTCGCATCGGATTTCTTTCTTTTCTTGGTAATGCCGCCAGTAATCGCACTCATTTTGACCCACAACGGGTCTTGCAATTCACACGGGCCAGGCCTGCAACAAAAGCGCAATCACAATTAGACAGAAGTGCATAAGACGCACGAAAAGTAATAAGTCCTTAAATGCACTACCAGATATATCGGTATAGATATCGATATGAGTATCACGTGAGTATCGTTAATATCAAAATAAAATTCTGGAAACGTTTCTGTCTTTATTCTTTATTTAAAATCACTGTAGCTTGAATTGTCACTGAAAATGCTCGCAAGAAAGTAACTTGAGAGTAAGTGAAAGGCTCGTTTCGAAGAAATTCAATAGATTCAAGAAATTGATACCGCCCTTTCGCGCACCGATAACGTCGCGACGTTGCAATAATCATTGTCAAAAAGGAGAGAAGAAAGAAAATATATATCGATGTTAAATATCACCGTACGCGCACCCTATTCTTTGCCAGAGATATCCCTCGGAAA
Source organism: Wasmannia auropunctata (assembly GCF_000956235.1). Taxonomy (NCBI): domain Eukaryota; kingdom Metazoa; phylum Arthropoda; class Insecta; order Hymenoptera; family Formicidae; genus Wasmannia; species Wasmannia auropunctata. Next base: position 1,121,724 of record NW_012026890.1, read on the forward strand.
ATTTCATCTTGTCGCAAAGATGACTCGTCTTGGAATGATCAAGCTCGCGCTCAACTATAATTTGCTGCACGTGGACGAAAGCCGCGCGTGCGATTCTTCCACTTGCCCCGCGTCCTTCCCTTCCCTTCCGCCCGGCAATTCTCTTCCCTCACCCACTCTGTGCGTGTACGCACACTGTTTCTTCGCGTATAATACACGCACGTGTTTAATACGACCGCTGACATTTCTCCTATTTGTCATATTCTCGCGGCTCGTTTACCTCGAAATCAATGGAGGGCTCAAGACGTGGGGATACATAATCCTCGGCAAACTCGGAATCGATAATACTTGTGCGAAATGATCCTGCATTATTGAAAGGCGATCCGACACCCACGTCACTGTCGACAAAGCACACCGAAAAAATTTACTTGAATCTCTCGGCGATCGCAGATCGACACTTCGATTCACTCAACCGAGAGCGTGGCGGTTTCTACACGGAAAGAACGATTTTGCTGGATACAGATCTGAAAGTAATTCTTGTTGGACCGTCAAAATAATTTTGTTGGAAAGTTGAAAATGATAAGCATTTCTTAACTTTTCAACAAAAGTATTTTAATATTCTAGAAATCAGTTTGATTCTCCAACAAAATTATTTTGAATAAATTGAAGGATGACATTTTAAAATTATTTTTCATTGCCCAACAAAAATTATTTTCAGATCTGTACCCAGTAAAATCATTCTTTCCGTGTAAAAGTCTAAGCAAAACCCTTAGGAGATACATAAAATGTCAATTATTTCAATTTTTCGATTTTCGCAGACATAATTTAGCCCAATTGAGAGAGAGAAAGAGAGAGAGCTAATACTGTATTTCGTACAATAATATACGGTCCAAAACGAACGTAAAACAAGAGACTCTCGGAGAGAGATAGAGAAATAAAATAAATGGTTAAAGTCTCGCGGGACGTCTAAAAGCAGCGTCTTAATTCACTCGATATTAATTTGAAGCTTAATATCGAGCTTAACGGCACTTGAGGCGCGCGCCTTCTGAACCTACGCGTTACTCGCAAGCCCTCTTTCGCGCCCGGCTTCGCGCAATTATTCTCTCTTCCTTTATCGAAATTGGATTTACCGAGGCCGCTATAAATACGCGCGCGGGGCGCGCAAGAGAGCGACTCGAAATAATGCCTTGGACTACTCCCGGCGGCGTAATGCAGCGTGCGATTCCTTGAGATCGTCTTTTTTTTTCTCACCACTCGGCTACGACAACCGCCGGGCAGTTTATCATCGCGCGCGCAAGCGACGACGGCGCGGAGCCTCCCTTCGCCCTTTGTGCATGCCTTTTCGGTTCGTTTCCCCCGAATCAATAAAATTCCTTTATGGCGACACACGCCGGGGCAGCGTTATAATAAACCGGGGAATCGGCCGCTAACAAAGTGCCTAAAGATAATAGATAATCGCGCGCACAATAATGAGTACTGTACAGCAATGTAAAGGGTGTCCCGAAATTACCAGTCTTATCTAATCAACGCGGATCTCTTTATTCGTTAATTCGCACGTTTAGAGTTACGTTTCAAAATCTTATTTCGATTCCGTTCTCATCGAACGGATTTCGCATATTAGAAAATTGAATAATTTTTTTAGCGTTAAATGTTAGTTTAATTGTAATGAATAATTCTAAATGAATATACTATGAATATACTATAAATATACTAAATGAATACTATGCTAAATTTAATACGACTCTTTCGTTAACAAAAAATTTGAAAAGGTTATCATTCAGCGCAAGTTAATTTTCAATATTAAATACGCTGACAATGAAAATCTTATCTCAAATTTTTATGTCTTAAAAGGCACAGTTACACGTCAGAACATAATGATACATTGTTAACTATATTGTACGCGTTCTTTCAAAGCTCCTTAAAACTTTCGATATCGCATAGTTGGTTTGTCCGTTAACAAAAATTTCTCTCATTATTCTTATTATCTGTGCATAGAAATGTACGTACAGTCTAGAATATTTCGCATACCCAGCAAGCAAATCACTCAAGCTTATTGTATCTCGGTATCAAGACCTTGTCTGAGATGATAACTTATACGTGGCTTCACGCACAAAACTACTTGTTTACTCGCTTTATGTAATCGCGCGGTACGCAGGTTTTTTTTTACGACGCATAAAAAAAAATCGCAACTGTGCGGCTTTTGAAAATTACAAATTACGTGATCGACGAGCGAGATAATGGGACACGTTACGACGATTGGCTAGCGTTCGGCGGGCTGGATGCAGCGCTTTGATAAATGCGTTACGCCCGCGACTCTCTCGTGGTCGTTAATTTATCGGTATGCCGATAACGCAATTAACGAGTTGTAAAGTGCATGGGTTACTGCATCGTAAATTAGACGCGTTGCATCACTTTCCTGGTTAGCTCGCGCTCGCGCTCTTTCCTTTTTTTTTTATTTGACCACGTTTGAATCCCGCTAACAAAGAGACCATTCTTTCTAAATACACTTCGTACACTTTTTTTTCTTTTACCATCTCTTCCGTTCCTTTCTCTTTCTCTCTTTCTTTGAAGCGCGAATGTATGTACGTGTGTGTATGCTTGTTCACTTTGAGCGTGAAAGATAAAGATAAACGCATACAGCCATTATTATTATTATTATATAGGTCAAGTATATTTTTCAAGTGTATTTCTTTGCGCTCCACTTCTTTAATATGAATGCATTATGTTGTATTGTAACAGCCGCAGAATTATTTGTAGAATTTTAAATGAATCAGCTGCTCCATAAAAGTAATATAAACTGACAATTAAATTTCGTCAGAGATAAAGAAATTTGCTGATGTCAAAAAAGATTGAATTTTTCCTTTTTGCTCAAATGTGTAAACTGTGACGAATAATGTTTATACAATTTCAAAAATTCTAGAACATTAAGGATGTAAAAGATTAAATTTTTCCTTTAATATCATATGTTACTCTTTCAAGATGATTGTCGCCCGTCAACAAACTACAAGTACAAAAATGTCATATAAAATATTTAGATATTAAAAAATAACAAAGAGAATAATATTAAATTGTAACAAAGGATGAATATTAAAACACAAAGGATGAAGCAATGGAAAAAAAAACATATAATTCCTGGAGCAGCTTGCAGCACGAGTAGAATACAGAAGACGCGTAATTTTGTGCCGAGAATGCATATAAATATTGATGTTGAATTGCATTATCGGCGAAATACCCGCAAGAAGATTATTCTTCCGCAGCGCGATCGGTGATTGTTAAAAATTCGAAAGATCGACGGTAACTTATATCAGGCGATTCTTACGTCACTTTATAATCGGATTTCGAATTTCGGCAAGATGCGGCAAAAAATTGAACGGGGGTTATCGTAAAAGCACCGCGCATAAAATACTGCAATTTAAACCTCGTTAGCCCCGGTAAGCAACGACCGCAAGATACGAGAGGATCCATCTGTATGCGTTTAAGCAGCGCAAACCGCGTATGCGGATGTCATTTCAACGGATTTGGCATCGGAATTTTCCTTCAATTATGCAGATTGTTGTACTAACTTTTAATTGCTTCCTCGAAAACATTTCCTGCGAACTAACGACCAAAGAACACCTTTTGTAAAATCTTTAAAGTCGAAATACTAGTAAGAATTAATACATAGCGTTATTCAAAAGAATTATTATACTTAATCGTTAGTAATTTAAATAACAAGCACTATCCTTCCCATTATTAACTCGCAAAAACTTTTTAATTCTTTAAATTTATAAAGTTCATTTTAGCAATTTTTACGCCTAGATTCACAAAAGATAAATCGTTAAAAATTCTCGCAACAATTATTAGTAATTCGATCAATATCAACAAATAATAGACAAATAAAAATCCTGCAGTTAAAATTTACTTATTCGTAATTTAATGTAGTGCTAGTATTTAGTAGATTAATACGAGTACTACTCCCAGTTATCATTAAGGAATGAGTATATACACAGTTGAATCTTTCATCAGCTATTAAATTTTTCGGTAAACACTGAATTGTTCGTCAGTGTCGCAATATCGTAAATGGCTTAAATACTTTTGTAGTAATATTTTTACTTTGTTTCTTGTGTAAAAACGACTATATTGCATTTCACACTCGCGATGAAGAAGCACATGATGAATGACGAAAACGAGATAGCATTAATATATCTTGAGAGTATATAAACTTAAGATAACGTGTCCTAATTACCTCGACCCAGATTCATGAAAAACATTATTACGCCGACAGATCGCGAAAAAAGAAAAGACTAAATTAGATCGGCGGGAATGCGCCTTCGTGCGTGCCCGTATAACCGTTCTGTTCCGCGGAAACGAAAGTGCGTGACGAGCGTTGAAAAAAATGACCGCGAATTGATTAAGCGAGTCTTGTCATAAACGTCCGATTGCAGGCAACATCTCGTTAGCATAGCGGAAATAATTTCACTATCTTCAGAACACACGCCCGCGAGGCGAGTGTGTCGAGCTTCCACCGTGTCGAACAAACAGTCGTTCAACGGGTCGTGTTGCACGCCGTCTGAATTAACGAAGCGTCTATTAATGATCGATCAACATGATCGTGCGATAATTTATATACGCGAAAATAGCGCGTTTGAAACGGCATAACGCGTCACTCCTTTAATAACAATTTGATAAAGCTAGAAATATATATTCAGTGTCGAAAGATTAACGATCGCAAAGACATATCGCGTTTTAAATTAATGAAGCCGAATGCGAATATATCCGATTGAAAGTAAATTAACGTGGTTGTTGGCATTATATGACCGCCGGTGGATGTAACGTCAATATATATGCATTACTTTCAGCGGCGAAAATTTAATCAGCCGCGGAAATGCCTGGCATTTTTAGCCTAGGATCACGGGTTAATAACGGGGGTTTATATTATCGCCGGCTATCACTAGCCAATTTTATGCAAAGTCGCGCGCGGCTTCATCTGTCTGCCGATTTTTATCGGCTAAAAATATATGCTCATTGACTGCCAAACACGCGACGGTGTCGTTCGTCGAAACATGCAAAACAAAATGTGTATGGCCCCATCTATTTCGAGCGCGTCCATGTCGATAACCTTATTAAGGGAGGTAAAAGAGATTTAAAAATCCAAGAATCTCATTTGCGTTACAGCGATTGCCGGTAATAAGAACGCGCGAAGCATCAATATCAAAACAGGACGCAAAAAACGAGATCGTCAAAACAAGAAGCATTGCTTAATGAAAAAATGCCTAGCAATGGAATCACAAACAGGAAAATTCTGAAAAATATGTCTGCAACCTTCAATTATAGACAGATATATCTCCGTAATTATGATTTAAATAGAGATAATAAGAGCAAAAAGTGTATACTTTGTTCGAGAAAATTTTAATTTTGAAAATTTATGCGTTTTCAATTAAATTCGTGATTAACAAAAATTGCCCACATTTCTCTTGTCTCGTAAAGGCTCAGATGAGGCGCGTGTTTCGCGCAAAAAATATCCTTATTAAGAGGAATCAGCTGGTCGGTTCAGAAGCGTCTCGTTCGAGGGAAAACAGTCGCGTGTTGAACTGCAAACTTTTGCCGTGATAAACGCGTAATAACGCAACGTTCGGGACGGGCGGCGATTGATCGAAAGTTCGGCCTTGAACCGCCTTGATAGAATAATCGGACATTTTCGAAGGAGCCGGTTCCATATGCCGACGTCAACGCCACAAGTGCGTTTCGTGAAGCGAGGCCAAAAAAAAAATAAAAAAATTTAAAGAAAAAACAACGAAAGGCATCGATCGAGAAAATTGCTGACTAAACCGACACTCTTTAGCCGTACAAGTGGCTATCGTAAAAAACAACTGACGAGACGAAAAGTGCTAAGTGGATGGCAAATAATATCTGTTCAGGAGAACGATAAGAATGTATCGCGCGGAAAATAAGTATCGCGAGATAGAAAATGGACGCTGATTAATTGTAATACTGTTAAAAATGCGTACCTCGCACATTGTAGTAATTTTTCGCGAAAAATTGCGATGTATTATATTAAATATTAATTCAATGGAGGAAACTTTCACGGCGAATTAAACGCCGATAACATCTCGTTGCTCAACAAGAAAACGTCACGTAAGAATGAAAAACATAATTTTCTTTGATCTTACCATTCATATCTCGCTTCATGGTCTCTTTTGTAAGCTTAACTTTGAGTTATACTTATAAAAATATTGACACCTCCGCTTTATACACTTCACTCGTGCTTTGTAAGTTTAACTTGTATACTTACTGAGAAAATTATTGATACCTCTCAGTTTTATGTCGCACGCGAGATTGGCTTAAAGTGCCGACGTCGCGGCTTCTCGCGATTGAAAAATGTCATCACTTCGGAAAGCTTACCGCACATTCCGTTTCTCCATCATCGAAGATTTCTCTCTCTCTCTCTCTCTCTCTCTCTCCCCCTCGCGCGCTTTTATTTCACACGCAGACACCGACACCATCACCGACGACGACGTCACCGATCGCACGTTTCTTCGGCATCGAAGTCGGCGCAGCCCGATTCCACGGAACGTTCGGTTTCGATGACTCTTCGCTACGATGTTTTTCGACGATCGATCCCATAGCTGCTTCGGGGGATTCGTAATTTCCTGCACGAGGATCGTAATCTGAGCATGGAATCAACATTCGCCGACGCAAACTCCCCGAGCGAAGCTCATTCGACAAAATTCCTGTCAGCAATTCGATCGAGTAAAAACACTCCGTGTTGATACTTGTTGTTGAAGTCTTCGATCTATTTTCGCAATCAATTCCGCCACTTGAGAAAACCTCGTTTCAGTTCACTCGACACCTTGCCAATCGCGCGTGTATCCCGTAAAATACCATTCAGCATGTATCCCAACAAGTTCGTAGCCTATCACTCGTACGAAGTTCCGAGCTCTTCGTCTCATCAATTTTTAATTTTCCAATCTTCCCGTCTCTCCCAACAATTTTTAATCCTGCCGAACGGATCCACCGACGACATCTGGAAGATCCGTTCGAGAATCAAGATCACTCACGAAGCACTGCATTAAGTCAAGAATTCGAATCACTCGGGATTTTCAATCACGCGACGACCCAGATCGACTGAAGAAATCGCCCTCTCGAGTCGCCTTGAAAATCCGGATCACAGCCAAAGATCACATTATCGCGTTATCACCGTGTTATCTCACGAGCGTCCTTCTCCCAAGTCCATCTGCGATCATCTGAATTTCCTCACGGTATACCGCCTCTCCCTCTTTCTCCTTCTCTCTCGCTCATTTGCTCACTTCACCGGACCGTTCTGGCCGGGCGCTCTGTCGGCGACTCTTCTCCGCGAGAGGGAAAACGCGGCACGCGGGCGCCGCGCGTCTCGCTCGCGGTTAGCGCAAGTCGTCGCGAAATGCTCTCGTCGCTTCTGCCGACGTCACCACTTATCGCGTAGGAAAGCACCTTGCATCACGAGCGGCGTATATCCACGCAGCCGTCACCCAGTTGTCACGGGGCCACCTCCTTTCCCCTCGACCACCGGGGCTCCTGCCCCCTCCTCCTTGCGCTACGTCTAAGAGAGCCTCCACTCTTTCCGTTCCTCCCTCTTCTCGTTCGAGTTGCTCCGACGATAGACCACCCCTCCTCTCCTCTCTCACTCGCTCTATCACTCTCTCTCTCTCTCTCTCTCTCTCTCTCTCTCTCTCTCTCTCTCTCTCTCTCTCTCTCTCTCTCTCTCTCTCTCTCTCCTCGTCTTCTCCCTCCTCGTCTATGTTGACCGCTAAACGAGCAGCGGTGCACGTGTGTGGAGGACTGGGGTACGCTCGTATGTGTTGCGGCGCGGCGGGCCGTTACGCACACACGGACACACTGGAACGACGCGGCGGCTCGCAATCGGCACACGGTGGATGTGGCGAAATTTTTGCTTAACCTAGTTGGCGGCGGCAATTTTTCGAGCTTTACTCGTGTCGGACACGTCCGTGTCGCTTCTTCACTTAAATCTACAGATATCTTCACCTGTTGTTTCTTCACTTATGACGATCTTCGCTATGCTTCATTTGTAATCTTCCCGATCGTTTCCCCATTTTCCGCGGAAGAATGTGATATTTTCGCTTTATCGTACCTCGCACATCGCTCTATTTCCCTTTAAAATTACGAAGATTCAGAGGTTCATGACGCGATTTAATTGAGCACACTTTAGTCGAGCCGTATCATATCATGAATGGAATTCGCCCCGGCGCGGTGTTGGTCGAAGCCGAGAGAGCGCGCACGGAGAGACTGACGCGGATTCGGCACGCGCGTGCCGAAGACACCGGATAGACACACCGCGAGGCACGGAGACACGCATCATAGCCGGGGAGTCGCGCGCCGCGTTGCGTCGGCGCTTTTTCGCGACGCGCCGTCGCGCCGCGCGGGCAATCACTGGGCCGGCCGACTCTCGATGTCCGCGGCTGCTAGCCGCGAACGGGCGCGCGGCGCGGTGCCTCTGAGAGCGAGTGAAACCTGAATTTCCGATATCATCTAGAATGACGCAACCCCGGCGATTCTTCGATGGCGGATATCGCCTCTAGATCAACGTTAAACATCTACTGAATCTTCCTTAAAGAATCTTCCTTCGTTTTGCCATCCATACATGACGAACAAAGGAAAACCTTATCTTCACCGATATGAAAACAGAGATATTCTATATTAATTATCGATAGGCAGTTTCTGTGTTAACAAATCGTAATTCATTGATTTCTTCTGAAACACAATTGTGTGAAAAGAAATTCATAAAATTTTTCTTAGGCACTGCTGCCCGATATCTTCGCGCAAATGATAAATTAGAGTCGCCTATAGCTGCATTTTATAATAAAAATGTAAAACTTAAAACAAATTATTATTATTAAAATATTTAAGAGTTATTCCAGAACTCCCAAATGCTCCTCGTTTTTCTCGTATCTTTATCAATTTATTAAATCTCAATGCTGCGCGCGCGTATCGTATTTCCAATACTCTCTAACACTACATAATTCTCGTATTAAAATATAAATATTTAAAACAGCAAAACTATTGTATGTATTTTAAATATCAAGAGAAAAATACTTGACATTTCGTTGCTAGTGATTAATAGTTTGTTAAAGTAAAATTTCCTTTGTGTGATGCATCGTGATGGTAACAGAAAGGGATAATCAACGTTCGAGTATCCAGTGGAAAGTATCTTCCACGGCTAGGAATCTCGAGGTATCGACGGTCGGATAACGTGACGTGAGTATCGCGTTAGCGGGCGCTTCGTTCCACTTGCGATGAGAACGTTATACCCGGCCGGAGTATAGTGGATCCTCGGGTCGTTATCTACGATAGTCTCGGGGCTCGACGGACGGACGCCTTACACCTCGCCAATCACGAAGGAATCGCGCGCGAACGCGAGCGAAGCAAGCACGGCGCGGCGCGGCGCGGCGCGGCCGAGCTATACGATTCCTTCGCTTCCAATCGTCCTTGACACACTTCCGCTCGCCCGTCCCGCGCACACCGAATCGATGCAATCGCGGAAGTTACGCGCGCAATACCCGCGCCGCTCTTATCCCTCCGTATAGGGTGTTTCACGCAAACGAGAGATGTTCGTATATCATTCCTTCCATTCACAGATTCGGCTCGAAGCTTACACTCGACAGAAGAGACGTCGGGCATAAGAGAGCGGCTATAACTATAAGAGTTAAATTATCAGAGAAAAGATACGTATGCCATACATGTGGATATAACCTTTCAGAGACTAAAATTCAGACGAATAAACATAAAAACCCTATATGCCTTTTATTCTTTTTTTTTTTCAAATCTTTATTAAACAAAGAAAAATTTTCCGAAACATCTTTTTTTGAAGACCAACAAGCTGAACGAGGAGCAACGCCGACAAAAATATCCGCGTTGCGCCAAACGCACATCTATAATGCGTGCACACGTGCAGCGGATACTTCTCGTACGTCATGCGTCTTGCATTAACGCCTCGAGCGCGTTCCATTCGTTACTTCACACTTCGACGTGCTTTGGCAATCCTCCCTATACTCGAGCGAGCGAGCGAGGCTCTGCTCGATTAACTTTTTACCGAACGACGCTAAGTAGATAATGAATAATCACCGTTTGCTCTAAACGTACTTGACGCTCCATATTCCCGCGCTACGGCACCAACAAGCGTCATCATCATTATCCTCCGTCCGATCCTCGTCGCGCGATTCCTGTTCCCTATGCACGCACGCACGCACGCACGCACGCACCAAGATGCAGGCACCAAGACGCCACACGTCTTTCTCTTTCGCAATCTCCCGCGGAGCCCCGAAGACGGCCGAAGACGTCTCGCTGACGCACGAAGAGGCAGAAACGAGCGGGCAGCAGACAGGCAGGCAAAGCAGGTACCGACGCGCGGCCGCGGCGTGGCCCGCTCCGACTTGGCGCGGCCGAGTATCGCTTGTGGGTCGAGACTCGTATATGCGGGACCTGTACCCCGCGTGTAATATAGGTCAGTGGGCCAGGGCGATCGCGGACGGCAACGCGGACGTGCGCGCCGCGTCGCGTCGTGCCACGCCGCGCGCGCAACGCGCGCGTTCGAACCGTGGCCTGCCTGCCTGCCTGCCCGCCTGACTACCTGGCCTGGCCTTCTCTCGTTGCATCCCTACGTCACCAGGGCATTATATCTTCGCCTGGGATGTGCTTCGCGCGAATGTTCAACCCGTCAACGCGACGACGCATCCCGCGAGGGCGGGAAACAAACTCCCGCCACTTTCCGAGGGCCGCGATAAAACGCAACGTCGTCGCTCGTCGTCGTGAGATCGTTATTGGGGATGTTTACGTCTAAATGGACTATTGATCAAGAGACTCGCCGACACGCATGTCTCGCGACAAGAGTATGCGATAGAGATAATAGATATGTAAATGAAACGTTGCGCGGAAAATGAAAATGATGAATGGATCGCGCGGAAGATTGAAAGTGATAAATGACCGCGCCGGAGGATCGTCGGCCGTATATCTCTTCCGCGGAACAAGAGAGAGAGAGAGAGAAACGTTTTTTGAAAATAAGTGGCCCGTATCCTTTAAATTGGAGCGTTACATGGAAAATAACTGAATAATGCATGGATAAGTGAAAATAATTGAATAATATATAGATTTCATTGAATTTTACGAGATCTGTATGTCGAAAAGAGATCATATTGAACCTGTAAATTGATATATATAAACCTTACAATTATCTATCTATCACAAGTATCTGTTAGTATTATATCTATTTCGATGAGTATTATTCTATTTTTATGTTAATACTACGACTGTCAAGTCATTCAATCTCGACAAAAAAAAAATATTAATATATAACTTAGATATACTTATTCTAAATTACTATCGACGTTTATTTCTCAAGAAATCGAAAGCCCCTCTCTTTTGAAAACCCATAAAAATGGTTCTTGTAATCTTCTCGACATGTACAGAACGTTTTATGGAAATAAATGCAATAAATTAACACCAATTCGCAACCTACAATTTTTTTTTAATGGTAATTGTAGAAAATTAAGTGTGTTACAGCATGTATAAAAATATATCGCAGCAAGTAAAGGCAAGCTTCGTTGGAGTCTCCGTGATCGATAAACTGACTAGCATAAAAAGCGTAGTCGAAGGTTAATTCCAGGAGATTTTTCGCGCGCGCGGCACTGCACTTCACTCCGATCTCGCTCATTCGATTACAGTCTACGAGTCCGCCGGATTTCGTCATTAAACTTGACAATGCACAAGCGTGGACGGGCATAATGAAGGCGACTTATTTACAGTGAGGAAGAAAAAACGTAAAAGGCGGAATAATGTATAGGTATCGAAAAAGCCGAGGAAAAGCGGGTTAATACCGGGGACCGCGCGCTCCTAATGCCTGGGATGCCGTTTTGTTTTTAATAATGTCGTATACTACGCGGGCACACTTTGTTCGACGAGAAACCGCGGAAAATTTAATTTCGTCGTCTCGGTGGAATAAATGAAAGACATGAATAGCAAGTGGCTAACGTCTCCGGACGACTTAAGTATTTCTAGCGGCGGATTCTCGGTCGGCGGAGTGCAACGACGGGCGGCGCGGCGGTCCGCCGTCTCTGTAATCTCCGGAGAAAGGAGAGAATGCTGAGGAAGAGAGGAGAGAAAGAGCGAGAGAGAGAGAGAGAAAAGGGAAGAAAAATATCTGCGGCGAACTGCGCAATACGCACGTAACACCCACGCGAACGTGAAATTAATATCGATAACCGAAACGACGCGATGCGACGCGACCCGGCGCATAAAGTAAGTCCGGCGTTTGCCTCTTTTTCCCCCCCCTCTGCCCTTCGTTCGCGCGCCGGAGAATTAAAGTCCACGCTCACGCCCGAAAATAAAAATATGCGCGCGTATAAATTTCGCGATTGCGCGAGTGACGGTCCGTTTATTTTTCTAGTTTAACGACCTTAACTAACTTTGGTCACCGTCGTAAAACGTGCCATTTAATATCGGCACTCCTCGTTTTCACGTCGCACGTTCAACGCGCCGGTACATCCGATTCTTATCTGCCGATCTTTATATAAGCCAAATAAAGCCTCGGAGTCGCACGACTGTGTTTAGAACTAATTATAACCAGGAGATAATTAGAAGATAAGACGTTAATAACAGAAAATGAATTTATATTCGTTGTTCTTCTATTTGCGAATTTCACGCGACTTTCACTTGTCTGCTATTCAATTGCAGTCGTTTTCGCAAACCAATTTTGTATATTACGGTACATATTGCGTATCACTCTGCTGTGTGCGAATATCATGTATAACATTGAAATTTTTAATTTAGCTAATCTATCGCGTTAAATTGTATTTTCGCAACTGTATAATTTATTATCCTAATTTTCTAGTAATTTATGGATTTTACACGTAATGTAATTTTAATCGCGCTTCTTAACTGTTTGTTATATATTATTATCTCGTTACTAGAACAGCTGCAATAAATAATTATTATCGGATTTATATTTACGGTTCAGTGCCAACGCATCGTAATAATTCAGAGAGATGCTTTCAATTACAGATCTTGCGAATCAAAACGTTGTTAATATTTACGTTACAACCGGAATTAAAAATTAAAAATTCTTTAGCGGCAAATTCTGATTGATAAAAAATACGCGACACTTCTGGGACACCCAGTATGGAAGATCCGCGCGCCTGTAACAGTGACACTCGCACTTTCACGGACGAGAACACCTGTTTCTCGCGATGATCAAACACGGTGAGATATCGCGTATCAATAGCGAGGATCGACTGAGAATACTCAGCCAAGATTAACATTCGTCAATCCGTAAGACATGAAGAGACCGCGCAGTTTTTATATATTGACATTTGCATGCAGGGAACGAGATGCAATCGTGCGTGGCTATTTCACAAAAATTCACTAGTCGTGTGTGTCTTCAAAGATTGCTATGATAAAACTTTTTAAGATTTTGAGGTAACTTTGGATAATTCGGTATTAAAAGAATTAAATACCGAATTGGATATCAAAATAATTAAAAACGCACATTTGTTAATAAAAAAAAATAAGCTCGACAATTGTATAAATTAAAACATGAAGGAAAGAAAGAAACGTGAAAAATATACGTAGATTTGTATAGGAAAAAGAAGTTCGAAAAGAATTTTTCCATAAAGAAAAAGTTTTCCCTCGGAATTTCATTTGTAACTCAATCTATTTATAGAATTTGAAACCTTCTCTCTTTCTCTACCTCTCCTACTATCTATTACCTAAATCTGGAGTCACATTTAAAACGCTGTGCTCTTTTAATGCATACTTTTACTTCGAAAAAATCTCGTTTTTATTATAAAATAATTTTATATTTAAAATATTTTATTAGATCGGGGCAATAAAATGTAGAGCGCATTCGATACGCATATACGACGCGAGCTTGAATTTTGCGGGTGGCATGAAAACATAAGAATTCGCGATTTTTGGGCGATCGGCTCCTCGGGAACGAGGTGCACCGTTATTCGCGTGTCGAGTCACTTTGCATAGTCGCCAAGTTTCATACTCGGGGATTGACGTGCCTCTCGGGGTCGGAACGGCGCGGCCCGAAGTCAGACGTTAATCTACACCGCGAATCGGAGTCAGTGGCGATCCGTAGAAGGCGATCGCGCATTTAAATTGGTCGAGGTCTCTCGGTTACGCTCGAGTAGTAACACACTTCCCCGGCTCGGGTATGCAGCTGTAAACTGTTCTGCAGACGCGAGCGCAGCCACGGCCATCGACCAGAGTTCCTCCGTTCGCGTATACACGGTGTTCCGGAAACACGTCGCTCTCTCATTCTGCATATCGCGGATTCTTCGATCGATTCCCAGCCGGACTTCTGTTTCGTCAAAACAGAAACACACCGAACGTCTCGCAATTTTCTACGCGACAAATAAAATAGAGCGATATTTGTGGTCGATATCTATGATTGCTCTATTTTAAAAATATCTCGATTTACTTTTTCCACACACATATATAATTGTTCTTCAGTATCGCTGCGCAAATCTGTAAAAATCATAAATTGTAAATTCGAATCGCGAAATTTATTTACGGTATTTATATCTCGGCATTTCTAATCTTTCGTCGATATTATAATAATTTTACAAAAATATTCATATCAAGAATTCTATTATTAAAATTCTTTCCTGAAAAATTCTATCGCATCTTCGGAGAATTCGCAGTTCTTGCGGGGCCACCCGGTAGGTCTGAGGCATTCTGTATATACCTTTCGCCGCTCCAGTCTTCCTACCGAGTTCAGGTTCACACTCCTTTATCACCGGGGAACGCGAGGGAAGGGAACCCTAAAACGTCGTAACGTTTCTTTTTCTTTTAGCCTTCGCGTCGCGAAGTTGATTCATACCATCGGCGAAATAGAAAGTCCGTATCGTGTATATACGCGATACAAGGCGAACGGAACTCGGCGGAGCGACGCAAATATCAACGCTATTCTTAGCTTTATTTATTGCAATTGCATGATACCCCGGTCTTGCACAATGTTTATGTAAGGAACAAAGATAGCGCGAGCGCGGAGAGCGCCCCGCATTTTTATAGGGAACTTTTAAAAGCTTCGCCCTCCCTTTTTCGTCCGTCCCAATTGCATAACGTTCCCGGCAGCTTGCATAACATTTGAATTATATGAGATGCTATTTCGATCGTTTGTATGCGATTTAATCTCCTATTGCCCAATGTAATTTCCAAGTCACGTATCGGCTTTATTGTTGTCTCTCTTTCTTCTTTATGCATCGTACAGATACCGTTTCTTTACTCGCTATAGTTGTTCCGAAACTGCTGGACCCGCGTCGCGTTGGAAGAATTCCTTGCCACACAAAGATTAGCGTCCCTATGTAGCGACGGACAAATTTTGAAATCCGTTTTATCCCCCGGAAGAAAGTTTCTCACGTTGACACACATACCACGGCCGTCAACGGTACATCCCGATTTTCTCGCTCGTCGAGAATCGGACGAGCGCGATGCGCCGGATCTCCCACTGACCGAGGTACGATGATAATTTTGAAAGTGAATTCAGTTACCAGGTGAAAGCAGCCGCCGCTACCGATGTCCCCGGCGCGAGGCGGCGAACGTGACACGGTGACCAAATTCGATTCTAAGCCCGAAAGCTTCAGATCTCGGAATTAATGAAATACACATTGCCAAACCGTAGCTTGATTTTCGACGGAACAAGCTTGTTCTTATAAACAATTAAATTGATAGCAAAATGTCTAAAGCTAATTGTCAAAATATTTATGGTTACTGTTACCTTACGAGAAAAAAAACATGTTAAAAAAAGATATTTCCTAACCTAAATGCACGTGTAAGTGACATTTCATTCGGTTAAAAAAATTGTATTCTTCTTTGTCAACAGTCTTTTTTTAGCTATAATTGTGCAAGTCTTTTATTTTTAACGTCCGAAAAGTGGAACGTTCTGAAGATCGAGCGAGCAACGGGGAAATATTGGCCCGTAATACTCGCCATACATTCAGCACTAAATGTGACAAACGCGATCTGATCCAAGTTTTGTTTGCTTAACGCGAAGATCGCGGTCAATGTCAGCGTGAGATGAGAATCGGAATAAGCACATTCAACGCTAAATGCGTGGCGGGAATATGGCCCAATATATTACGCCACCCACTTGATCTTGGTGCGAAATGCTACGCTATTCTAACAATAACTATCGAACTTCTAACTATTTAATTAACTCTTTCGTTCCGCCAAAGTGAAGCACACCTGGTGATTACATTGAATAAAATAAAGAGATATTTTTAAGGCAATCTTAAAGACATTTTTTTCCTATATTGTGTAACAAAAGTAAAAATAAAATAAAATAAAAATAATTTTTCTTTTACAAAAGAAAGGTTTGTTTCTTTATTAAAGAGGAAGGAGCATTTCAGGTTATAACATCGGCTGTCCCGCTTTCGTAACTTAAAAATCTGACCACCTTAAGTGGCCGCCTCTCCTCCACGTCGCCCATTTCTCCTTGCCCTTTTATTAGGAATTCAGATCGCGTACCCCTTGCATCGCGAAGAAACTCGCCCGTCGATGAAATCTACTGACGATACCCGACAACATTGCGCAATGGATTTAATCCTCTACAAAATAATTCCAGAATACGAAACTACGCGCTGATCAGAGTGTGACTCTTTTTTTCTCTCTCTCTGCGGCCGGACTGCATCGATTTTGCAATGTGTGGCCAGTAAACTTTTTGCTTTTTTTTAAAGTGAACGTGCGCCTTAAATGCTCGAAAGTACGTCTTAAATCTCATTTAATTCAATTTATTTAACTTCAAGGCCTTAAAATTGAGATATAAATGAGACATATACGTTAATTACGTGCCGCGTAAGTTAATTCTGATATTTTTGGATTATTATTCCTGACACTTCCTGTGTAAATTTCGTTTGTCATGTATTTTATTTACGATATTTTACTGCACTTATATTTAACGCCAATGCCAATTTTTTCGCAGGAAATATCAAGTAAAATCAATATTTTAGAGATTATTAAAGCCTAATAATGAGATATTTTGGTTTTAAAACATTCATACCGGATATCTAAAAATTGTAATCGTGTACAATCACTCAAATTTAGCAAAATTCAATGTTTAAGTTAAAAGTATATTTCTAAAAATTGGTCAATTTTTTTATCATGCACCAGCGTGCACGACACATAGTTTCCACAAAAATGAATTTCGAAGTTCAATATCTGTCGGTTCGCGGATAAGATGACGATGATAGATCACGTATACTCGAGGCTCTCGAAAGGACGTGTCTCCTCGATTGAAATTGAAAGCGGAGCACAGTGAGACACGTGTTCGTACGTCACGATCAATCAAGCGGGGATTTCGACGATATCGCACTTCGGTTATTTTTGTACACCCCTACGAAATTGAGTTCAAGATACCCTTAAGGGCGCCTTTGCGACTCGCGGAGAAAATTCCATGAGAAATCACATGGTTGTATTGGTACCTAGATGCGATCTCGCGCGTGGCGCGGAAAGTAGTAACGGATGTACTTGTCAGACACGCGATTCCCAACCGCTCATTTGTAATGTATCAATCTCGTAAAATCATTCCGAAAAAAACTGTAATACCTTACATAATGCATACCTTGTATAATTTCCAGTTATATAATTATTATTTACATATTTTTGAAATATTATCTTTTGATTATTCACAAATTATTTCACGCATATTCACCTAACAAATGTTTTTAGAAATCTACTCAATGCTTAAATAATACATGCACCTTGATTTTCGAAAATAATTAAATCAACGATACAGGTTTATCGACAAATTTTACTTTTTCGTTTCATTCAAAATATTATTTCGAACATTTCTTTTCGTGATCTGAAAAAAATCGAAAGGATTAAAAAAAACAAATTATAAATGTGAATATAACACTTATCTACGATGAAGACTAATATAAGACTACTGCAATATTTAAATCGTCCTGATTGGGATGTGAAATAGTTCGCCCATTCTCAAACTTCAAACTTCATGCGATAGATTTTTCGAAGGCATTTTATTCCAGAGGATCATTCGTTCTGACCGCGGATACATTGACAAATTTAATCGGACGCCATCAACTTGGTGTCAAACGCGTAAAGGATTAGATCAACAGGTTCCCGGTGACAAATGCACTTTGAGCTGCACTTCAGGCGAATTCCTCAAATACACCGAGAGAACTTTGACACGCTGTATCAAAGTGCTCTCCGGGCATAAAGTGTTTTTCGAAAATGTAGTTTATTCTCTCTTTGACAATCGTAATACCAACTTGATTCTCCCATTTCCCACGCCTCTCTTTCATCCTCGTCGCGCCGGACGAGTTCCGACCCATCGAACCGTAATAATTTCATCAAGGAAAAACCCCCGCATCCAAATTGTGAGAGCGAGAGCAAAAGCGAGAGAGAGAGAGAGAGATTGAGAGAGAGAGGAAAAAAGCTTCGCCGCTCGTTTCCCCGTTGACGTCGCACTGGAAAATAGTAACGTGACAGGTGGTGTCCCGCGCAAATGTCCTTAAATTCATCTCCACTTCTTTCTCGGGCCGTTGATAGACACCGCTGACACGAGCGAGGGCACGACGAAGACGGAAGGCGAGGAGAAGGAAGACCAAGGTGGAATCCGCGGAATGATATTTAATACCTGTAGCCTGAGCATGGCGGATGAGATGAGATATGCTAATGGTAAACACGACGACGAGGACGACGCCGAACGCGGCGCGAGGGGGGGTGGAACAGGAAGGAAGGGGTGACGAGGGGTGGCAGATCGCGCGCGCATCGAGTTGCCATGTCGACGACGGGCACGACGCGAATCCGCGATGACGTAACCCCCGCGTCTTTGCGTCACGAGGGGATGGGAAGAATATATAGTCCGAGCGATGGGTGAGCGCGGGGTGAAAGGGGACCACGGGGAGCGAGGGAGCGGTAGGTTTTAGGCCCGCGCTTGTAGGGCACCAACGGCCGGTTACGTAATCTCCAACGCTGAGATAGTGGCGGATCGATCGTTTTCGCCGGCGAAAAAAGGGCCTGCGCGTCCCGATTGGACGCGAAGGTGCCCAAGGACCCTGGCCGGACGAGTTGCAGGGCAACCTGAACCGTCCCGACGGCGGAACGGTGCGTTCCGGTCTCGAAACATTCGAGACGAATATTAGAATATCCTACCTATTCTCTACTCGATTTAACGGAAACGTTTATTCATTATAAATTTGTTCTTATTTTATGATAATCTAGTCCTGGATTCAGATTTTAATTTAATATGTACCAATTCTAAATTTTTATAATAAATGTTTAATCTAAGATATCTCTTATACACTCGAAGAATAAAAAACAACAAGAAACTATATTTAAATAAATATCTTAAATAAGAAAATTAGGAGATTGTAAACATTATATTATAATAGGCAATTTATTCGTTCGCAATAAAATGCAAAATCAATCAAAATTTGAAATAATTGATGAAGTTTATTAATCTAGAATGTTCAATCGTTGCAAATGACTACTAAATTGACTACTTGTAAATTCTAAACTCATTTCAACAATTTTTGCGACATGTCGATACGTACTCGTATTTAAATCGACATAATCTCGATATTTCCTTTCGTCCTCGATAGAAAAAAGGTTTAGTTTCTCAACATTATAATGGCGGCATTCGTGGACAGCCTTGGATAACTAATTTCGCTTTAACCAGCTGGTGCGTAATTTTCCTCTCGGACTTCTTTGCGAAATACTGTCCAATTATACGTGAAAGATCGAAGTAGAACTTATGAAGCAAAAAAAAGTTGGGGAATCACTGTCAAGTCGAAATGTGAAAGTGTAGGATGTTGCAATTAGGAATAAAGGTTCTCTCTCGGGGTTGATCGACCGGATATCGCGTGTCATTCACCAAGGGTCACCCTCGATCTATTTTTTACAAAAACTTTCCCTAATCTG
Source organism: Wasmannia auropunctata (assembly GCF_000956235.1). NCBI lineage: Eukaryota > Metazoa > Arthropoda > Insecta > Hymenoptera > Formicidae > Wasmannia > Wasmannia auropunctata. The sequence goes on from NW_012026890.1 coordinate 1,141,617, forward strand.
TACACCTGCCACGCGACAGCAAGGAGCAACATCCAAAAACTCGAACGTACTACACAAACTGTTAAATAAAATTGCCCGCAAACTCAGAGATTCTTTTTTTTAGAAAAGCTATTAGAAAAATTGATTCGCTAAAAATTTACTGCAATTTTCACCAATTGATATTTTATCGCGATATTTTGAAGTAAAAATATCGCGAAAAAGTAAAAATTTGAAAAATTGATTCGCAAAATTTACTGTAATTTTCACCAGTTGATATTTTATCGCGATATTTGAAATAAAAAAAAGCATTCCGTATTTTATGTGACAGATAGTACGTGCAATCGCGAATTACGTCAAGTGCATTTTAAACATACGTGTATTACTGAAGTATAATAAAAATGGGTCGGAATTATACGTTCTATTTCGCAGCGAAATGTAGTGTGCGCGTATACGAAGATTAAGCGTCCCTTAATAATTTAGAAATCACTCCCTCCATACTCCTTCCTTCGTTCACGCCTTCACATCACGCGTGTTAATGGAAATTATATAGATTCGATAAGAGCGACAAAATAAAAAAGGATTCTTGCGCCCATGCCATCCAGTCGATAGGTTGCGATACACGCTTCCCGTCTCACTCGTCTCGCCAGAAAATCACAGAAAGGCCCCGTAACGCGCGATTCCGCGTGGCGTGACGCGCGAAGCAATTTCCCCCCCCGGATCGCGATGCACTCGCGCGTGACGAGGATGATTGTCGCGCGGCGGTTTGAGCGATATTTAATTACACACACGAGAATGAGGCACGAGCGAGCGAGCGAGCGAGCGAGCGGGCGGACGGGCGGGCATGGTGCGACGACCGTGGCGATTATTATCCTACGACGGCCGAGCGAAAAACGCAGGCCGTGTCGATACGCGCGTAGGCGTGCTTCGAATCCGGCGACGATGACTAAGATGACGGGAAGGGAAAAAAAAAGAGTCAAGTTTTCTCTGACGCGAGATAAAAAAAAAAGACTCGACAATTTCGTCGCACTTAAAGCGCATGTAGCCGAACGCTCTCTGACCATCGAATGCGACTAACGACATGCAAATTAATCCTGCAGCACTTTGCATATCGCACGCGGTAGTTTGTATTTCGCAATTTATGTCTTGCATCTTGTATCCCTAAATCCCCTGTATTTTACATCGTTCGTCCAATATTTACCTGACTTATTCTCGTGGCTCGCAATTTGTAACATTTCGTTATATTAATATTCACAGAGACACAATATTGTACTTTTAATTATTAATTAAATTTTGAAGTAAAAACGCGTCCTAACGGTTTTGCGATATTTTTGCACGCGACGCGTATCTTTTTAACGACCATCTCGCTCCGCACACTTTTTATCTCTTCATAATTTAACATTTTTCTTCCTAACCCATTATTTCATCTTCAAATAATACTCGATAAAAAATTGATCATTTTACTTTCACATTAAATATCGTCTTTTTTTTTTATTTTAGTCATGTCCGTGCATATTTCTAAGATAGAAATCTAGTACCGCGTTTCCATAGATGGTCCACGATTACTCCTCACCGTCATCTTAATCACACTCTCCCCCCCCCCGCCCTCCGCTCACCCCCCCTTTTCCTTCTCCTCCTCGTCGACGCGGTATAATAATTACGGTTTTGCCTTAACGAGCCGTACTGTACGAACGAGCTCGCGGCCGTGCATATCAATATTTGTGTAGGTGGAGGCACTTACTGCCGCGGGGACGGGCATTGTTCGCCGGGGAGCCGGGCCGTATCGCGTTTGTTTAACACCGGGAGGATACCCGTCAATTCCCGCTGCACGGACTTCTGCTGCATTGGCAGCGACGGTAAAAGTGACTCGCCGCCGCCGGGCTCCGCGAGCGTTATCGAATCACTTTCGCGAAGTGAGTTACTCCTCTCTCACGAAACGGACTCTTCGTATTTTCACCGCCGCCGTTTAGCCGCTAAACGCGCCGCGGCCGAGCCTTAATTGAAACGTCGACCGAAGTAACGCGCGCTGTGAAACACACCGAACGGCCGCATGTTTTCCATAGAATTTCAATTTTGCAATTCTGCCGATATAGTACGAACGGCCTGCATACATTTGTCGAAGCGGTTACGAACATCTGTATTACACTATTATATTCGTTAGAAACTATTTCATTTGAACGTGGAAGATAATTTCTTTAATGACACTAAAATTACGGTCAGCTCAACAGACACACGGAATAAAATATAAGAATAATGAGGATCTAATTATTCTCTTTTTCTTCATGTCATTATATTTTATATATTATATGAAAAATAAAATTTCTCTCATTTCTCTGCCTTCTATAATTTTATATAAATATTGTGTTGTATTATTTTATGTCAATGCCATAAAGTAACTGTAGTAAGTAAATACAAATTTATCTATCTTCTTGTTATTTCAAGCTTATTATTTTCTTCGTCCTCCAACAAATTATTATTAATATTGTATGTAATTACTAAATAATTTTCGAGCTTGTCAAACGTCGCTTAAGAAAGAAATGAGATGATAGGGAAAAAATTTGCCTGTGTTCGCATCACGCGTTGTATTCATGCGCTCTTCAGTTGGACAGTAGCACAAACGAAATCGGATGACACGGAATAAAGACGAGAATTGTTACGCACGCATCCCCCCCCCCCCCTTCGTTGTATCACAATACGTACGTTCCGTTACGTTATGCACTGCCGTATCGGCACGACGTTAAAGAACATTGAAAGCACTTTCTCTCATGAATCCTTGTGTCCCGACCGACGCGTAAGCCGCATCTCGAAAGTCCGGATCCTGTTGCGAAATCTCGCCGAAAAATGCATGGCGCACATATAACTCACATTTGATTTACAAGCACGATTGCGCGTGTAATCGTTTAATTGCTCCCGATTAACGCGTCATGAAATGCTCGGTGTAATTTTAATTTGCGAGCTAGAGCACTCCTATATCGTAAAATTGCAGTAAAAAAAGTACAATAATCCCGTTTCATTCGATGGTTGAATTTTAGTGGTTTTCAATACCACTTATCAATTTAAACGATCTTTAATAAGCAATTTGTAATAACTAAGTACATTCCACGTTATATATTTTTCTTATCGAAAGTGCTTGTCTAGTTAAGAAATAAATAAGTAGATCTTCAATTATTTCCAATTTACCGAATCGTAATACGGATAAACGACGATTTACAATTAACGAAGCATCAGTTAAAAATATTTTCGGCAATCAAGACTTCCGAGAAGGCGCGTATCAATCGTGAGGTAATAACCATAATTCGACCGGTCACAATTCCCGAGAGATGTTAAAACGATTTAAAGCGACGCGCTCTCGAAAGCTGTTAAGGACCGAATGCAATTTACGTCTTCGCGCGACCGTACAGATAAGAGGCCTTGCTTCTCGCGGTTAATTTTCCATTTCTTAACGCGTCGCGACGCCAATCGCCGCGAGGCAGAAGCGACTTCTTCCTCTTCCTCGGTTTCACCCGCCGTCGCACCAAACGGTCGTAAAGTTACAGTCGAATGAAGAGATAATTGATTCTGTCATTCGATTTGCATCGTAAACCAGCCACCGCAGTTTAACAGCTTGCGAGTTCTCCACGTCGCGCGTCTCCGCAAGATGTGTCCGCAAAAAACTGATTGTTAGATTTCGCATTAACGTTGACGACCGTTAGAAAGTTCGATTCGCAATATGGATCTAAACGAGGTTCAATAAGGAGATCAAATCAAGTCGCTTAAACCAAGTTAAGATTAAATAATAGGACGCCAGTTCGTAATAATAAGTATTAAAGGATTAATCAGAATATATAAATTATATAATAGATTATTCACAAGTTGAATTCGATGGAGAATTGAGTCTTATAAATTGGTAGCATCGCTCCACTTAAATTAAATCAGGTTAAATAATAAAATGATAAAGTGTAATAAAATATTTAAAAAGTCGACAGAGAACATGTATAAATTATTTAGTACATTCGAATTAAGCATGGCAAGAAAATTAAGTTTTATAAATCTTTTAAAATTATTTAATGTTATGTGAAATATTCTCACTGAGCTCAACTTTTAGATACAAGTATTTTTGCAGTTATTAAAATAAACTCGAATATTATTCTTTTGGTACAGGAATATTAAAATTGTAATATCGGTAGTTAAAAACAGAATTTCGTAATTATATCACATTTTCCTAAATTTGCCATAATATTATAAAAAATTATTTCAATATATCAGTTGAAAAAAGAATTGAAAATAATCCCTCTGCTGTTGCATGCCATAAAATCACATAAATAATAATGGAAATAATACTGTAATAAAATTAATATAATAATATATAGTTAATTGTGTCACACGAAAGTTTGTTCGATTCAAAACGCTTGAAGAAAACCGCATGCGAATCTCGGCCCGGTGATCCAGTGACACCGAGAGTACGCAGGCAGGCAGTTGATAGAACACAGCCACGTCGAAAGTAGCAAATCTCGCGGAGAGACTCTCGCTGGTTCATTCATGGGAGCCGTTTCTCGTGTACACACGACCACAAACGCGCCGGGCCTCTCCGTGTGTATACACGACGCATTCGCATTCTCCGCTCCCGCATCTCTCGATATCCCGATCTCCCGAAGTAGGTAACTCGATTTTACTATCTACTCCACCACGCGTTTGCGCAACACTTGCCGCTCGCGCGCGCGAGCGCGCACGCCCGCGAGCACGCGAATCCGGCACATTCACCGATAATCGTGAAATCATCGTCGGTGTTGCGCTACTCGCTAAAATGCCCGTTGTGATTCGCGATACCTCCTCTTCTCGCCTCCTCGCCTACCTTCGTGGTAATATTACGTGTATACGTAACGTATCGACAGCCGTGAGCGCGTCGAGCATATATCCGTCACACGGTGAATTTCATTTCGCGGTATGCGAATGCGGTCGTCAAAAGATAGGTATTTTGTTCTATTCCGCACGAGGTGCGATATAAAATCCATTGTTAAAACGCTTTTCCCCTCCATTTTCGTTCCTTCCATTTATGAAAAAACGCTTTTAACGCGGCGGTTCTGCCTTCCGCATCGCGAAACGAGAAAGAGATGGGAATTAAATTAAGCACCGATATTTTATAAAATAAAGCAAATTAAAATGCGAAGCGAAATTGGATAAAATTGAATTAAATAGAATTAAATAATTTTTGTTCTTGATAACTTTTTGCATATTTGGTTGTATCGGATTTTCCCCGCGCATAATTCGGCATATTTCTCTGGATATACAGACACACACACACACGCACATGATTACTTTCTCTCTGTTTCATTTTATATTTCGTTTGCAATTCAGAAATGTTTCTCCTGTAAAATTATTAACGTCAAGTTCATAAATAAATGTAATGTGCGAAATATAGCGTTATGGAATAGGGCAGTGCTTTAATCTCAGCAGCCGGATGACAACGGGCAAGTTTCCGTGTTCATGAGATAATTATCTCGCTGGTGTATAATAAAGGACGGTGTATACGTCATAACTATGCATTTGGGGCAAGCTTGTTTAAGTTACATCGCAACTCGAATGTATGTTACAAATGCCTCTGTTTAAATCCCTTCCGTTTTTCGCCTATTCAATAAACAAAAGCGAGACCGCGGCCGGAGTTTAATTTAATTTAATGACTTTCATCGGCGCTTAATTTTCTAGAAAATAATACTCTCCAAAATTGTCAAAATGTTTGATCATCTCAAATTTTCATTTTAAACTTTGTCCGCCTACTTATTTTTCGACGAAATTCAATATTAATTTTAGGTTTGAAGCCAGATGAGAATGTAAATATCTGATAAAAAAACAGCTTAAACTTTTCCTCTCTCTGTTTCCCTGATAGTTATAATTAAAATTAAACAGAAGTTCATGTTTATGCACGGCAGCACGCTGGAGGGGGATAATGGTAACGACACGGGAAACGATTATACTCCCTCGCGTCTTTAGAATATCGGCTGTCATAATAATAAAACGTATATCCACGAAAGCCACACTCAGTGAAATTGTACCGGTATCAATCCTCGAAAATAGTTTCGGATTTCATATTGACGCCTCGCTATCGAGACGCCACGCTCCGCAGGATGTGCCAGATAAACCAAAAACGATTTCAGATAGATGTTTATATAAAAATAAACTGCAAGTTGCTTAAAAAAATATTATATTCGTAAATAATATAAAGAATGTGTAAATCATCCCTACATAGTTGCCTTTAAAAGTCGTTATTAAGCCTTGTGTCCAATTTTTCTCTCATTACATGACGTTAGTATTATTATTGATTAATTATTTAGGGATATTCAATAATCAATATAATTATCTGTTTTGAATAAAATCAGATATTTTTTCACGTTTCTAAAGCCTTGCGTCCACGATACTAGAAATCGGTCCAAGTTCTCGGATCAAGAACTATGTAGCCAATCAACTTTTACGGAAAAGCAGCAATTTTATTGCCTATATACTTAGTTCTCGATTCGAGAACTTCAACCAATTTCTAATATTGTGGACACAAGGGTTTAGAAAATGTGAAAAAATCTCAGATTTTATCCAGAACAGATAATTATATTGATTATTAAATATCCCTAAAATAATCCCAATAATAATACTAACGTCATGTAATGAAAGAAAAACTTGAATAAAAGATTCTTTGGCAAATTAGATTGTTTTTAACATTCTTCGACAAAGAAATACTAAAAGAAAATGTCGTATAAACGATGTCAGATAAATGATTAATACTACCATCAATCTCCTTGAATTTTTCGTTAAGATCGACATCTAATCTCGCGCATTCCTGAAATATTCTCCGCTGAGACACCATCGTATATAAAATCAACGGCGATACGCGTACACGTTTGACGTGCCAAGACTCGGGATCGATACTCGGAGGCACTCGCGGCCTCTCCGGGAGGGAAAGGGCCGTCCTTCCTCTCGTTCGTTCCCACCACGGCTGGGGAGGAGGGCTCGAGGGATCGCAGATAAAGGCAGGCAATGAGAAAAGCGTACCGTGGAAAAAATTCCGCTCGAAAATTCACTGATCAAAGCGCCTCTCGAAATGGAAAAAGCAACGTCCACAAAGATCTTATTTATTATTATTTAAATATTATTTAAACTCAGTTATAAAAGATATCTTTTAAAAACACCTTTATATTATTTCTAAATTTTTGTTAATTAAAGGATTTTTAAATAATTACATAATAATCATACTAACGTTCACTTTCCAGAAAGGAGAAAAGAGAGAGAGAGCTAATAATTTATAAAAATCCTAATATTTTAAGTGTATTCTAAATACATTTATTGATATAACCAAATACTAACAGTGTATTTTAAAGACTGTTTCAAGTAAGAAACAACGAGTGAACGTGTGTAAATTCATGCAAATTCATTAAAGAAGTTTATTGTCGAGTATTTATGTTTGTTTCCTAAGTTGGAGCTAGAAGAAGACAAAGGAGACAATTCGAGCAATGTCGAAGTTAATTAACGAATTAAACCGGGCATCAATAAGGGGCTTTATCTCGAAACAATTTTAATTATCTTTTTCTGTTTGCTCTTCGTGTTACAATATTCGCACGGACACTCTCGCCCGCGCAGGATACTTGACGCGCGTAAGAGCGAGACAAGACCAGAGTGAAACAAGAAGAAAGGGAGCGGAGCGGGCTCTCGTAATAAATTACGATCGCATTTCGGATGCGCCGTCCACCGCGGAGCTTTTCACCGCGCCAGATAAACGCGTGTTTCATTAAACGAGACGCATTTATCGGGCAGCGTCGTGCGCATGTTCGCAATTAATATCGGCGTATTGTGCTCGCTGGCACGCGGATAAATTGCAACAGCCGGGATAATCGAGGCGCGCCCTCGTGGGCGTTTAAGCCGCCGCCGTTGCATTTCGGGAAGGAGGGGGGGACTCGAAAAAGCGTACCGAATCAACTTCGAAGTTGAACGTATGCCTGATTTGAGCTACATGAACTACAGAAATCCCTCAGAATATTCGTTTAAATGAGATTGAAATTCTCTTTTATTTAACATTCTTATCAGTCAATCCGTTTGCTAAACTCGAAGGGAAAATACGATTTTTTTAAGCGAAATTATATTATATAAATATACTATACATATGTAAACATATATAATTGCGTTACATTTATTACAACTGATAAACAAAATAATATCTCGAATAATATCCGTAAGGCAGACATTTAATTTTTAGGAATCAAGTTTAGTTCAAATTTCAATCCAACAGAATCGGGTTACTGGGATAAAGATTAAATTTTCAAGTTAATTACCAATTTAAGTGATTGCTAATTTAAAAGTTAATTCCCTATTCAGGAAAAATTAATTCAATTTTAATATGAGAATATTCTACCGCTTGTTTACTCCTTTTTCGCTCTTCGTTCTTTCTTTCGCTCGAAATCTTTCGCCAGAAAGACGAGAAAGCAGAGAGAAAAAGTACGCGAATTCCCCGAACCTCAACACTGCTGACGATGTTAAAATTAAAATGCAGTCGATGTGCAACAGCTGCCCTAGAGCGAGAGAGAGTGAGAGAGAGAGAGAGAGAGAGAGAGAGAGAAATATATTTACTGCGTGCTTTAAAGCCTCTATCTCTTAAGGGTCATTAAATCCTATATATAAAAAATTACGAAGCAATTTAATTGCAAGATCTCGATATTGTTCATGACGCTTCAACGAGCATAAAAATGATGTACAAAATACGTAAAGAGATAATGTAAAAATTGTTATACATTATAGACGCACAAAGAAAACCTAAAGAAGGAAGAGAAAGAGAAGACTCGGGGCATTATTCCGAAACGCAAAATCTGGAAAAGATTTTTAGCCTCGGAGAAGCCGGTTCTCATTTAGAGCCAGCATCTCAGAACGCTCGGAGAAAAAAAAATGGCAGTAAAAAGAATCTATACGTGGGATCCCTTTGGACTAAGGAATATTGCCTTTCTTCTTCCGTAGCTACGTTCCTGAGGAAGAGCGAACAAAACTGGGCCCGAGTAGCCGCCAGGGCAGATTATTGCAGTACGCACGCATCCGCAAACGTATACGAAACGGCGCGGTAATGGCGCCGACAAGGTCAAGTCGACTGCCAAGAGCCGGCGAACCGCTCCAGAAATTCCCAAGTACCGCACGCGAGCCATTACTTCCGTCGCCGGGTGTTGCCACCCCCTCAGAGAGAAAGGAGGAGGAGGAGGAAGAGAGAGAGAGAGAAAGAGAGCGATAGGCTTTTCTCAGTGGGGCCCCGCACGTCTACGACCTCTGCCGGGCGTCTTTATCGTGGGACTTGCCTTCAATGAACAGGTAGAACGGCAGATTAAGGCCGCGGTAATTAGGCGGAATCCTACGCTGGCAGGATATCCCGGTGCTGGCGTTATCTGACGTTTGATGCGCAATGTCTATTACGTATACACAAGGCTCAACAACAAGACGAGGTTTCGAGGGTCTGACTGGCCCTTACGCTCCGAATTTTTCGCCCTCTTTAAAAAAGATTTTAATTTCATGTTTATAATTTTTGTAATTACAAAAAGGTAACTTTTCAATTTAAAAGAATAACATATAATAATTATATTACCTGACGCGAGTAGAACAATCGAATTTTATATAATGATATATAATTTGGAATCAACTGTCACAGAAATAAAAGTGTGAAAAATCTGCCATTCGAATGTGAACGCTGCTTAACCGTGTATCGCGTGCTAATGAACGAGGATGCTCGGCGTACATTAACGTTCCCGCGTGAGATCTTTTTCGCGGACGGTATACAGTAAATTATATCGCGATCGTATTTTCAAACGCATTCCTCGGTGCAAAGTACATATAGGAACTGGCTGATATATTTACTACATTAGGAATAAATTGGTACCCGATTTAACTAACGCGAAATTTTAATATAACTTTAATCATTAACGGTAGTCATCAACGTCGTTTATTGATTTTATCGGCGATACACGCAGCTTAATTAGCAGCTTAGATTCTCTAAGCGTCGAAGAAAAAAGTAAAAGCCTCCTCCACTTATTCACTCCTTTATTCAAATTTTAAAATTTTCCAAAAGACCTTCGAAAGTTTTTTCCTTCTTTTTCTTCGCAATCCCGAGAACGCGCGAATGAAGGATGTGTAAAACGAGCAAGACTTTCTCTCTGCAAATAAAAGTTGCTTGAACAGCGCTCTCCAAGTGGCTGCTACGATAGATTAGATTTGATAAGCGTTGCGACAACACACTCTTTCAAGCACGCATTTTTCCCGTACGTAGTTCCCAGTATACAATATAATGCAGTACATAGTTTTGAACTTAGAACTCCAAGTGCGAGTTTACACTTGTTACGAAATTCCTAAGTACCGCGCGCACACACAACACACAGTCGCGATCCTTTTATTTGAAAAGAGCATACAAACGTTTGGATACATCTTGATTTCTCACATGTTAATATCGTTATAATTAAAACAAATTGTACAAGTTACAAAAGGAACTCTTGGAAACACTATTTTCAAATACTTATATTAATTTGAAAATAATGAGATACTGCAACAAAAATTAATTTGCAACGAAAAACGTCGCGATTTTACGAATAAATTACTTGCGTCTAAAATGTAAATTCTCTCTCCCTCTGCGTTTCCCCTATATTTATTTACTTAGTTTATCTTAAAGTACGTACTCATACTTCTGGATCTTTGCTACTTCTGGATTTCTTTTGAAAAAAAAAAAAAAAAGATGATACGTCATGACGCTAAAGACTCATCATTTTCGCTTCTCACAATACAGAGAATTGCTACAGCCAATAACAATTAATCCATTGAGTGAGCACTATATCGGAGCAAAACAATGTCCAGGAGATCTGTAACGAACTTGTCGGATCGGAAGATAATTAAGAGCGAAGAAGAAATGACGACGCGGAACGGTGACGTAAATGGGAACAATAATTGCGCATTTGTGGTATTCTATTTCGAGAGCGTTGCAAGACACGGCAGCGAAGAAGATATGCTGACTCTCTTTTTACGAACGGATAAGAATCAATGCTAAAGTCAATAGCTCAACAGCTGCAACTGGAACGTATTATCGAGGATTATCGTTCCGATAACAGACGTTCTATCTAAGCTAGAGACCTGCTGCATGGAGGTTCTTGTCGGGCTTAATTGTCACACAGATTCAATAAAAATTTTCAAGTGTCTCTGCTGTAAGTCGTCAAATGTATAAGATATTATTTACTAATTACTTTAAAAAATTACTTCGAAGAGAGTAGAGAGAATGGATTTAGTGGAGGAGATGTACGCTGTTAAATCTATAGTGTCAAACTGAACCTTGTTTAAGTCGCCACTGCTCCTATTTAATAAATAGTTATTTTTAAAACAATATAGTTATTTAAAACAATATAGTTATTTTTAAATAAAACAATGGAATTTACCCCAAATTTGGATTAAATTTGAACTGTTTTAAATTATTTAACTCTATTGTTTTAGTAAAAAAGAACTATTTATTAAGAGCAGAGGCGACTTAAATAAGGTTTAGTTTGACACTATATAGATTTAACAGTGTATCTATTCTTTAAATTGACATTATACTACATAAACCTCTATTTCTTGCTTTCATTTCTTTACTTCTCAAAGAAATAAGATTACACTATTACGATGTATTCGTATTTAAAATGAATTAGTAATAAATTCTAAAGCAATGATCATGACTTGCGCTCCATTTTCATAGATTATTTTTGCGCCGCTGAATCTGAAAGTTGATAAGAATTTGATGATAATGGAAATTTAGAAAATCCCAAGAAAAACTATCTTTTTATTTTTCGCTTTCGCCAAGAACGTAATTTGATGATTTAGTAGATTGATTGAGCAATACAATTTACATAACGCAACTGATTTTTTCATAAAACACCAGTTCCCAGTCTTTGGCAATTCTTTCTCGCTTATCATTCACGTACGATCGTTATTACAATAAGGAAGAAAAATTCGTGCAACTGCACGAAGGTTTTTCCCACCTTGAAAACCGTGTACGATCTAGTTCGCCGCTTCTCGCGCGAGATACAAAGAGAGGCGTCGCGGGTGATCGATCGATCGTGGCGCGCGATTCGATCTGGTCACGGGCGGACGGTACGATCCGGTGCACGCTATTACAGGTGAGATGCCATAAATCGCCATTTCGTGCGTCGGGCGAAACGCGAGGCCGAAAAAGCCGAGGCCGGCCGGCCGGCCGGCGCGGCAGGCGGTTTTCTCTCGCTCGTGCAGTGCAGGAACCCCGCGCCCGCGCGCGCGGGCGCGCGAGTCTTGCGCGCGAATCGCTCGGCTCGCCCGATGCTGCAGACAGTGACCTCCACACACTAAGTGACACGTAATTCCGCGCTCGCGGCGCGTTCCCGTTCCCGTGGCAAACGGACAGCGGTGGCAAACGTGTGCTCCGCACACAACCGCGGAGCCTCACGCTGCGCAAAAAAAAAACGGGAGCGGCGAGACACACCTGAGCAAGTATATAGCGACGACCGCGGCAAATCTCGTTCGGAAATTCTTCGCCGCCTCTCCTACTACGCCGCGGATATTATGCAGCCCGGAAACACGTGCGGCGCGTGAAAGCGAGCTGCGATACGCGATGAAGATAGGAGCGCTTCCAAAAAATAGAAGAAATGTATACCGGTGTACAGTCGTGGACACATCGGTTGCGACACTTTTTTTTATAGGTTTCTAATATATATTTAATATACATAATATATTAATATATATTTTATAGATAACTAATATTTTGCAAATGCGAACCACGATGTACTATATTTAGAGACAGTATAACACCAATCACGCTCCGCATTTGCAAAATATTAGTGCATTTTGAAACTTATAAAAAAAGAGTGTCGCAACCGATGTGTCCATGACTGTACACTATGATTTAAACACCTTTAAATACTTCTGCATTATAATATTTCAAATTTTTTGAACATGTTTAATTTCTCGACTCGACTCGACTCGCTCAAAATTTCCTTCTATGATTATATATAATGTTAATATTAGCTCTTATAGAAAATATGCATTTTATATAAACATTGAATTATAATACTTAAAATTTTTTAAACATGTTTAATTTCTCGACTCGCTCAAAATTTCCTTCTTCTATGATTATATATAATGTTATATTAGCTCTTGTATAGAAAATATGCATTTTACATAAAGATTTTAGAGAGGCTGATACAGTAAAACCGGCATTGATAAACACACCCAACGGGTTATTGGTAACCCGAAACTTTATTAACGTCACGGTATGGTCGACTGCTATCGCAATTTAGCACGAGAGTGAGGCGTCCCGCGTCACAGAGGCATCACTCTCACCTTTTTTTTCAGTTACATAAATCGACCGCAACTTTCGATCTCACGACGCGGGCTTTTTTTTAGAAGAGTTTCCTCCTTCTTGTGCCGAGGAGCAGACACGAATACATTCATCACGCTTAGTCGAGTGAAAGAAAAGGATGGGCAGCTAATTGACTTCTTCTTCGGGAGGAAATTCACTCTTCTTAGCAAAAATGAATTCCAAAAAAAAAGGAGAGAATTGTCGATTTGTCGCATGAAAAATTGAAAATGCGACAAACTGCACGAGTAACGCATGACTATCCAAAAATGTAATTTATCGTCACCTTTGTTCGCAGCCTGTAAACAAATATACCTAAATGTGATTCAGACTCAAATTAAAAGTAGCACTCGAATTTAACTGCGAAGTAAAGCTTTTGGTTTATTCATTTGGTATTCGCCAGTTATTCCGGAATTCAATTCGCGAAGGGCTTTTCAATTCCGGGGCGTACGAAATGTAGATAAGTTAATTAGTCAGGGAACTTTATCATGCGAATTTATGGCCGCTCTGCATGCGTACCGCGTATTCGTATCGCGCCTCGACATTTTTTTTTTAATTTAAAGGATATAAATAAAATATTCCTTCTTGTTCCATTTACAAATACATCAAAGTATAGTTTCTTTCAAATGTGAATTTTTATTTTTAAATTGGTTTGTATCTTTCACAAAAAGTGAGAGAGAGATTACGGATGCGTATATGGGTATACATGACGTGTAAATGTATGTAAATGTATGTTAATATCCGCAATGTATTGCGCTCGGGTCCGTGGGTTCGCTAAGCCCAAATGACTGTGCGAATCAGCCATCTCTGCGGGAATTGACAACGCTTGTATAGCTAAGCAGAATTATTTGACGGGACTTGTTCGAGAACCAGCCGTTTGTCTACAAAAAAACCCGGAGCTTCGACAGAGTAGCGAATTTTCGATGATCAAACAATCAACGGCTGCGCGCTCATTCGCGAGACGAGGAGTCCCCGCGGAGAGCCTCAATTAGCAGTGCTATTATGAAGCCAGCCGCGTTATCAATCGGCGTGTGTCAACAGTCATCCTTTTCGTTACGAAGTTTTTGACCGTCCCGATTCTCATTCGGCACCTCAGCCGTTATCATGTACCATAATATTTCACGATAATGTGAGATATCGAGAGCACGCTGGATATCGAGGACATGACGATATTTCGAATGAATTCTCTGATGTCACGCGAAAATGAGCTGTATACACGTATTCACGAAACAACGATGTGACGATTGACATAAGATAACGTCGGTTCTATAATGTCAAAATTGAATCTGTCGAAGTTATATATCAGAGTTTCAAAATCCCCGATAGTTTGTATAAACTCAGATACGTGCTCGAGCGAAATGACACGGTCCGAAACAAAGTGGAGTAAATATACGTGCGACATGACGAATGTCATATTGCAAATTACATTTAATATAAATTAAAATAATGTTTTTACTAATTTCAGATACTTTCCAAATTGCACAACATTTTTTTCAAATTTTCAGAAAATTCCTTAACCATTTTAATATATGAATTATAAAAGCACATAAAAAAAATAAGAAAGTTATGTAATATAAACAACAGAGAAACTTAAAATTATAACCATAACTAACTTTCTTTCTTATTATATAAATTAAAAGAAATAGTATAACATCAATTAAATGTTTAAGTACTGATATTTAAATCGTATTAATATTTGTTGTAATCAATATTGAAAATTTTCCTATATAATTTACTGCACATTCTTGTTCGCGATACAGACCGCGATTATAAGAGGTCATTTTGATGATGGACTGCTTTTAATTACAATTTAAGCTCTGTTTGGAAACAAGATTTCCATGCACTCTGTATATCATATTTTATGAACGAGTGAATTTATTAATTTATGCGGCTGCTACTTTTCAATATTAATGTTAAGTAATTTTAATGGATTTTTTAATTGTAGGAAAAGCATAGTGCATTTATGGTTTTACGGGAAACGACATTTATCATATTCCAAATATTTTCCGATATTTTGCACCATTTCACATACATTAAAATAAAAAATAAAAACAAATTAAAATAAAATTCAAAACGTGCAATTTGTATTTTTTTCAAAATTTGCATTGCTTTTCAAACGAATGCACTACCTATCCATTACATATTCTTTATACCGATAACATCGCAATAAAAAATAAATAACAATAAAAATAAATTTCGAATAATGGAGTAGTGAATTATATAAGTTTTGATAGCGAGACGTATTCGTTTTATTGAGGAATAAAATAATTTTTAAAATAAGATTTATTCGAATTTAGAGATTTTAAAGATTAAGAACGACAACAACCGGACGGCGATTACGAAATGGACACACGGTGTGTACATCCGGTACCGCGAACAAGACGGCGGTTAAGAGATTACGTTTTCAAGGGACAAGTTTACCCCATCTCGGCTTATTCCAAACCGGTACGTTAAACCCCCAAGTGCGCGAATCTCTCGCGGGGTGGGAAGTAGAATTGGCCACTTAAGCTCAATGCACGTTGAATATATGTAAGAACCATTGTGATGCACTATGTAATGTTGATGTTCCCGACATTGCCGTCTGGTTTATAGCGTCCGCACACGAACTCACGTAGCAACATTCGAAAGGAAAGGGGTTTCCTATTCGGATATCTATCGAGGGGACGCTCGCATTTCGTCTCAACCCGCCTTTGTAATTTCATAACACGGTCCTATCATTGCATATCGATAATAGCGCGCATTTCGTTTCATTATACCTTTGTATTCCACTTTATCCTTAAAAGACTTGCATCGCAAGACTAGGCGAAATCGCCCTTTTGTAATTTAAAAATTCGCTCGCGCATATATTTTATTATTATTGATATTTTGTCCGGTCGTTATATCCCATCGCTTTCTTGCTTTCATCGCCTCGTTGTTGTTACACCTCATCGTTGCCCCGACCCTCACCCAGAAGGGGAGCTCCAAAACGGGATGACCGTCAACGGTCGGCCGCGCAAATGCCGCGTGCGCGTCGCCGATCGACTGGGTTGGTCGTGCGCGAGTAAAAGAGAGGAAGAGAGAAAGAGAGAGACCGACTTGACCTGCCCCAAAATCGAGGCGAGATACGAACGTGCGCGAATACAAATGGACGAGTGTGCAACGGAGGCGGGGACGCGTCCTCTCGTCGCCATTAGCTCTCGATGAAATTTCACTCCATCCGGTACGGGACATCTTCCACGGCCGTCGGTTACAGTTATTGTCATGGTTTTCGGCTAGATTAAAAAAAAACCCCGAACGGTATTCGATTTTTTCTCCCTAATTTTTTGACTTCAGAATTGCGCCGCAGATTCTTTAGCACAACAATGAAAATTCGGTAATGGACTATCTTTTGTTTGTATATGAACTAAAATGAACGACCTGCATTTATCCTAAACAATTTTATTATAGTTACAAAAAAATCAATGTTGAAAAATAATATCTTATAATTAGCTACTATAAAATTTAAAAAAAATTTGACTGTAGTTATAAAAAAAAATGAATGTCGAGCTGAAAAATAGTATCTTAACTAACTTCTATAAAATTCAAATACCTTCAATACCTTGGAGTTTTTACAACATAAGAAAGAGATATATCTCGCCGAGATCTAATTTACAAGAACGCGGTAATCTACAGATGCACACGGATACGTTCAGATATACGAAAAACATAAAATCGCATTTTACGAGATAAAACGAAAGCAAAAAAATTTGTACTCGGACGGCAGCTAACTCCAATCGGTTGCCATCGCCGATCCTTTCCCACACCTTTTCGCGGACACCCTGTATACGTCGGTCGCGCGCTCGAAAGTAGGTGACTGGCTGGATGTTGCGCTGCTGGGCGGCGCTGCCGCCCGTAGCCGCCATCGCCATCGCCGTATCCAGCCGGATTCACACGCAGATGCCGCGCGGAATGACCTTCCGGCCCCCGCGCGCATTTGCGGCCCCGCGAATCACGTTGTTCGCCACGTCTAAGCCGCGCGGCACCGACGCCGCTCGTTTCGCTTAGAACAAACGCCGCGAACTTTTTGTCTCTCCTCGCGCCGCGTAAGCGATCCCGCATTAAACGTCAGAGACAAGACGTTTTCCCGTTAGACGAATGCTGACAGAGATTGCCAGTGATAGACAACGCCTAGTAATTGACGCTTAACGTCTTACATGTATATTCATGTATTGACGCATGATGGATATAAAATTGATAACCAGACAAGTACATTATTTTATATCGAATGAATTGGTAAATAATATCTTTTGCATGGAGAACAAAGAAAAAATTCTTCTTTGAAAATATCAAGATACGAATGCAGCGAATGGAAATATTTAGGAAAGATCAATGTAAAAGATATTTCCCTTTATAGAAACAGCACTTTTTCCACAATAATCTCGCGCAAACGAATAAAATCAGTGTTAGCTAATTTAAAATATCTAATATAAGAAGTACGGTGGAATGCGATTGCATCACACCTTATTCACATCTAGGGTTAATTGAGAGAAGGCCGACGGTTTGTCAACGCTAAACGGGTTTATCGAATTATTTTCATAAGCCGGCGATTTAAGCGCGACCTTTGATTCAAGCGCCAGGCCTCGGAGTAATCTTTTTATTATCGGTTGTCGGATTGCATTATGACATATTCGATGTTAATGAAATAACGGAGATCTTACGGAAACTTTTCTTTTTTTTGTTACTTTATTTAAAAAAATTGAATTTAAACACGATCTGTTTCAATCTTCACATATGCGAGAAATCAAGTAGGATTAAAAAATAGTCCTATATATTTGTATAATTAATAGAAAAGATGTTCATTAACAACATTATTACTTTCATCAGAAAATAAAGTTTGCGCGAACAATAAACGATTAAACAAAACCATGTCGATCATACTGAATATTAACTTCGTACGATCCAATTTATTTCTCGGAAGAATATTCGACGCGCAGGAAAATAAGTTAAATGAAGCGTATAATAAATCCGTCATTATGAGAAGAGACACGGAGAGCCTGGTGGAAACGTGGATTTCCATATTTTATTATAACTTCAAAGTTATAATAAAAGCCAGCACGTGACACGAAAGCCATGTAGAGGCCTAAGAATATATTTTCGATGAGCCGAGGGGTCCATGTGAACCCGCATTTCCACATCAGCCACCACGTCGACGACCTTCCCTTCTCTCGTCAGCTGCGCACACAAGCCTCCCCCAGCTGGTCTCCTCCCGCGCCATCATGATGGCGTTCGCCAAACTCCCCGAAAGCCTCGCCTACGCTGTGCGGCTGTGCGGTGCGCCGTCACGGTCGCAGTTACGACCTTTTCGGAACTTCGTTACGAAACGTGACGACCCGGCCGCCACCGTCGGGGGATCGATACCGCCGACGCTCACCAACACACCGCGATATCCGGTGGGTCCTTCTCGTCCTAGCTTAAGCGCAACCACGACGAGGACGAGGATCGTCCGCCGACGCTGGCGTCGCCGCGCGATAACGACGACAACGACGACGACGACGACGATGACGACGGCGTTGACGACGACGCCGACGCCGACGCCGTCGTTGGTATGCGTGGACATATCGACCGCTCGGCCTATCTGGCGGTGAGGAACGAGCGCCAGTCGAGGACGGGGGTCAAGGTCGCCGCAGATGTACCACGCCTCTGCCTCCGTCGTTGCTCCGCCAACACGCGTCATGACGACAATGATGATGGTGATGATGATGATGACGATGATGATAATGATGACGACGACGACAATGCTGATGATGCTAATGATACTAATGTTGATGTTGATGATGCTGACGATAATGTTGATAACGATAATAGCGGTAACAATGTCAAAGGCGTTGCCACGTGCAGCAACATCTGTCCATCGACGCTCTTCTCTGCCCGTTTTGATCTCTTCCTCTCTCTACGTCATTCTCTCTCTCTCTCTCTCTCTCTCTCTCTCTCTCTCTCTCTCTCTCTCGCCTTCTCCATCGCTGCTCTCGCAGCTCGCTGATCACGACATCAAAAGCCCCATGTCATTTGTATCGCTGCGAGAAATCGCGAGTAGTGCCATCGTGCGTCTTGCTAATTAATGGCCCTCATTACCGTGTCTCATTAATGCGTGTCATTAGGTACTTTTCTTCTGTCGAAGCACAAAGTATCAATGTAATTTGCCGAATGGACTTTGTATATGCAGTTTCAACCATCTCGCAATCAACAAATAGCGCTAAATAACTTAGAAATTACTATTAATTTTCAATATGAAGCTTAATTATAATATATTAATTAAAATATGATATTTATCAAATCGATTATACGAATTTTCATACGTATGATTTTAAACAACAGTATCAACTATTTTTGAAAGCGTGCATTTGCAGAATGCAAATAAGAAAATTATTCTTTATAATAAAAACAAATTAGCTTAAAAAGCTACAGGAAAAAGTCGTTCCAAATCGAACGTACTAGAAATCAGTATACCACTCATATGTAATCGCATGCATCTCGCGCGACGCAATTCCCAAGTTTGATCGATTAATTTATCGTAAGGTGACAGATAAGGTATGTTTTGCTAAATTTAAAAAAAAATTATATATGATAATTAATGTTCAATGTGAACGCCGACTAAATCATTTCCTTGATCTTTTTTTCCGCAGCTCGCCGCAACGGAATGAATTCGTCGACTTCCACGACCGCGCTCCGCTAAGTGCAAGAGGATGCCACTAATTAAATTCTTGGACACTGGCGCCTGGAGGCATGAACGAGCCGCGTACACTATAACCACCGTCGTCTCTCTCTCACACGAGGCTCGTTAACTTCACTGAGGTTTCATCGATATACCGAGGGAAGAAGGAAGGAAGTACCTAACGACGTTGTCATATTCTAGAGCTAAGCTCTGCGGCGGAACTATCCCGTATCACGCGAAGAAAAAGCGTCCGGGAAATATTTTGAACGGAGTATTTCTTTACTGATCGGCGAAATAATACAAGAGCGATGCAAAATGCGCGATGCACAACGTGATACGTCGTATTTTGTCACGTAATTGCTCGAGTCATTAATTAGGAGAACAATTAAGAATGTTAAAAGTGCTCACACATACCTAGTTATATAAGAAGATAAACATGATCTAAACTATATAAAAATGTGCATTTGTCTGATAATAAAAATTATCATCTATCATAATTAGTTTTTATTTCTATAATTGCAGATAATAAATCAAGATAAATTCAACAGATTATATAATATATGTAATAAAAGTGTAGAGCATTATATTTATGTATATACGAGAGCAATTAAAAAATTTTGTATTTAAGATTTAGGTTTATAGTTTTTCACAGAGTTATGTCACATATAATATTATACGTTTCATTAGATTTTTGTCAATAAGAATATTCAATGTTTTTACTCACAAAAAGCATTTTTGCATATTAATATTTTGAATACATTCATGTATTAGGTAGAATTTATCGTTACGTCATGTTTAATACGCGCGTTCGTAATCAACCGCGACACTACAATTAAATTCTCTTTTAAAATAGGAATAAATTTAAAGCGGTTTATCGGGATAACGAAAGCCAATCGCACAAAGGAATCGCGCACATATATACAATTAACAGCGTCGCGTTATCTAACAGTCGCGTTATCTAATAGCAGTCTTACCGGCTAATTAGATTACGAAATGGCAATATTCGTTATGAATAACGCGCGTGATTCTGTTAAATAGACGCTCATCATTATTCAGACGATACGAGAGAACACTAGATAATAAACCGGTTATAAAATGAATTATGAAAATAAATTAGTGCAATAAATTATCAAAAGAGTTGTAGAAAGACGCTACAGTGTTCTCCACTATCGTTTCATCTATAACTCTTCGAATTACAATTTCCTTATGAATATGTTACATATATGTTACAAATATATATATGTATATATATATATATATATATATACATACATACATATACGTATATGTAACATATATGTATAAGAAAATTGTAATTATATATGGTAAAAAAAACTCTCTTCTCTGTTTTTTACTATATTTCGTAAAATATATCCAACACGAGTATGTTACACACATAATTGTGTCTTCCATAAAAAATTTAAATTCTGAAATTTAAAGCAGAGTGAACAATGAAAAATAAACAGTAAAATATAAAAAAATGGATGTTTATACCTATTTTCTTCCGTATCTTTTTTCCTGCACTGAAACTCACCGCGATTAATTCCGAATATATGAATATATTATCATTCAACGAGCACTTATAATTAATTTCTTATAACCAATGTCCCGATTTGTCATTACATCTTTACTGTTATGTCATTATTATTCAAAGAATATCAAACATTTTCTCGTTATAGGAATGAAAAAATTATTTATGTGGACTGTACTTAAAAAAGCCGATTTTTTCACTGCATTTGATTTATATTACATAGAAAATATCAAAATTATTTTTTAATATTATGATACAATAAGAATTATTTTCTAATATACGAACAATAAGAATTGTACTTTAAAATCAAATAAAACTGTTAATATAATTAATTTATTTTTTATAAATGAAATCTTTTTCAAAATTTTTATTGGATTTTATTTGAGATTGTTAGTGAATATTTATTTATTAAATCTCAATTTCGCTGAAAATCTTATCTATAGAATAATTTTAGCAAAAAAAGTTTAATAAAAAAACAAACTTTTTCCCACTGATATTTAAAAAAAAATTTTCTTTTACGAAAATTAATATTTCTCATTTTTCACCGCTTATTCACCTTATTCAGTTGTGATTTTAATGCTCTTATTTCTATATCTACACTCGCTAGAGTTTATCGTATTTTCAACGATCTCTCTCGTATAATTCAGTCGCATAATAAGACAGTAAATTGTGTCAATAAATTAAGTACATAATGAGCTCTATTTTATGAACTTCTGCGTAATACGCATACACAATGTTTTCATATGCAGAATAAATCGGCAAATAATATGTCCCAGGATTAAATGCTTTTTAATAAGCGCTAAGCCATTTTAACGTAATAAATCTATAAAATATTACATTTATCTGTATTAGGCTCATGTCTTTCATTTATATGCATTTAATTGCATCAGTATAGTATACATACATATATGATATACTCCAAATTTTCTTTTTTTTCTCAATCACTCCACCGTTGGTTTTTTTTGGCACTCATGATTAATTCGAATACGAGCGCGACTTTACGCGACTTCAGGCAGAAGAATAATTTTCAAAAAATATCGTACAAAGCTACTTTTCGCTCGATATTTGCAACGTTTTTCGCAAATTAGCGCAACAGATAAAAAGAGCAGAAGAGATTCGAAAATCGTACGGCCAAACTCACGCGCCACCCGCCGCGGCTGCACCTGTTGCTCGTGCACTTTCCGTACTTTGAATAACAATATAGAACGATTGCTACACGTTATGTTTTATGCGGTTAAATACGAGCTAAAATTTAAGACAAATATCAGTTTCGATCGATAGCCGCTGGTTCCATATAACGTATGATGTAAATTATTACGAATTTATATTAAAATATAACAAAACATTTATATTAAACATTTATATTAAACATTTATATTAAAATATAACAAATATTAGAATAATTTAAAATAATCAATATATGTAAATATATAAAAATAAATCGTGTTTAACTGATTCTTTAGAGTCAACATTTAATTTTCCTTTTAAATCATCTTTTTATCTTTTTTTTTCATATCTTTATAGCATACTAATTGTATACAATAAAAAGCAGTAAAAAAAAAAGAATCTAATCATACTAACCTAAGATAACTAATCTTTAAACTTTGGAACTGCACGCATTTTAGATTAACCTAAAATAGCTTGTCTCCTCGTTATCAGCTAATTCAATGTCAACAGTACATAGGCTGGGTAGGATAGGCAGAGTGAAATCGGATATATAAGAGTTGAAATTTCCATCTTACAAGTTCGTTCGTGCAATATAATAGGCAATATAATTAATGGATTGACGAACACACGGCGAACTTCGGTAACGGTAAAATATTTCGACGGCACCGATTCGCTCTCGTTGCGTCGTTGCTATATGTCCCCCTAATTCAACGTGTCTACGCCGCGCGAGTGATTCGGCGAGGCGACTATCGCCTCGAACCTTGACCCATAATGTCGACTGCGTCACGGACGACGACAGCGCGGGAGAGATTTGCTCTTCCCTCGTCAACGACACGAGTGAAATATTTTCAAGTTGCCGATTCTCAATTTATCGAATTACGGTAATTCGCCTCGACCAATCTATATTCTAAGGCATTTTACAAAAACTTCTGCTAATATTCAGTTTCCAACCTATAATTCACTGAATAAATAAGAATATAATATCATGTTATAACGTAAAACTTATTAATAGACTGAAATTATTGGCCTTCATAATAAGCCTTCATTAAACGTTTCATTTGGAATAGAAAACTACTGCTTTTTATATAAAACACGCATTATTATGCTAGAGCTTGAAATGCAAAAACTTGCATAATATAAGAATTTTTCATGAAATTGCTGAAAAGCGAGAGTTCGGTAATAAAAGATCTTTCTAAAGAATATTTTTAGGAACCGCAATCACTTCGTGGTCAATATAAAAGTTAAATAGAAAAATATCTGCATGTTTCAGCGATGCTGCTTTCAAGCGAGAACATGAATAGAAATCGTGAAGTATCGTAACAAATATTGAATACTTTTTATGTCACATATTTTCAGTATGATGTTATCCTTTCTGATTAATATCTTATAGAACTTTTTCTATGTCACGAAAAAGACTGTAAGTAAAGTTTCCTAACGGCTGTTCTCATCAGCGCTTTATTCGCGCCGAAATGTCAGATAATAATCGCCGAAATCGCAATTTTTCGCTGTCGTGGAATACAACGAGCGCCCTCGTAGGTAGCACGCGATTCTAGCGTGCTGCTCTATCGATTTCCCTTTTATTTCGGCGATCGCGAGGAGGAAAGTACAGCGTGCAAGTGCGCGCCGGCTTTGGACGTATGCCACAAGACTCATAAAAATATCGTCCTCGCGTCACGGGCTCGCAACTCGCCAGTTTGTCCATCGTGTCGCTCTCCTCGCGCGTCCTCTCGCAATAATTTCGGCCGCGGGGGGAAAAAAGGCGGCGAGCGGGAACAAACGAAACAAAAAAAAAAAGAGCACGACACTTCTGCGAATCCACCCGCTTTTCACGGCGGAGAGACGGACGGCGACGGATAATTAAGCGAGGCGATTAGATCTTGTCTGCTAATGACGCTCCCCCTTAATATCGAGAAACACTCGTTATACGGCGAAAAAAAAATTTTAGAATTAATTACCGCTGTTAAAACTACATAAATGTACGAAAGCAGAATGAGAAGAAAATTAAAATTCGCGAGTGTAAAATACAGAAAGTAAAAATGTGGAAAAGTAAACTGTGCACGCAGAATATATATATATATATATATATATATATATATGTTTTTAACTAACAATTTACTCAGAAAGCATGATTTGTGTGATATATAAAATGCAATTAACCTCCAAAATTATTATTAAAACTACAAATTTTACGAAGAAAGTATACGTAATAGAGTTATATTCAAAATTGTTTCACAAAAGCTTTATGCAACTTAAGATATACTCGGAATTTTGCAAATTTGAGATTAAAAATGATACATACATAAGATCTATTCTTCTTGCTTGTATTCAGAATCTCTCTCTTTCTCTCTCTCTC